>NC_090822.1:94332617-94690117 GCF_000390325.3 Nicotiana tomentosiformis | reverse complement strand
TTGCCACCCACTTGTCTCTCTTTTCTTTTATCTCTATAGTGTAGTCTAGCTGTAGTGGGCACGGATACAATTTCTAATTCTTTTCGATGTTTTACTTCTGTCTCTCTTATTGTTCATTCTTGGGCACTATAATTTCCACACAGTAGATCATCATTTTAGACCTATAATCATATGTACGGATCCTTGGTAACTCATGACAAAAGGATCCAATAGTATGATTTTGTGTGTCAAGTCATTTCCCGTGGATCACCTAGTGTTTTTTTTGTCGACGCTGGGATTTGAGCCCTGGTCCTCTAAGGTTTTCATCCACTTCATTGACTACCAGGTCACGCCGTTAGGTGTTTCAGAAATCTCAATCTTAATAAAACACAAAGGGCGCCTTAGTGGCTTAGTGTCTTTAGATAGCAATCGAGCTGAAACAATTATACTGAACTAGTATTGAGGAGAAAGAGAAAACTACAGTTGGAAGGCTTATAGCCTGTTTGGCCAAGCTTAGCCAAAAGCACTTTTGGCCAAAAATTGAGGTGTTTGGCCAAGCTTTTGGAAGGAAAAAAAGTGCTTTTGAGGAGAAGCAAAAGCAGTTTTTGAGAAGTAGAAAAAAGTAGTTTCTCTCCAAAAGCACTTTTCTGAGAAGCACTTTTGAGAAAAATACACTTAGAAGCAGTTTTCAAAAGCTTGGCCAAACACTAATTACTGCTCAAAAGTGCTTTTCAAATTAATTAGCCAAACACAAACTGCTTCTCACCAAAAGCACTTTTTTAAAAAGTACTTTTGAGAAAAGCACTTCTCAAAATAAGCTGATTTTAGAAGCTTGGCCAAACAGGCTATTAGTCTTTGTTCGTTGATAGGGAATTCTATCTTCTCATGGAAAAGCAGAGGAAACTGAAAGTTGCATCCCCTGAGGTCAAATAGGAAAGCTCTTTCAAGTTGAATCTGTTCCGAGAATTGTTTGTTTCTAAGTTGTTTTCTTTGAGCAGTGAAAGGACTTCTTTCTTTGTCTTTCTCTCTGTATTTCTTTCCCTCACTCCCTTCCTTCATGCAAATATAACAAGGGTGCAATTATCCCGACTATATACCTCTGCATACGTCCCAGCAAGTACCATATAAAAAGAACTTCTGATCTCCAGCCAATCCCATTTTTGTCACTTTGACATTGGCAGAACATCCACAAGGACAAAGCAAAAGAGGAAAAAACTCAAAAGTGAAACCAGTGAAGTGACTTATCAGGAAAATGAAATGAATGAAGTGGATCACTATCCTCATCTGGCAGAGCTAGGACAATAGAGATAGACTTGAGCTTGTGAACTTTGGCATGGACCCTCTTGTCACTTAACTTGCTGATGCAGACATCAAATCCATTATAGATGATTTTATGGGTTAATACACCAAGTTAACTTTTACCAGTCTCTACATCCCCTTAAATTGCACCTGCAACAATCATGTAATCAACAACTAAACTAGTGAAAAGTGAGCTCCCTGGGGGGAGGGGATAAGAAAAAGCTCCCATTTTGATTAGAATTTCTTTTCTTGTTTAAGAATGAACCCCAACTCAATCTACCAACCACAAAGCACGAAGGTCTAATTCGGATATTAAGCCTCTAACATGCATTGCATGTGTCATTTTCACCTGCCAAAAGCACCAAAGGAAGTGAGCTGATTGTACTATAAAATCTATATCCTGCCTTGCATTTGTCTTCATGTTTCTGGGTGTTCCACTCTTGTGCATCTCTATATTCAGGCCTAGTGGTTAGTTATATTTTTACTGCTATTAATGGGTGCATATGGGGTCCAAGTCCAACACCTATTTTGAGAAATAAAAATAAATTATCTTCAGAATGTATGTAAATAAGGAAATTGTTGACTTTGTGTCGAAGAAGAAATTTCCTAACTACCAAACCATCATAAACTGTTAGAACAGAATTGGCGGGTACATAGTAACACAGATATATTAGCTTTAGCGCGTTGTAATTGCAAAATCACTTCTAATGATAAATAATTCAGGTCATATTAGCTGACTGCAATGTAAGATCAGATCAAGTAAGTTAATTTGCAGAATGAATGTAATATAATGAGCAGCAACAACAACAGCAAACCCAGTGAGTTCCCACAAGTGGGGTCTGTGGAGGGTAGTGTGTACGTAGACCTTGATTAGCTATCTGCCGAATAAACGTAAACTCCGGGTGAAATTGTAAATGTTTCTATAAACTAAAAGAAGAAATGTCTTACTGTCAAACCTCGGTAAATTCTTTAATTCAGAACTTGTGGGAACTTGTGACAATGTGCTATTAGCTTGAGCTCAATGTGATTTTAAATGACTGTTAATGACTCTCAAAAAATTAAATCTTATATATGTGAATGCTACATAAGATCAACTTATCTGCAAAATTAATGTAAATAACGAGGACAGTGTAAACTTTCCTGTAAACTTTTCAAACTGCTGAAATCAAAGAAGTTATCTGCTGAATGATTGGATAATAATTAGGACATTGTGAAGTATTCTATAAACTGATAGAAATTTCCTTCATTGCAAAACCACCATAAACTCTGACAGAATTGTTGGATACTTAGTGAGAGAGTGCTATTTGTTTGAGCACAATATGATTGTAAATGGCTGTTAATGGTTCTCTAAAAGAATTAGATCTTATATAGTAGCTTGCAATACACGTAAATAGTTGCTGGAGACTCGCTAAAAAGAATTTGTCCCTATTTAGCTAGCTGCAATACAGTGAATGAGCGGTTTTGGTTGGTGTCTTGGAGTTCCATCTTTCATACAAATGAATGTTAACAACCGGAATTACTTTTTACGGAAACTGATGAAAATGATTAGATAAAATGCGTCCGCACAGGTATATTGTTCTCTCGTCCCTGCCTCCCCCGAAAAAATTGCTGTAAATCAAAAGGGAAATATTTTTTCTATCAACAAGGTTCTAAACTCTCTCTGGGTAAGCGGTGGTGCTCATACAGAGCCAGCTTTTGGCTTGAATGTTGAGTATGTCTCAGGTGAGCTTTTAATAAGGATTTTATAGTGCGGATAGCAAGAAATACACACGTCAAGCAGCTTTGGCAGTTGGGGTGCCACTAATGGGTGTACTATGGAGTCAAACCTCTTGTAAAGATGGAGTCGGAAACGATTTCCAGTTTCTTTTTTTTACCTTATCAAAAAAACAAAAAAAAAAGGAAGAAGAAGATAGAATCAGAAGCTAACAACTTTTTTTATGAGGTAAATTAAATTCATTAAAAGGCACCAAGAAGATCCAAAGAGTACAGAAACTAACAACTTATATTGAAACAGCTTTAGCCATCAAAAGACCATACACTTTTAAAGCAAGAAGTAACGGTACTTGGCAAAGTAGCTTTTTTGGCTTGAGTGTGAACGGATGTTAAATGGCTTTTTCATAGCCTTTCGTTAACTATTTAGGTGTGCTTCTTTGCATGGCTAGCAGCGAGGGGAGTGATCTTGACATCTGAAAATCTGCGAAAGAGAGGAATTACACATGTTAGTTGGTGCTACATGTGTAAAAGCTCAGGGGAAGAAGTTAATCATCTTATGCTGCATTGCCCTGTGTCCTGGGGTTTATGGAGGGCAATCCTGAATCTTTTTGGTGTTCAATGGGTGATGCCAAACACTGTAAAGGAAATGCTATATAGCTGGGCCGGTTTTCGTAGAAGAAGCAAGCAAAAGGCGTGTAAGTTCGCCCCATTAGCTCTCATGTGGTTAGTCTGGGGAGAGAGAAATAGGAGAGTTTTTGAGGGGATTGAGTCTACGTTTTCACATCTTAAGAATAGTCTTTTATCTTTGATCGCCTTTTGGTGCACACATATAGCCCCTACTTGTGTAGAAGATTGGGCGTCATTTGTAGAGAATCATGTTCTGATGTAAATTCTCTACTTTTTGTATACTTCTTGTATGCTGGATTTTCTCCCTTTTGATTAATACAATTTACCTTATCAAAAAAAAAAGGAAGGAATGATGCACCCCATCACCCCCCCCACTCCCCCCAAAAAAACTGATAGGCTGTGTAGTTGGGTGCAATGCATAGATCGGCATGTGCTATTTCTGGTGCTCTTTGTGGGTACTATGAAGCCTGCTTCTTGTAAAGTAGATTTTGAGTTTTGTTTGCAAATAAGTTTTCTGGTAAACCATCTGAAAGTGATTAAGAGGATCAGAAATTTCTAGAGAAGTGTGAAAATAACTTCTTGAGGTCTGTAACTCTTTAGAGGGTAAGCCGGTAAGCTATGCTATCCAGTAAGATATTTCTATTAAATTTAATGTTGCTATGAATGCGGCTGTTACACATTCCCTTTCCTATCTAATAGCTGAAGACTGTCATTAAGTTGCCGGGCTTTGACCACTGTTATATTTTGAAATTTGCATCTGTTGTGTTGTTGCATCTGTTGTGTTCTGTACTTCTCTCGCACCAGAGGTTTTCACTCATCTATTACTTGGTTATTTTTTGCAGCTGTCATGCAATCAGATGGGTTCGAATACCTTAAAGAACATAGCCCCTCTCTTCAGTCAGAGCTTCTTAAAACTGTGGCTGGTTGTGAGGATGATTGTAGCAGTGGAGGTGGTAAGTCTAAAAGTGTGTGGGCCCAGCTTTCAGACGGTGGTGATACCAATGGAAGGAGGGTTAGGCAAAGGACCTGATTTTAGATATAGGAACTTGTTAAAATTTGTTGTATTGTATATTGGAGGGGATGTGCTGGAAATGTTGGGAAACTACAACATTAGCAATAGAAAGGTAAATGTTCATTAGTTGTCTGTAACATCTTTGATGAACATCTCTTGTGTGTATTGGTATCCTGAAAGATGACAAATAGCCAGTTTGTATACCTTCATAGTAACGCTGAGTATTGGTTCCCGTGAACTAGGTAAGGAAAAACTTGATCATGGAACACCACTACCTCTTGCTACTGCTACTATGAATATGTAATTCCTCCCAGTTGAAGGATAGTGTTGTTTGTATTTCAAGTGTATGTTATCGCAGTGTGCAATCTTGATGAACGTCCTAGTTAAGCGGTGAGCTTTCATAAGAACTGGAGGAAGCAATTAGGCTTGTGATAGCTGGCTGGGAACTTTATAAGGGCCTCTTGATTATGATCTGGACAAATTGTGACTTGATGTTATGCTGTTATAGTTAGTACAGAGGAGGGATCCGATATCTAAGAGTTTGCATATATTTCTTCTTTTGGTTGATAAGTAGGCTTTTGCATGAATTATAAGGTTTTACTAGCCAGTAGGGTGGCAATTTGAGTCCAACCCGCCCAGAGATTAATGGGTTGGGCTACAATGTTTTAGCTCATGGGTCAATTTAGGTTGAGCTCAAGTTAACTCATTATTTTTTGTCGCCCATTCTGACCCATGAAGTAGTTCAAATACAACCCATGAAGCTCATCCCAAAACAAAGGGATCTCAACCCAACTTATCTAAAAATTTACTTAGTTACCACCCACCCACCCCCACTCTCCCGCAAAAAAAAATTATTTTTACTTTTTTTTTTTTTTTTTGTATTTTCAATTGTTTGTTTTCTGTTTTTTCGTTTTCCTGCACCACCCACCTACCCCAACCCCTCGCAATTTTTTTTTTGTATTTTCAATTTTCTGTTTTTTCGTTTTCCTGCACCCCTTTTTCAATTTTCTGTTTTTTTTTTTGTGTTTTTCTGCACCACCCACCCACCCACAAAATATTTTTCAACTTACACATTTTAAATACTAATTTGTTAATTAAGGAAATATATTTTGATTCTCAAAATACTAATAGTATTTATTTACCTTTTATACATAGGTGTATAAAAAGTAAAATGTTTTGTTTATGCAAAATGAGCATAGTTCTAAAACATGGGTCAAGTTGGACGGGTTGGGTTATGACCCATTGTTTAGCCCATCTTAGCCCAAGTAAACTTTGGGCTGGGTTGGGCAATAGCCATTTATTGACCTAACACATTTTGACCCGTCCAAATTCAGTCCAACCCGCCCATTTGCCACCCCTACTAGCCAGAGTTGTTTGGAGATGTAATAGTGTTGAAAAACACATATTTATCTTACTATTTAATGGGTTTTATTGTTGTTCTGAGCTTATACTCATTTCTCTCTTCTTTTTTTTTCCCCTTCTTTGTAAAAGCTGCGCAGGGTGGGAGGGGAGATTGTTCAGGAAAGAGAAGAAGAAAGTTAATCTTGTGATTATTGGCCAGAAAAAATAGTCTGGTTCCTTAAATTTTTACTGTTCTACTTAGCCAGCACATTCAGTTATTGCAAATGACATTAATATCTGGAGAGACACTACCTAGAAGAGGCAGGCTACACCCACAATGATATCCAACGATACTCAGTTAGAGAGGTGTACCACAGAATACTAAGGGGAATTCATCAAAAGTGTCATGGAGGAAGACTATATGCAACAACCAAGGAGATCCTAAATGGTTGTTCATTTTGAGACTAGCTATATATGAAAGGTCGGCTACAAAAGACAGAATTGCTCAATGGGGTATTACCACTGATCTTCTATGCCCCTTTTGTAATCAAGAACAGGAAACCACTCAACATCTCTTCTTTGGATGTGAGATAACTGGTGGCATTTGGAAGAAGATATTGATGTGGCAGAATATTAACAGAGCCAGCATGGAATGGAATGATGAAATCCTGTAGGCTATCAATACGTGCAAAGGAAGAAGTGCAGGAGCTAGCGTTTATCGTATTACATTGGCAACAACAGTGTACTATATGTGGCAAGAAAGTAACAATAGAATATTTCAAAAGCAAATGAACTATTGTATACGGTCAAAATCGATTCTCAGTCATAAAGACCGGTCGAGACAATAATGTTTCAATCGAAGGGTATCCGCATGGCGAGCTCGGACGAATTCCGAACTAGAGACGTCGAGCTTCGAGCCATAAGACCAATCAACCGCAAAACTCGATATCATTATCGAACCCGATCGGAACGCGGGGTAACGACGACTGACACAGGCCCCGAATATCGATACTCCAAGGCAGAATCGAGCTCGAACTAAGACCGGGGATTCGATCTAGCACCAAGCTCGAGTCAGTGCCGAGCTCGCAAGACAAGAGCCGTTACAACCGCACCAAGGGAGAGAATCTTGGCGAGAATCGAGGGAGAGACAAACCATCATGGGTTCTCCACTATATGTATTATTTTATGTTATTACAAATAAAGTAGTGACCCTCTACTATAAAAGAGGAGATAGACTGCAATAGGGGGGGGGGGGATCAAGATTTCATTGTGCTTGTTCTTCTAATATTTTTCAGTCTTCCCTTCCATCATTTTCCATTTTCACAGTAAAAATACATGTATTGTCATTTTATATCAAAGAAATTTGCATACCCTTAGAACCCTATCTAAATTTAACATTATCCGATTTTTCGGGTAAACAGTTTGGCGCCCACCGTGGGGCTAAGGGTAACGGTGATTGTCTGATATAAATCTGCAGTACACTCCAGCTTACAACTTCGAATCAGCCATGGCTCTACCTATCGACCTCGAAGCCGGCCTTCAAGATGAAACCAACAACTTGGTGCCCGGGGCCGGAAGGCTACCTAACAACGGTAACGAGGCTCGAATCGAAGAACCCGAAATTCGAGCCGAAGTACCACTGGATATCAATTCACAAATAGCTTTAGAAGCGAATCAGCGTTCTGAACTAGAGAGGAGCGTTCAGGGCGGTGCTCGATCTATAGCCCGAGACACCTACAACACGGGGGAAATCGGGGTCAGCTTGCGTATGATTTTCGAAATGTTGCAAGCCCAACAAGCAGCAATAGCTCAGTTGCAGAGCCGAACCCATACGTAAAGCGGGCCGAACTCCAATCCGCTTCTTCGAGAAGTCACACCCAGAACGGAACCCGCCGTAGTGAAATCAAATGAGCGGGAATCGGGGATTGCTCCTGAAATTGCTAAATTGCTCGAGGAACTCACGAAGTGAGTCGAAGCCAATGACAAAAAAGTGGAAACGTATAACGCTAGGGTCGATCAAATTCTGGGGGCTCCGCCAATGATAAAAGGGCTCGATTCGAAAAAATTCATACAAAAGCCTTTTCCCTCGAGCGCGGCCCCAAAACCAATCCCCAAAATTCCGTATGCCCGAAATTCCCAAATATAACGGTACGACCGATCCTAACGAATACGTCACCTCCTACACATGTGCCATCAAAGGCAACGATTTGGAGGATGATGAAATCGAATCCGTGTTGTTGAAAAAGTTCGGAGAGACTCTCGCAAAAAGAGCGATGATCTGGTATCACAACTTACCGCCGAATTCCATTGATTCTTTCGCCATATTAGCGGACTCGTTCGTAAAAGCACATGCTGGTGCCATAAAGGTTGCAACAAGAAAATCGGACCTCTTCAAAGTAAAGCAAAGGGGTAACGAGATGCTGAGGGAATTCATATCCCGATTTCAAATAGAGCATATGGACTTGCCACTGGTCACAGACGATTAGGCCGTACAAGCTTTCACCAAGGACTGAACGGGCTAAGCTCGACAGCGTCACGTCGGCTGAAACAAAATTTGATCGAGTACCCTGCAATGACTTGGGCATATGTACACAACCGGTACCAATCAAAAATCAAGGTCAAAGATGATCAATTGGGAGTTCCATATGGGCCCGTACGACAGAACCACACAACCACTAAAAATCAAAGGGAAGCCAACAGAGAGCAAAGGTCGAACAGAGATCGATACCAACCGTACGACACAGATCAGATGAACAACAGTTCAGCACGTGACACGGTTCGGAACAACCGAAGGATTGATCAGGGGCAAAATTCTCGGGGACTTATGAGCAAGAGCGGCTTTGATAAATATACGGATCCTATAGAAATCCCTCGACTATCGGAGTATAATTTCAACATTGGTACATCCGCCATCGTATCGGCCATCGGACGCACCAAAGACACCAGATGGCCTCGACCCATGCAAACCGATCCTGCCCAAAGGAATCCCAATCAAATGTGCGAATATCATGGCACCCATGGTCACAAAACGGAAGATTGCAGGCAACTAAGAGAGGAAGTGGCCCGCTTATTTAATAAAGGGCACCTTCGGGAATTTCTGAGCGATAGGGTGAAGAACCATTTTAGAGACAAGGAATTCGGTATGCGAAACGAGCCAGAAGAACCGCAACACGTCATTCACATGATCGTCAGCGGCGTCGATACCCCCCTCAGGGACCGATGCTTAAACACGCTAAAACGTCGATTGTGAAGCGATCTCGAACCCAAGATCATGCACCCGCAGGGACTTTATCCTTCAGTGATGAAGATACAGAGGAAATCATCCAACCCCATAACGACGCGCTGGTAATATCCGTACTCATGAATAAAACTAAGATTAAGCATTTGTTAATTGATCTAGGTAGCTCGACCAATATCATCAGATCGAGGGTCATAGAACAGCTCGGCCTGCAGGATCAGGTCGTACCCGCAACTCTGGTTCTAAACGGATTTAACATGGCATGTGAAACCACTAAAGGCGAGATCATCCTACCGATAAACATAGCCGGAACCATCTAGCAAACAAAGTTTCACGTAATAGAAGGTGATATGAGATATAACAACCTCTTCGAAAGGTCGTGGATACACAGCATGAGAGCCGTACCCTCGACCCTATACCAGGTCCTCAAATTTCCAACATCGGAAGGTATCAAAATAGTGTACGGGGAATAACCGGCCGTAAAGGAAATGTTCTCCGTCGAAGAAGCAAAATTAATATCCTCATCTTCACCAATGAAAGGATCAGGTTCAAAGCTGAGCGCCAAATAGCAATCACAGACATTGGCTTCGACCCGACCAGGTAAGCAAAACGTTGAAGAGGACGATGATGATCGATGGATCCCTCGATCCTTCGTAACCCCCGATGATTTCAATGCCATCAAATCAACAATTGAGGAACTGGAGCAAATCGTACTGATCGAACACTGGCCCGAACAAAAGGTATACCTGGGAACGGGTTTGAGCCCCGAACTCAGGAAGAAACTTATTCAATTTCTTATCAATAACATCGATTGTTTTGCCTGGACACATCTAGATATAACAGGGATCCCACCGGACATACAGCACACCAGCTAAGCTTGAACCCTATGTTCAGACCGGTGAAGCAAAAAAGAAGGCCCCAGTCCGAGGAAAAATACGCATTCATAAAGGGCGAGGTAACCAAACTTCTCAAGATAGGGTCCATTCGGGAAGTAAAATACCCCGAATGGTTAGCCAATGTGGTTGTTGTACCTAAAAAAAGGAAACAAACTTAGAATGTGTGTGGACTATAAGGATTTGAACAAAGCATGCCCCAAAGATTCCTTCCCACTGCCCAACATCGATCGTATGATCGATGCCACGGCCGGCCACGAGATTATCACCTTTTTCGACGTCTATTCCGGGTATAATCAAATTCAGATGAATCCGGACGATCGGGAGAAGACTTCATTTGTGACCCGATATGGAACATATTGTTATAACGTAATGCCCTTCAGGCTAAAAAATGCAAGAGCTACTTATCAACGCCTAGTAAACAGAATGTTCGAATAACAAATGGGTAAAACGATGGAAGTTTATATTGATGACATGCTAGTTAAGTCCCTGCGCGCAGAGGACCATTTGGCCCATTTGCAGGAAACGTTCAAGATTCTGAGGAAATTCAACATGAAGCTCAACCCCGAAAAATGTGCTTTCGGGGTCAGTTCGGGTAAGTTCCTAGGCTTCATGGTCTCAAATCGGGGAACTGAAATCAACCCCGACAAAATCAAGGCCATCGAAGACATCACCATCGTGGACAGCGTGAAAGCTGTACAAAGGTTAACGGGAAGAATTGCAGCCTTAGGCCGGTTCATTTCAAGATCATCGGATCGAAGTCACAGATTTTTCTCCCTACTCAAAAAGAAGAATGACTTCGCCTGGACGCCGGAATGCCAACAAGCGTTATAGGAATTGAAACGATACCTCTCGAGCCCGCTACTGCTTCATACTCCGAAAGCGGACGAGCAGCTCTAATTGTACTTGGCGGTATCGGAAGTCGCCGTAAGCAGCGTCCTAGTTCGAGAAGAGCAAGGTACGCAATTTCCTGTTTATTACGTGAGTCGGACCTTAGGATAAGCGAAAACTAGGTATCCGCACTTAGAAAAATTGGCACTTGCCCTGGTAAGCGCATCTAGAAAGTTAAGGCCGTATTTTCAATGTCACCCCATAAGCGTATTAACCACCTACCCACTCCGAAATATCCTACATAGGCCCGAACTATCAGGCCGATTGGCCAAATGGGCCATCGAACTCAGTGGATACGATATCGAATATCAATCCCGCACGGCCATCAAGTCTCAAATTTTGGCAGACTTCGTGGCCGACTTCACGCCAACCCTCATACCCGAAGTCGAAAGGGAACTTCTTTTGAAATCAGATATATCGTCCGGGGTATGGATCCTTTTTACGGACGGTGCTTCGAATATAAAGGGGTCCGGGTTAGGCATAATTTTAAAAACCCCCCACGGGTAACATTATTAGGCAAGCTATTAAAACTATCAGGTTAACTAACAACGAGGCCGAGTATGAAGCCATGATTGCAGGTCTCGAACTAACTAGAAACTTGGGAGCAGAAGTCATTGAGGCGCACTGTGACTCTTTGCTGGTGGTGAGTCAAGTAAACAAAACCTTCGAAGTTAGAGAGGGTAGGATGGAAAGGTATCTGGACAAACTGCTTATCACCTTACACCATTTCAAACAATGGACCCTACAGCATGTCTCCCGAGAACGGAATAATGAGGCCGATGCTCTAGCAAATTTGGGATCGTCGGTCGAGGTAGATGATTTGAGCTCGGGGACTGTCGTCCAACTTTCAAGATCGGTAATCGAAGAAGGGCACGCCGAAATAAATTCTACTAGCTTAACCTGGGATTGGAGAAACAAGTATATTGAGTACTTAAAAAACGAAAAGCTCCCTTCAGACCCTAAAGATTCCAGGGCCCTACGGGCTAAAGCTGCTCGATTTACGTTGGCTGCGGACGGAACACTATATCGAAGAACATTCGATGGACCGATGGCGGTATGTGTGGGTCCGGGAGATACCAATTATATCCTCTGGGAAGTACACGAGGGCACTTGTGGCAATCACTCCGGCGCCGACGCATTAGTCCGAAAAGTGATCAGAGCGGGGTATTATTGGATCGATATGGGCAAAGATGCGAAAGAATTTGTTCGTAAATGTGATAAATGTCAGAGGTTTGCGCCAATGATCCATCAAGCCGGGGAGCAACTTCACTCGGTCCTATCCCCGTGGCCATTCATGAAATGGGGGATGGACATCGTCGGCCCTCTGCCGTCGACCCCAGGTAAAGCCAAATTTATTTTATTTATGACTGACTATTTTTCTAAGTGGGTTGAAGCACAGGCGTTCGAGAAAATAAGAGAGAAAGAAGTCATAGACTTTATTTGGGATCATATCATATGCCGATTTGGGATACCCACCGAAATAGTTTGCGACAATGGGAAGCAATTCATTGGCAGCAAAATCACAAAATTCCTCGAAGATCACAAAATAAGAAGGATATTATCAACACCATACCACCCCAGTGGGAATGGTCAAGCCGAATCAACGAACAAGACTATTCTTCAAAACCTGAAGAAGAGATTGAACGTCGCGAAAGGAAAATGGAGAGAAATCCTGCCCGAAGTCCTTTGGGCATACCGAACAACGTCAAAATCCAGTACGGGGGCGACCCCGTTCTCCTTAGTATATGGTTCTGAAGCATTGATACCAGTCGAAGTCGGTGAACCTAGTCCCAGATTTCGATTCATGACAGAAGAATCAAATAACGAGGCCATGAACAACAGCCTTGAATTATCGGAAGAAGGACGAGAAGCTGCCCTCATCCGACTGGCCGCCCAAAAGCAACGAATCGAAAGGCACTATAATCGAAGAACTAAACTCAGCCATTTCAAGCCCGGGGACTTAGTGTTAAGAAAGGTCACCATCAATACTCGGAATCCAAACGAAGGAAAATTGGGACCAAATTGGGAAGGACCATACAGGTGCTCGAGAACGTTGGAAAAAGATCATACAGGCTCGGCATCATAAACGGCAAACAGCTATCAAGAAGTTGGAATGTACCACATCCAAAACGGTACTACCGCTAAGGCACGGCCTTTCCATATTCATCTAACTAACCCATGCAGAAGTCCGAACGAGAGCTGAAGAAGATCTTCCAATCAAGAGCACGCGCTGCACTCTTTTTCCCTTAGATCGATTTTCTCCCAAATGGGTTTTTTCGGCAAGGTTTTTAATGAGGCAACCATCGATCATGCTGCACTTTCAACAATATCCGAGGCCTCTTTTCGACAGACCTTGAATACCGGGGGGCATCAGGGCCCTCAAATACATCGAGTTCATATACAAGAAAGTCATCTCATAACAATAGGGTTCCAACAGGAAAAATTGTAAGAGCCAAATGGTAAAAATGAACCATGCTCATATAGATTGGCCCAAACATAAACACATGTGCAATGACTTGAGATTTATTGCTCAACCAGAATTAAGATTCACTCAACTATTAAGCCTACGGGCTACTTATATTCCGAGTTCGAAACATTCACTCGAATATTAAGCCTACGGGCTACTGTTATTCTGAGTTCGAGCAAGCACTCACTTGACCATTAAGCCTACGGGCCACATTATCTCGAGTTCGAAACATACACTCGACCATTAAGCCTGTGGGCTACTTATATTCCGAGTTCGAAACATTCACTCGATTATTAAGCCTGCGGGCTACTGTTATTCCGAGTTCGAGCAAGCACTCACTCGACCATTAAGCCTACGGGCCATATTATCTCGAGTTCGAAACATTCACTCGAATATTAAGCCTACGGGCTACTGTTATTCCAAGTTCGAGCAAGCTCTCACTCGACCATCAATCCTACGGGCTACTTTCATTCCAAGTTAGAAATAATCACTCGAATATTAAGCCTACGGGCCACATGATCTCAAGTTCGAAACATTCACTCGATTATTAAGCCTGCGGGCTACTGTTATTCCGAGTTCGAGCAAGCACTCACTCGACCATTACGCCTACGGGCTACGGTATTTTAAGTTCAAAACATTCACTCGACGGCTAATAAGCTACTTTTACTCTGAGTTTACATTAACTCAACCATTACATTACGCCTACGGATTATGTTCCTTCAAAGTTTGAATCATCGACTCAACAAGCAAACCCAGGGGCTACAAATCTGATCGATCAGAGAAACTACAAGGTCAACATTCGATTAAAAGTCTTCACAAAACAAAAACAAGTCGACCTGATTACACATGTATATACAAAATTTGCCTACGAGGTTAATGTTCAAACATCAAAAATTAGAAACTAAGCTTCCTGGTCGAGCTCTTCCCTGTCCTCGGATCCGCTTTTGCTACCATCATCATCATCATCGTCAGAAGCCAAGGCTTCAGCTTCCGCTTTGAGCTCTCTTGCCTTTTTTACCTCTTCGGCAAGGTCGAAACCTCGAGCGTGTATCTCCTCGAGGGTCTCCCTCCGAGACCTACACTTAGCAAGTTCGGCAACCCAATGAGCTCGAGTATCGGCGGTCTTCTCCGCTTCCCGGGCCTCCATCTGAGCAGCCTCAGCATCAGCCCGATATACAGCAATGGACTTATCCGCCAAGACTTTCGATGACTCAACCTCTGCCTTAGCCTCAACAAGTCGTGTTTCAAGCTCCTCGATCTTCTTAGCTTGAACCGACCCCTTTTGCTTGACACTTCGAAGTTGAACGTCGGCCGATAATAATTTTGTTAAGATGGTTTCTTTTTCCGCTGCCAGGCGGTTGAGGGTCTCCTTCCACAGATTGCATTCAGCTCAGATTTGATCGACTTCTTCTCGAAGTAACCCGATCTTTTCGATCTTTTGCTGAAACTGAGACAACGAAGGGTTAACTTCCACGGTTGAGTCAGACCAGAACGAGGCTCACCTGCTTATCAAGCTCGACCCCTTCTTCACGGACCTTAGCCAAATCCGCTTGGAGGTCCTTTATAGCCTCGTCCTTTTGGCTGCAAAGAAGCCACAGGGCATCTCTCTCACCTGAGACCTTCCGGAGCTCGGCCTCACAATGGCTAAAATCGACTCGAAACCTACCAATGGCCTGCATAGTAAGAAACACGAAGTCAAGTATGGAAAAGAACAAATAAACGAAGTATGGAAGAATCATTACCCGAGTAATGAAATGTTGAGCCTCCTCCAATAAAAGAGAAGCGTCATCGATATCGGAACCGTCGTCAACTCCAGTAAAACAATCCCCGAAAGGATCCCCTGCACCAGAGCCTGCGCCGATATCAAGAGTCTTCAATTCTCGAGCTTCCTTCAGTGCCTCCTCAGAAAAAGATGGAAGAGAAGGCAAATCACCCATTGTCATAGCCCCGAGCAAATCGCTCGGAGTACTCCGGTCGAGATTCTGGTTTTTGGGAACAACCCCGACAGGTACAGCCGCCAGCTCTGGCAACCTCGATGGCCTCCGTAGACCGAACTACTAAAGCCGAGGAGCTATTTTCTTCTTCTTCTCTTAGTCGTTGGACCGAGTCAATCGAAAGGGCAATTGTTTTTCTCTTCACCCTGCGAGTTTTGGGCTTGGGGTCCTCTGAACGAGAGGAAGCTTTTCGCTTCTTATCTTCCCCCTATTTAGGGACCAGGGACTTGTTTCTTTCCTCGCCGCTCGAAGGCCTCAAAATGGCATCCCTGGTTACACCTGCACAAGAGGAAATTGGTAACGAATAGAACGCAAAGAATACTTCGAAGGAAACAAGAAGCAAACCTCACCATGGTTCTTGGCCTCCCATCTGCCTTTTGCCAAATCACGCCAAGCGCGCTCGGCATAAGAAGAGGTCGAGGCCAACTTCCGAACCCATTCCTCGAGGCCGGGCACCACTTGTGGCATCCAAGGGGCAGCTGAACATCACGGAAGGACATCAGAAAAAATCGGAAAAGCACATGAAAAGTGAACAAAAATCACTTACGGTCAAAATTCCATTCCTCAGGGAACGACATCTTCTCATCCGGAATGATATCACGGGTCCTCACTCGGATATAACGACTCATCCAACCTCGATCCTTGTCTTCATCGATGCTCGACATCAATGCCTTCGATGCCCGATGATGAAGTCTGATTAGTCCTCGAAAGATCTGAGGCCGATACAGTCGGATGAGGTGTTTCAGAGAAAAGTCCAACCCTCCGGCTTTGGTAGAGAAGAATTGCAATAAGATCACTATACGCCATAAAGAGGGATGGATTTGGCCAAGGGTGACTTGATACCTTTTGCAGAAATCAATAATCACCGGGTCGACGGGTCCTAGCATGAAGGGATAAGTGTAAACATTTAAAAAACCCTCCACGTAAGTGGTAACATCCTCGTCGGAAGACGGAATTCGCAGCACGACCTCGGAACCCCAGTTGCAGTCCTTTCGGACGGCCTCGAGGTGAACCTCCGTTATAGAGCATGTATACATCGATACGTGTTCACATCGACCCGGAACGGAAGAAGGGTTCTCCACCTTAAAATCGGTTTTCAAAATGCACGGGCCAGGAACATAGTCATGAACTGATGGCTCCACCGGCGCCTTATCATTAGACAGTCGTGAGGAAGAGGCTTTTTCCTTCTGAGGTACAGTTTTGGAAGTTTTCGCCATTGATTTGAAAGGAAAGAGTGCAAGGGAAGAAATAAACAGCACCAAAATTATGGTTTGAACGGCCCCGTAGCAGCAAAGTAGAGAGGATAAATAGGAAAGTCTGGAGGAAGAGAAGGCGCAAAAATGGTGAAAGTTGTGTGGAAAGATTATTTATAGACTAAGGCCTGACAGTTCGGTATCAGCGGTGGCCGACCACTGTCTGACACATATTAAATGCCTCGGTAAAACCGAGCCGATGGGACAGCCATCACATACGTCGAAATCGGGTTTGATAGAAACATCGGTATAAATTTGATCGAGCCACAGGGAAATCATATCGTTCATCGCCACATCCTTTTCGAGAAACGAGGGGACTATCTGTGTACGGTCAAAATCGATTCTCAGTCATAAAGACCGGTCGAGACAATAACGTTTCAATCGAAGGGTATCCGCATGGCGAGCTCGGACGAATTCCGAAGTAGAGACATCGAGTTTCGAGCCATAAGACCAATCAACCGCAAAACTAGATATTATTATCGAACCCGCGTCCGGATCGGACTACGGGGTAACGACGACCGACACAGGCCCCGAATATCGATACTCCAAGGCAGAATCAAGCTCGAACTACGACCGGGGATTCGATCTAGCACCAAGCTCGAGTCAGTGCCGAGCTCGCAAGACAAGAGCCATTACAACCGCACCAAGGGAGAGAATCTTGGCGAGAATTGAGGGAGAGACAAACCATCATGGGTTCTCCACTATATGTATTATTTTATGTTGTTACAAATAAAGTAGTGACCCTCTACTATAAAAGGGGAGATAGACTGCAATAGGGAGGGCAGATCAAGAAAAGGGGGAGGGGGAGGGACAGATCAAGATTTTATTGTGCTTGTTCTTCTAATATTTTTCAGTCTTCCCTTCCATCATTTTCCATTTTCACAGCAAAAATACCTGTATTGTCATTTTATATCAAAGAAATTTGCATACCCTTAGAACCCTATCTAAATTTAACGTTATCCGATTTTTCGGGTAAATAACTATTTGAAATAACTCAAAAATACCAGTGTTTGACATTGACAAGCGGTTATAACTCTGCAAATTCAGTCTTGTAGTACTAAATCAATCAAACAGGTTGGCACTGCTACTGTTGTTGCAAAAACAGCAAGGGCTAAAAATTTTTACTCCTACATGTTAGTATGTGTTATTCTTCGGTTATTGGACATGCTTTATGGAAATGTGTTAGTATTTGGTACGAGTATATGTAGTTGTGTTATTTTTTGGTGAATTTTGAAAAATCTATGTGAAGAATCTTCACTACCGTCACACTCCATGTAACATAACATATATGTGGAGACTAGAGAGAAAGGGATTGGGAAAAGTTTTGACCATTAGTTTTCGAGAAAATAATCTTATTCTATTTTATCTTAAGACGGTCCGTTGAAGTAAAATTTCATGAGAAGATTCGCAAAAATCAACGACAATCTTTTCTCCTAGTTAAATAGAATAGATTTCGGAAAAGAGCCAAAAATGTCCTTGAACTATTTGAAATAACTCAAAAATACTCTTCGTTTGTTTTTGGTACCAAAAAAAATCCTTGCCATCTATGTTTTGGACCACAAATGCCCCCCTTAAACCGTTAGTCTTGCCATTGAAACTGACATGGCAGTCCAACTGGGTTAGATTTGCTCATGGCCATCCACCTAAGCAATCCAGCATGACAAAATTATTTTTTCAGAAAAATTATTTTTCCGGAAATTTTTATTAAAATACAAAATCAACACTTATTCCGAAAAAAGTAAAAAAATTCCGGAAAAATTATTTATTTCGGAATTTTTTATTAAAACACAAAATCAACACTTATTCCGAAAAAAGTAAAAAATTTCCGAAAAAATTATAAGAACTTCGGATGAACCAATTGATACTTACAGTAGAGGTGTATCTTTTGTGAAGCTATAACAGATAAGCATCTAAAAATTTAGATCAAACTAATCATAAATTCACAAAAGAGAACAATGGAGTTTTTTAATCAAATCATAAACCCCAATCAAGAATAATTTTTCCGGAAATTTTTTCCTTTCTACGGAATAAGTGTTAGATTTTGTATTTTAATAAAAAAATTCCGATATAAATATTTTTTCCAGAAATATTTTACTTTTTTCGGAATAAGTGTTGATTTTATATTTTAATAAAAATTTTCAGAAAAATAATTTTTCTGAAAAAATAATTTTATCATGCTTGATTGCTTAGGTGGATGACCATGTAAACAAATCTAACCCAGTTGGACTGCCATGTCAGCTTCAATGGAAAGACTAATGGTTTAAGGAGCATTTGTGGTCCAAAACATAGACGGCAGGGATATTTTTGATATAAAAAACAAACGAAGGGTATTTTTAAGCTATTTCAAATAGTTCAAGAACATTTTTGGTACTTTTCTGAAGTCTTGTCGTTTTGATTTTAATATTTGGCCAATCTTCTCATGAAATTTTACTTCAACAGACCGTCTTTAGATAAAATAGAATAAGATTATTTTCTCGAAAACTAATGGTCAAAACTTTTCCCAATCCCTTTCTCTCCAGTCTCCACATATATGTTATGTTACATGGAGTGTGACGGTAGTGAAGATTCTTCATATAGATTTTTCAAAATTCACCAAAAAATAGCACAACTACATATACTCGTACCAAATACTAACACATTTCCATAAAGCATGTCCAATAACCGAAGCATAACACATACTAACATGTAGGAGTAAAAGTTTTTAGCCCTTGCTGTTTTTGCAACAACAGTAGCAGTGCCAACCTGTTTGATTTAACAGAAACTATTCAGTCTCCAGAAACCGGCTCCCAAACAGTAGTGAAGATGACAACACCATATAACTAACAAGACCAATGCTACCCACAACAGACCTTCAGACAATCATTAAGGTGAACATCACAGGCGCGTTGCATTCCTAATCAACACAGTGGAATTGAACAGCGAGAATATAACGCCACATAGAAGAGTCGGTGTTTTCAGTTGATTTCCACAAACGGTATGCAACTCCAGTGGATGCAAAATATTACATTGTCTTGTACAGTCATTTCAGCTGTAAAAATTACATTTTTATCAAAATGGTGTTGGCAACACATTAGAAGTACCGTATTCTCATTGAGGTTAATGGTTATTGACTAGAGAGTGGACACAGCATTCCATGCAGAAGAACCAAGTCCACAACCAGATGATGCAGTTGCTTAACCATTTGCTTGGAGTCCCTGCTACAACCGTAAAAAAAGAACAGACCCGAAAGCATATCTTAATTCCATATGGTTCTTACCCTGCTCTGTTGTGGGACAAGGAGAGCAACGCATGAATCCATCCTGGAATACAACTGGTGGTTTGATATATCATCCTTCCTATCAACCAGAACTAAGTCAACCTTCTGCTTAACCTTGAATCATTCAAAATAATAGAGAAATATTATGACATAAACACTTGAACACGTTCAACTCTGCAAATAATTCTGATAAGTCAAATCGATAACCATTCTCACCAACCACCATCGCTGTTAACTGGGGGGCTCATCCAATGAACCTCCATAGGGGTATACTTACTCAACACTGATGCAGCAGAATGACCTAAAGGAGAGATTGGGTCACTGTATCTTCCCCACTGTGTCTCTTGGAGATCAGGATAAGAATCATCTACATCACAAGAAGTCTCCTGATGTGAATTATTCTTTGAAGCTTTGGATGTTTGTGATTCATAAAGTACAGCGTCCAATAGACCACTGTTCCGAGGTGACAGACTGCCCGAATCAGCGTGCTCATTTGGAGGGGATTGAATCAAAGTATCGAAGGACTCAAGTGAAGGAAGTGGGGAAGGTGAACCCCAATTTTCCATCTGAATTTGGAGTGAAGGGAGCTCCAGCTTCTTAGCCCATTTGGGCTCTGAAGAAGAAGAGTTGCCATTTAAAGGGGCATGGCTGCCAGGAATTTCAACGGAGAATGATGGGTGATGATCAGATGTCAGATTATGAGTATATGACGAGGAAAACCCCAAGGATTGAGCAAGCAAAGAACCATCATTTTGATATTGATGGCAAGCTTGAAAAAGATCATCATTTAGACCAAAGAACCAAGATTCTGATCCTCGTATACGCTTGGATGGATGCATGGTTGAAAGGCCAGAACAAGTATTAGAAGAACTAAGACCCTGAGCCAGCAGGCTAGTTGCAGGAATATCAAAAAAGCTACTAGCAGCAATATTAAGAAGTGCCCGAGGATACAACAGCTGACTAGGTTCCAATTTTTTGAACTCCACAGTTGGAATCGTAAAACCGTTAATAGGCAAGAAATCAGGATGTGAATTTGCAGAGGAGAAAATTCCCAGCTCCTTATTTTGTTTGTTCTCACTAAATGCCTGGAAAGAAATATCCGGAGGGTAGATTTGCAAGCCTGCACGCTGTCGTTTCTTTATTCTGGTGTTCCAGTAGTTCTTTATCTCATTATCTGTGCGGCCTGGCAACTGGAAAAATGGAAGAGCCACGAGAAATTTAATAAATAGCAGTTATTCAACTTTGAAGAATGTGTCATATAGCACTAATCACTGAATTGAGAAAGTTCACAGAAAATCAGTATTAGAAAGTATCATCTGAAATAATGAAGACAATAAACTAAGTCTCTTGAAAGAAAGAGTCCACATTTTTAGTCCAAAAAAAAGTTATATCCAATATGCTTTGCATACAAGTCCTGCCAAGCATAAGGTCACCATTTTTTACTGCATAATATATACTGCAAGAGTTCAGCCAAAGCGACATCCGGATGAAGGAAAACAGACCTGGATATTACAAAAGATAGAAAAAGAACAAAGAGAATCATCATCCCATAACTTCATTCTCTTCTTTTTGCCCTGAAAAGATATTGGCTGCCTACTCCAGTCATTTGAAACAGAACTTATTCCGGTGCTGGCCAAGGGAGCAATAACAACCAACACCTATGTGTCAATCCCAAACTAGTCGTTGTCTACTGTATGGATCCTCTATATCTACAAAGAAAAGGATGAATCCTCTATGTCTGCTCTATTCGGATCCATCTCATTCCAAAATGGTAACATTTTGTCTTTTAAGGCAATTTAAGAGTTCACTAAAACAAGTAGTCCTCTAAATCTAACCGCTACTCCTACCCGGACCTAATGTAAGTGTAACAATAACTAAACATTTTTTTGATAAGGTGGTATGAAGCAGCCAACCACATCATAATATTACGTAAAAGTATGTTAAGGCTGAAATTTAGAGGCGGACCTATGTTCAGATGTAAGGGTGCACCGGCGTCTGCCAGCTTCTGCTACATCTTGTGCAAATGTTGAGAACTTTTAAGAAATAGGATATATAAAACCAAAGTGGCACCCGCCATTCTAGTGGATGCACAAGGCTAGTTAAGCTCTAAATGCTGCACCGGTCTAGAAAAGGCTCTAAAGGCCCTCTGATTATGAACAGCTACATTGAACCACTAAAGAAGGGTAACTTCTTCAAATATCTTCATCCTGCGCAGGACCGCTCTTTCTTTTCCTTGTTTCTTTTTCTTTCTTTCTTTTCTTCTTTTCAAACTAGTCATTTCTACGCTTTTCACCCTTCACAACATTGTTGCATGAAGAGCACTTCTTGTTACTACTATTCAAAGTCAACTTGCAAAATATCGTATCGTATCCAAATAAGGTGCAAACCCAACATAACATATGGAAACAAACAACAACTCTTACTTAACAAATTCCAGATTCATAGATGATGATTGCCTGAAGTCTACCCTTTACTCCCACCCTCTTTCCTTCTTGTAATTCTTACTAATAATTTACTATTTCTTCTCGAGGAATAACATATAAAGGGAGTCGAACTTGGTTAGGAAGCAGGAGCAGGAGGGCTTTGCTTTCCTTTTTTTTGGGGGGGGGGCTGGTGTATGTCTTCCCCTTAGCATAGGGTGTAAAGAAGACTAATGGAAGGCTGTCCTAAAAATGATGGTGCAAGATTTAGATCAAACGGAGGCCAGGACCATGCCTTGCCGAGAGTCACCAACTTTCTTGTAAATTATTAGGCACACAGAATTCAGATTCCCAATCCAACCTAGTGGACTATTCATCCAGACAGGTTTCGAAAAGCACAGCTTTTAGTCTCCCTCCTAGTAGAGAAGTCTTAAAAGAAAATTTGATTGTTAAGAAGACTTAAATTATCTTACCAGACTGCACTCAGACATACAAATATCATTGAGGATCACCAGATATAAATTAAATTAGAAAAAAAAAGGATTGCCCTATAACTAACAACAGAGGCAAAACAAAAAATAGAAGTTCAGATAGCATAGTCACAAGCTGAAGTCCCCAGAAAAAGAAAAGACTATGTAATCCAAAAAGCTTGCAATGTTCAAGGTCTGGGCACACAGAGGTGAAAACTTGGAGAGAGGCAGAAACTAATAAATAGATGAACATAAGGAATTAACATTAATCAGTTCTTCCCAAAAAGTATAGAAAAAAATACATATGTACATTTAAACTACACAGACACAGACACACACACATATATATAAGTACTTATCAAAATGCATCAAAAACCATTTGGAGAGTGTTGCGGTGACTACCATTTTAGTATGACTTTGTCATAGAAATGTAGTCAGCACAAATTTAAGGTGGGTAAACATCTAGTACCAGAAAGAATTAATATAACAGAAGCAGAAACTTAAGTTAAAGCAATTGACGTGTGCAAGTAGCCCCATTTAAAACGCGAACTATAAAAGCACAGACACAATTAGTTACTTTGACTCCACAACAAAACACCCATGAGTGGCCTAATTCTTTTTCCTGGGCCAGCTATGTTTTTAGGTGACAGTGCAAACCAAATCCATGATCTTCCTGCTTCGATACCATCTTGAATTGTGAGAACCATTTCATCTATTAAACTGTTAGAGATCAGCCACATTTATTTATATACTTTAGCTCCAACAGAAAAGAAGGGCAATCATTTAAGACCAGAGTGATTATAAACTGTTAATAGGGAAAGACAAGGTTTTCAAACAACTATCCACCAAACTCAAAAGACTGGAACTCTACGAGCACAAGACAATATAGTAGTGCATTGCACCGATTATAGACATTGTTTTTTGGCTGACCACGAAATCTTGTGTATGAGTTATTCTTTCTTGCTTTTGACCAAGAAATGATACCATAGTCTACGTACATGATTTACAGTAACCAAGTAGGGACTTGGAGCAAGAGTTAAATGGTAATTTAAACAAAGGAGATTGCTTACCAAATCTATAAATTGAACTGTTTAACTAATATTGAATTGTTTAACCGATATCCTCGGGAATAGATTTACATCAGATAGCATTCTTGGCATTTAATCATCTGACATTGTTTGTCTATAACTATAAGTAGCTGCTAAAAGAGATTGAGACGTTGATGCAAACCTTAGCAGCTATTTGTGCCCATTTGTTTCCCATCTTAGCATGCAGTTCATTTATGTGACGCACTTCCTCTGGAGTTAGAGCACCTTTTTTCAAATCTGGTCTTAGGTGATTTGCCCACCGCAAACGGCAACTTTTCCCACAACGAGCAAGTCCTGAGTGCTTCTGGACAGCACTCCAATTCCCTTCCCCATGTTTTCTGATGTAATCCATTAAAATCGCGTCTTCTTCTTTAGTCCAAGGACCTTTTTTCAGTGGGACACCTCCTCTGGTACTTCCTCCACCGCTAGCTTCTTCAACAGATGGCGAATCCACACCAACTTTTGAAGTCATCCTGTCAACCGCATTCACTTGTCACACGTATCTAAAACTGTTGAACAATTAAAGTGCAGTATGTAACGGCCAATGAAAAGGATATAAAGTTGTTAATTACGAAGTCAAGGCAGAAATAAAAGCAACGTGCCAAATTGCGTGACTTCACACATGACAAAGCTACTTGAGCGTCCAATCAGAAGCGGGTGACAATAAATAAATGGCCAGCTTTGAGAGGAAAGATTTAGATAGATTATCGGAAAACAATAAAAAGGAAAAGACAAATAATGAGAAAAATGGATAAGTTATTCTGAATTGAGCAGACACGGATAGAACAAACTTTTGAAAACCCATAAGACCTAATTATCTCATCTAACTATGAAGTAAGGTGACAACCAGCTGCTGGGGATAAAATGAGGAAACACAGACGAAAATCATTAGCTCAAATTTGCAAGGAAAATTTCACTGGTCGACATCCAGAAATACAACAAGGGAAATGATATTGACCATAAAGCTAGTAACACACTTTTAAACCTCATCACATTAAACAAGAAACCGCAAAGAGCATTGTCAATCATTTTAAGACCAAAATCAGCATCAGACAAACTCGAATGATTTTGCTTATAAGGAACAAAATTTAAAAGGGGATTCCACCATTACGCAATTGCTGGTTCCACTGTAAATTTCCATGTAAGCAAGCATTAACAAATGCTTAAAAAAATGCTGAGTTTGTTGAGATCGCATTCTCAAACTGAAACGAGAGGAGAATCATGAGGTTTCAGATTCAAATCCCTGAGAGGAGAATCATGAGGTCTCAGATTCAAATCCCATCACAAGCGGAACAAAAACTAGGTGATTTCTTCCCATTTGCCTAAGGCAAGTGGGCAGAGTTAGTCGGTACTTGTGCTGGTGATAGGCAGCAGGTACTAGGTGAAATAGTCAAGGTGTGCCTAGACACCAACATCTGCCCTAATATCATAATTTATAATCCAATTGAAAGGAGCAACATAAATTATAATAAAAACAGCTAAAACACAATGAGCTAAGCTAAAATTTAAAAGCTAAGGTTTCCAAAACTGTTGAACATAACCAATTGCGCATTTTAGGTGTTTTACCTGATGACAAAAGCTGAAGAAGCTGCCCACAAAGACTTGGAGCAAATAACCGGTGATCAGTTCCTCAAAAAAAAACAACAGAAACTAAATAGTGGAGAAAACCAGAATTCAGTCGAATTGAAACCAGAAAAGAATGGCCAGAAATTGCTTAAACTCAAATTCATACAAAAAAGAAAGCCCCCAACAACAGTAGACTCATAAAAATAAGACCAAAGTAACCTTTGTGTTTCTGTGTTATAACTTATAAGCCCAGGAGAAAAAGCGAAAGAAAACCCAGGCAGCTAGAAATGTGAAATCAAGAATACTCAACTCAAAACCAAATGGGTAAAGAAGGAAAATTCTACAAACTATTCTTGGGACCACTATATGTCAGGTGGATTAAGGAATTTTTGCAAAAGAATCCAAAAGGGAAAATGGATAGAGAGAGAAGTAATTAGAGGGAGAAGACTGAAATTTGTTGGGGGTTGGGGGGGGGGGGGGGTGAGAAAAAGGGGAATAGTTAGCAAGAAGAAACAAATCATTTCATTGGGGAAAACAAGTAAAGAATGCTAAATGGACTCTAATAGCTTGTTTGGTAAATTTTATTTTTAAAAAAAAAAAATAAGTGTTAGGCCAAGGGTATACCGAAACAACCTTTCTATATTCACAAGATAAGGGTAAAATTTGCGTACACATTATCCTCCTCAGACACTACTATATGAGATTATACTGGATATATTATTGTCGTAAAGTGTTAGGCCAAGTTTTTGAAAGAAAAAAGTAATATTTTTAAATAAAAATAGAAGCAAATCATTTCATTGGGAAAAACAAGTAAAGAATCCTAAATGGACTCTAATAACTTGTTTGGTAAAGGTTTTTTTTAAAAAAATAAATAAATAAAGTGTTAGGCCAAGGGTCTACTGAAACAACCTTTCTATATCCACAAGATAAGGGTAAGATCTGCGTACACATTATCCTCCGGAAACCTCACTATATGTGATTATATTAGATATGTTATTGTTGTTGTACAGTGTTAACCCAAGTTTTTGGAAGAAAAAAAAAGTATTTTTGAGTAAAAATAGAAGCAATTATTAAAACCCCAAAAAAAAAAAATAACTTCTTCCCAAAAAGTATTTTTTTTGAAAAATACTTTAAAAAAATACTTTTAGAAGCATTTTTTAGAAAAACTTGTCTAATATTAATTATTAATCAAAAGTGTTTTTCAAATTAATTAGTTAAATATAAATTGATTCTCATCAATGGTACTTTTCTAAAAAATAACTTTTCTGAAAATTATTTTTAAGTCAATTTTAGAAGTTTGGCCACTATTATTCCGGTAGGTATTATATATGTAACCAAAGTTGGACTTATAAGTGCAAGTAATACTACTTTATAGCTCTTTTTGAACTTTGTGAACTATATGAACAATAGGATGGTTGGAGTTAGTTATGTCTCTTATAAAATTGGGCTAAATTTACTCAAGAAAGATTATTTGAGTTCAATTAATCTTTATACCATTAGTACCTTAGTGTGCCACTTGTTCCTCGCATGGCTATCTTTAAAGACATAAGTACCTTTTTTATGGAGTAGCTCCCTTCCCTATCCCTCTTATTAAATTAATTGTCTATAATATGACTACTATCTTATTAAATTAGTCTATATTAAGACTATCTAGTTTAATTAACTGTCCATTGTTTATGGTATGTTTAGTGATCAATGATATCTATCAACGACTGATTAATTAATTAAACTATTGTAGTAAATCATGGGCTCCATAACAATGAGACTTCTGATTTAGAGAGGACATTTATGAACGGAGAATTACACGTAAATACAACACACACATATATTGCAACTAAATGGCTTATATTTAACTTTGTAAAGCTGCAACTCAAAAATAATAGGCTAAGATTCAATATCCAATTCCAAATACGTTCTTGAAATTACTATTCAATTTTTTCAAAAAATACTCAAGCTTTTAATCTAATTTTCGATTTAGTAATTATGACACAAACATTAGTTCAACAAATCAAATTCATTTGGGAGGTGAAAATTAAAATTTTAATATAATCCATCATTGTTGAACACGCTTAAATAAGTGGGTTTAAATTTCGAATATGGTTTTATGAGAAATTTGGAGTGGATGTTGTTTATACTTGTTTGAATGGTATAAAGAGGTTGTATACAAAATTTGGAGTCATTTAACGAAGATTTGGACTGGTCCACCATTATTGAACAAGCTTAAATAAGTGAGTTTAAATTTCGAATTTAGTTTTGTGAGAAATTTAGAGTGAGTTTTATTTATCCTTGTTAGAAATACTATAAGGAAGTTGTATATAATATTTGAAGTCATTTAATGGAGATTTGGACTGATTTTGAACAAGAATTGCAACTGAAAATCGTGGAAGAAGTTCGTCTATATGCGCTTGTATAAACGTGTATAAAAGTGTATAATACTGTATAAGAGGTGTTTATACACCCATATACACTATCATACAACATTATACTTCATTATACAAAAACTGACTTCGTCTTCTTCCTTGTGTCTTTTTTTTGAAATTTAACTCAAATCTACTCTAAATTATTTCAAATTTAAGTTTTGAACTCTTTTTAATGATTTCAATCAATTGGAACAATACCCAATCTAAACAACTAACAAACTAAAAAAATCCTATTTTCGAAAGTAAAGCTTTGAGTGGTCTTCAATGGTGGACTTCTATTCTTTAATTTTTTTATATTGCAACCACCTTTTGTCTAAAGAGAGGGATTAGAAACAAAATAAAATAATAGGAAAATGAGGATTCTTATCTACAAAAGCTCCCATCTTTTGTCCCTAAAAATTTCAATTTCTCTTTACTTTTTGTGGTGTGTTTGGGCGAAAGAAAGCAGAGAGAAGAAGAAAGACAACAATGGTGTGAGAAAAGAGAGAATAAATAAAAATAAAAGTGAAAATTGAACATAACCCTTAAAATAATTAGTGTGGGCTAAAGGTTGAAAAGTTACTTTCATGTTATGTACAACCTGGGCTAAACATGATAAGAATTTTAAATTTGGACCATTTTTGGTTAGGCCGTTACGCCAAGTGACGTTCTTCCTTTATATAGTCAGAATAAATCTACGTCCTTGTTTTGAGAAGATTTAGAAAGTAAATAAATATTAAATGTAAATATCAAACAGACCAAAATATTCCATTTAGAGTTAAGAAAAATTCACCGCCACAGTCCCATAAAATAATGCATTGATACATGGAAACTAATGGTAAAATACAAATTCAACACATATTTTTGCGAAAATTACTTCTTTATCTTCTACTGGATTTTCCTTTTATATAATTTGTTGTTTCGAGTCCGGTTATAATTCGAAGAGTTCGTGTGTGGAGAATAAACTAATTTCTATTTCTCCATAATTAATTTTTCCAACACGTAGTATCCCCTTCTGGTGTGAAAAAAATGATGCTCCTCTAAGTAATTTTCTTTTTTCTTTTCATAGAATATGTACTTATTTCCTTTTATTTTCTAAAATCTTTTTCCTCAACATGAACGGGGACTCAATAAGACATTGTGATAAACATAATGTATAGGATAGACATGTAATTCAAATTATTTTAAATTGTTGTTATACTTAGAGTTATCTTATATTTTAGATGTATATGTACTCTATATATATTTCATTGTACTTCTCAATTTTTTTTAATCAAAAATAGAACTCTTTCATGGTATCAGTTGCTTAGGTTCTTTTTCTCCAACGCTTCCTTCACCGTGGTAATGGTAAGCAACCTCCACTTTCAATCAAGAGGTTGTGAGTTCGAGTCACCCCAAGAGCAAGGTGGAGAGTTCTTGGAGGGAAGGATGCCGAGGGTCTATTGGAAAAAGCCTCTCTACCTCATGGTAGGGGTAAGGTCTGCGTACACGCTATCCTCTCCAGACCCCACTAGTGAGATTATACTGGGTTGTTGTTGTTTGCTTCCTTCATCATGGTATCTTCTTCAGTCGTTTATGACTCTTTAAGTCCCTCTTCCATGGCTGCCCCGTTATCTCAAGTCCCCTCTTCGTCTTCTGCTATTTCTCTCTCAAATATCAAAATTCTTGTTCCTACGGTTTTGATTTTACAAACTCTATGTATTGGAGAGAGCTCTTTTTGCCTGTCTTCAAAGGTCGTGGAGTTTATGGTTTTATTGATGGCAGTTATCCCTCTCCTGAACCCATTATTCTTGCTGATAATGGTGTCTCCATGATCAATCCTGCATTCCAACAGTAGGTTCTATTGCGGAAGCCAAATGTATATAGTGTGAATAAGTCACAACTACTATACCAAAATTATGACAACCATTAAATAATAAACAAGACAATAAAACAACAATAAAAGAACACCAAAATTTACGAGATTCGGCCAATTTTGCCTACTTCCTCGGACACAATTAATATTTTATTCCACTCCAAAATTATAAGTGAAATAATACTAAAGAGAGAAGATACAAATGCTTTAAGAAGATAAAAAGGCAAAAATGAGAGGTGTGTTTAAATCCTAAACATTAGGCCTCCTTTTATAGGGTAAAATTCTCATTCAAAATTGTCATCCACCAATGTGGGACTTTTGACAATTTCAACAAATCTCCACCTTGGCAAAATTTCACATCTTCAATTTTCTCTCAATAACAAATTTTGGTTGTGTCTTCATCTTCAATCTTTAGTGTTCAACAACGTTGATCAAATCCAAACAATGTTGAAACTTGACCGCAGTCACTACTTTTGTCAGCATATCAGCAGGGTTCTCCGTAGTATGAATTTTCTTCACCGTGACTCCACCTTCTTCTATGATTTCTCGTACGAAATGATACCGAACATCAATGTGCTTCGTCCTTGCATGATAAACTTGGTTCTTCGCTAATTGAATAGCACTTTGACTATCACAAAAAATTGTAATATTTTTTTGTTCAATACCAAGCTCCTTTAGCAACCCCTGAAGCCAAATTGCCTCCTTCACAGCCTCCGTAATAGCCATGTACTCTGCCTCTGTTGTAGACAAAGCAACTGTTGACTGCAAAGTAGACTTCCAACTAACTGGTGCCTTTGCAAAAGTAAACACATAACCAGTAGTTGACCTTCGTTTGTCCAGATCACCCGCAAAATCTGAGTCACAATATCCAACTACAGACCGATTGCCTTCCTGCTCAAAAACTAACCCAACATCTACAGTACTATGAATATACCGTAGAATCCATTTCACAGCTTGCCAATGCTCCTTTCCTGGATTATGCATATATCTGCTAATAACTCCAACGGCTTGTGAAATGTCAGGTCTCGTACAAACCATTGCATACATCAAGCTACCAACAGCATTTGCGTATGGTACCCTTGACATATACTCCTGTTCAGTTTCATCCTTTGGCGACATAGTAGTACTTAGCTTAAAATGGGGAGCAAGTGGCGTACTAATTGGCTTAGTCTTCTTATCTATGCCAAAACGCTGTAGTACTCTCTTCAAATATTCTTTCTGAGATAAACAGAGTTTCTTTGAACGTCTATCTCTTATTATCTCCATGCCAAGAATTTTCTTTGCCTCACCCAGATCCTTCATCTCGAACTCCTCCTTCAGTTGAATCTTCAACTTATCAATTTCTTCCGAATTCTTGGAAGTTATCAACATATCATCAACATATAGGAGAAGATATACAAAGGAACCATCATTAAGTTTGCGCAAATATACACAATGATCGTATTTGCTTCTCTTGTACCCTTGCCGCAACATAAACTTGTCAAATCGCTTGTACTATTGTCTAGAAGATTGTTTCAATCCGTACAACGATTTTTCAAGTTTGCATACCATATTTTTTTTTCCAGCAACTTTGAATCCTTCTGGCTGATTCATGTAGATTTCCTCCTCCAAGTTTTCATGTAAAAACGCAGTTTTTACATCCATCTGAACTAGTTCCAAATCCAACTGTACTACCAAAGCCAACATAATTCTAATGGAGGAATGTTTTACAACTGGAGAAAATACTTCATTGTAATCAATTCCCTCCTTCTGAGCATATCCTTTGGCCACCAATCTTGATTGTAGCGAATATTTTCTTGGTTAGGAAATCCTTCTTTCTTTGCAAATAACCATTTGCACCCAATTATTTTCTTTCCCTTCGGGAGATTGGCCAATTTCCATGTATGATTCTGATGAAGAAACTGCATTTCTTCATTCATGGCAATCCTCCACTTATCTTCTTCTGAACTTTGGATTGCGTCTTTATAAGTGGTAGGAACACCATCAGCTATAATTGAGGTTGCGCAAGCAACCGTCTCTATGAGATGAACATGTTTTGTTATTGTCCTTTTTGGCCTGCTGGTTGCTATTGATTCAAGTTGTTGTCAAGGTTCCTGAGTTAGAATCTCCCTCTCTACTGGCTCTTCTTCCAGAGGGTAATCTTCATGAGTTTCCTCCTCTGCTTCTTGTGTAGGAAAAATAAATTTTCCCTCAAACTCCACCTGCTTTGATGCACCACCAGTTTGTTTGACATCTTCAACTGTCACCTTATCTGTTATGGCAGATTCATCAAAGGTAACATCTCTGCTGAATATAATATTCCTTGTCTCTGGACACCATAAGCGGTATCCTTTGACTCCAGAAGTAATCCCCATAAATATAGCCTTCTTTGCTCTCAGATCCAATTTTGACTCTTTCACATGATAGTATGCAATTGAGCCAAACACGTGCAAAGAGTCATAATCTACAGCAGGTTTTCCATACCATTTTTCAAATGGTGTCTTGCCATCAATAGCAGCAGATGGTAGACGATTAATGAGGTGGCATGCATATGTAATTGCCTCAGCCCAAAATTCTTTGCCCAAGCCAGCATTGGACAACATACACCGTACCTTCTCCAGTAAAGTCCGGTTCATACGTTCTGCCACTCCATTCTGTTGTGGTGTATGTCTGACAGTGAAGTGTCGGACGATGCCATCATTTTCACAGACCTTATTGAAATGATCATTTTTGTATTCACCTCCATTGTCTGTGCGAATACACTTGATCCTCCTGCCTGTTTGATTCTCCACCATCGTCTTCCATTTGAGAAAAATTCCCAACACTTCATCTTTCCTCTTCATTGTATACACCCACACTATTCGGGAAAAATCATCAACAAAGGTTACAAAATAGTGCTTCCCACCCAATGAAGGTGTTTTGGAAGAACCCCAAATATCAGAGTGTACATAATCCAAAATGCCTTTAGTATTATGGATCGCTGTACCAAATTTAACCCTTGTCTGTTTTCCTTTGACACAAAGCTCGCAAAACTCCAAGTTGCAAGTCTTTACGCCTTTTAACAATCCTTGATCAGATAGAGCTTTCAAGGATTTTCCTCCAGCATGTCCCAAGCGCATGTGCCATAGCCTGGTTGCTTCTGCCTCTTTGTCATCACTGGATGTCACTGTCGCTGTCCCAATAACTGTACTACCACGATAGCGGTACATGTTATTGTTCTTCCGATTGGCCTTCATTACCACTAGTGTACCGGAGCATATTCTCATCACTCCATTTTCTGTAATGATTTTGAACCCTTTTGATTCTAGGGCTCCCACAGAGATGAGATTCTTCTTCAAACCCGGTACATATCGAACATCTATTAATGTTCTGATCATTCCATCATGGCTTCTTAATCTTATTGAACCAATGCCATATGAGGTAAGAGGGCTGTTATCCGCTGTGTGGATGACTCCATATTCTCCTTCTTGAAAATTCACGAACCAGTCCTTGTTGGGACACATATGATAGCTACAAGCCGAGTCCATCAACCATATGTCTGATGATGTTGATAACTCTGTTGTAACTAATGAGAAGTCTGAATCATCACAATCAGCTACATTTGAATCCATAATGGCCTTTCCATTGTTATGTCTGGCCTTATTCTTCAACTTCGGACAGTCTTTCTTCCAGTGCCCCTTTTCTCGACAAAAGGCACATTCATCTTTGCTGGGTCTAGATCTCGACTTGGATCTTCCCTTCTTAGTCCTCGTTTGATTTTGAGGACGACCCCTCACAATTAGTGCTTCTCCTTCTCCGCCCTTCTGTTTTTCTCCCTTTCTTTGTTCATAGCTGTACAAAGCCGAACAGACTTCTTTGAGAGAAATTTCGTCATTTCCATGGAGTAGAGTAGTTTTAAGGTACTCGTACTCATTAGGAAGTGACCCCAACAACATCAAGGCCAAGTCACCATCATCAAAAGTTGCATCCATATTTTGCAAATCTGTGACCAACTTATTGAAACTGGTGATATGTTCATTCATTGTGGTACCAGGAACATAGGTGAAGCGAAACAGTCTCTTCTTCATGTACAATTTATTTTGACTGTTTTTCTTCAAAAATTTATCCTCCAGTGCTTTCCATAATTTACTTGCAGAAGTTTCCTTTGTGTATGGATATTTCTGCTCTCTAGCAAGGTAGGATCGAATGGTACCGCAAGCAACACGATTGATAATTTTCCAATCTTCTTCTCCAATAACATCTGGCTTCTTTTCTTCAATGGCAAGATCTAGCCCTTGTTGAAAAAGAACATCTAGAACCTCGCCTTGCCACATCCCAAAATGTCCTGACCCGTCAAAAATTTCTACCGCAAATTTCGCATTTGACACAATTCTTGTCATAAGCGAAGATGCCAACGATGACGTATTATTGACACTTGATGTAGATTCTTCTTGTTTATTGTCTTCCATTTTGACACAAATATTATTTAGTAGCTGACGACACAAATCAAGATTATTTCCTTTCTGGTGTGGAAGATTAGACTAAGCTGCAACCACAGAGCATACTCAGACAGAACCTTGACTCAGTTACCAAGATAGATCTTTTCTGATGTGGAAGATCAGACTATGCTGCAACCCCAGAGCATACTTAGACAGTACCTTGGCTCTGATACCAATTATTGCGGAAGCCAAATGTATATAGTGTGAATGAGTCACAACTACTATACCAAAATTATGACAACCACTAAATAATAAACAAGACAATAAGACAACAATAAAAGAATACCAGAATTTACGAGGTTCAGCCAATTTTGCCTACTTCCTCGGACACAATCAATAATTTATTCCACTCCAAAATTATAAGTGAAATAATACTAAAGAGAGAAGATACAAATGCCTTAAGAAGATAAAAAGGCAAAAATGAGAGGTGTGTTTAAATCCTAAACATTAGGCCTCCTTTTATAGGGTGAAATTCTCATTCAAAATTGTCATCCACCGATGTGGGACTTTTGACAATTTCAACAGGTTCAACTTGACTCTATTGTTCTATCATGGATTAAAGCAACAATTTCTCAAGAAATTCTACAAGCAACTATTAAGCCAAATCATACTCTCACATCTCGTGAAGTATGGCTTCAAATTGAACGCTTGTTTCGTGATCAGGTTAGCTCACGTACCATTCAACTGAAAGTTCAGTTTCATAATCTCAAAAAGGGAGAGCTCTCCATCAATGATTATGTTCATAGTCTTAAATCCATAGTGGATGCCTTAACCTCTATATATTGGCAACCCAATTTCTGAAAACGACCTTGTTCTTGAAATCCTCTCTGGCCTCCATACTGACTACATGTTTGTCAGTACCTCTATATCTACTCGCGTTCCTCTCCCTACTTTCATAGAAACTCGTTCTCTTCTCTTTCTTCATAAGTCCCAACTGGCCAGCATTACACCTCCCTCCCTGGATTCTACTACAACAGCCTTTGTTGCGAAACAACAACCATCATATTCTAATGATTGAGGTCGTGGTAGGTATTCCAATGGTGGACGAAATTCCAATGGCGGTCGTGGAAGAGGTCTCTATAACCAAGGATACAATAAAACCTATAGTTTCAACCACCAAAACTTGAACACTCGATCTCGAGGTCCTTCTATTTTGGGTCCACCGTCGACCTCCTTCTTTCCTCCTATTGTTCATTGTCAATTTTGCTTTCGCCCCAATCACTCTGCCCGTGATTGTCCTTCTCTTGCCTTTAAGGCATTCTTATTAGATATTCAACCCAATTCTTTCACTTTTTATACGACTCCTAGTGATGGTCGTTAGTTTGTCTATACCAGAGCTTCCTTACATATGACTCCAACTGCTGCAAATTTATCATATGTTACTCCTTATCATGGTAATGATCAGGTCATTGTGGACAATGGTACTCAGCTTTCTATGTCCTTTACTAGTCATGGTATTATTTCCACTCCATCTTCTATGTTTTTCTTAAATAATGTTTTAATTGTTACAGCTCTCTCTGCCAATTTGCTTAGTCTTGATTCTGGTATCGTGATGACACTTAGTCTCTAAGACTAGGTAACCCGATTTCAATTTTATTTCAAGTCATTTTAAAAAAAATAGATAATTGAAACCCACAACAGAAATAATTATAACAACCTCCCAAGACTGGTAATACTGAGTCACGAACTCTAACTGAATACATGTAATGATCTCAAGGATCGAATATACAATACTGTTCGAATAAGAGATGACAGTACAATAAAATAGAAAGACTCTAAGGGACTGCGATGACCAAGCAGCTCTACCTTGAATCCTTGCGATCAACACACTAACTCTTCCCGAGTATGATATTTCCAATACCTGGATCTGCACAATAATGTGTAGAAGTATAGTATGAGTACACCACAGTCGGTACCCAGTAAGTATCAAGACTAACCTCAGTGGAATAGTGACGAGGTACAGTCAAGACACTAACTAGTTTAATAACATGTGCAATATAGTATACAAAAATAATGAAAAATAAATAACAGTGATAGCAACAACAATCAACTAGTGATGTAAACAGCAAGGCAGCAAGAACATCATAATTATTACTCAAACGAATAAGAAACACAAATACAACTAATTAAACAAGTCCTTCAAATATAAATCTTTCACATATAATTCTTTCGAATAAATACCTTCCGAATATATTTCTTTCGAATAAATATCCTTTGAATATAAAACTCTTTCAAATAAAAATCTTGCAAATATACTCCTTTCAAATAAATATCTTTTGAATATAAAACTCTTTCAAATAAATATCTTTCGAATATACTTCTTTCAAATAAATATCTTTCGAATATAATTCTTTCGAATAAAAGTCACTCTGTGACACTTCGTTTCATAATCATAAAATACGGGTCTCAGTCCACTTTCATACTTTCACTGCACCTCGTGCCCATATTTCTGTCAATACCGTACGGACAACTCACGTGCCAATAATAAATATTATTATATTTTCCCGGCACCTCGCGCCCACATTTCATATCACATCTGCATGGAAAGTTCACGTGCCAATAACATAATCCGCCCAGCAATAACCATAGGCTTACAATTTCAACATGAATCAGACTATTATCAAGTTACCAATAATAAGACAAGTTGCATAAGAGATAAAAATAAATACTAGGAAAAATCACAACGTCATATAGAAATCACCAACAAAATAATCCCACATCATCATGTATCATCCCTGACAATAGCCACCATTATCTCTCCTATAGCCACTCATATCACTCCATAATAATAGCCACCATTATCCCTCCGCCCTGACAGTATTAATAGCCACCCGTATCACTCCATAATAATAGCCACCCTTATCCCTTCGCCCTGACAGTATCAATAGCCACCCTTATCGCTCATATTAATAGACACCTTTATCATTCCCCCCAGACAATATCCCAACACACATAGCCACAGTGAAATTTTACCCTTATACCCACATAATGTCAACAATAGAATGCCACCCTTATGTCCTCATAATAATAACTCAAATTACATAACAATTTATACGGAATATTATCACGACAACACAATACATCAATTCATATCACAATTTGCCTGTAGGCCACAACCAATTCTAAAGACACAACAAATTCACTTAAATTAATAGCAAGTAGCCTAAGGCTCCACACAATATACACAAAACCTCAAAAACAACAACAACAACAGAGATGAAAAAATAACTCAGTATAGGGCAACGCCTTCATTAATCCAAATTCTTGATAATTATATTAACTCCTCAATTAAAACTTATTTAATTAATTATTTGTAGATGGAGAATCCATAATATAATTATTTACAGGAAATATCAAATCAACAAACTCACGTAATTCACATAAAAATTCATGTGAAAATCACACCAAATTATCATATAAAAACAAATTCGACAAACAAGGATTGAGGCATGGAAAATAGAGGATTTAATAAATACCAACAATTATCCAATTTACTACACAAAAATACCTAAGACTTTAACCCAATAAATTTTGTACATATAAGCCCGAGTACATAGTCGTCACCTCGTGTACACGACTTTTAACATTTCACAAATGGCACATAAGACTCGATGCATAAGGGGTAATTTCCCCACTTAAGGTTAGGCAAGATACTTACCTTTTTGAAGTTAGGCCGATATCCTAAAATAGCTTTCTAGCTTTAATTGACCTCCAGACAGCTCGAATCTATCCAAATTAATTGTATAACTTCATTAAAATTTATCAGAAATAATTTTGGGTAATAAAACGTCGACTTAAAATTTCATATTAAAAGGTCAATCAAAGTCAATGCAGGAACCGCCTCTCGGAACCCGACATAAATTTCACGAAATCTGGACACCCATTCCGATACGAGTTCAACCATACTAATTTTATCAAATTCCTATAACAACTCGACCTCCAAATCTTTATTTTTTGTTCTTGAAAAGTTTTGCTAAAATTTTGATTTCTTCCATTTAAATCCGAAATAAATGATAAATATAACCATGGATTTATGAAATATAATCACTTTAGGTTATAGAATACTTACCCAAGTCTAAGTGGTGAAGAACTCCTCGAGAATCACCCCAAAACCGAGCTAACAAATCCCAATCGAAAATGGCAAAGTGACTGATTTTTGGTCCTTATGTTTCTATCCAATTTCGCTTCTGCGGACTAATTTGCACATCTGCGATGTCGCTTCTACGACACCGTCATCGCTTCTACGAAGAGCACTGCCCAGGTGAAGGCTCACACCTGCGGACACTGGCTTCGCTTCTGCGCAACTGCGGGTGCGTCCAGTATTGCACTTCTGCGATGTTGTTCGCTTTTGCGCTGCCAACATCACACTTGCAATGTCGCAGGTGCGCTCCACTGCTCCGCTTCTGCGATAAACGTTTCCCAGCTTCATTCCCATCGCTTCTGCGACAATAAGCTCGCTTATGCGAGGTCGCTTCTTCGATCAACTTCTCGCTGAAGCGGTTGCATAAGTTGTTGTCGAGAACAACAGAATTCCAGCAGCTTTCTTCAAGTTCAAATTGATCCATTAACCATCCGTAATCCACCAGAGGCCCTCGGGACCTTAACCAATTATACCAACACGTCTCAAAATACAATACAAACTTAGTCGAGGTTTCAAACCACGTCAAACAACGCCGAAATTGCTAATCGCGCATCGAATCGTATTATGAGTTTTCAAATCTTTCAACTTCTACCTCGTTATAAAAAATTCAACATTCGGCCGAACTCTCCAAAAATCTTCTATTTTTCAACTTTCGCCAAAATGCGTCGAATTATCCTACGGACTTTCAAATCCAAATCCGGACATACGCCTAAGTCCGAAATCACCATACGAAGCTATTGACATCATCAAAATTCCACTCCGGGGTCGTTTGCTCAAAAGTCAACTCTTTGGTCAACGTTTTCCATTTAAGCTTCAAAAATGAGAATTGTTCTTTAAATTAAATTTCGAATCTTTTAAAAACCAAACTCGACCACACACGCGGGTCATAATACATATTACGAAGCATCTCGAGGCCTTAAGTCGCTGAACGGGGCGTGAATTCTTAAAATGATAAGTCAGGTTGTTACTACAAATTACCATTCAATAAATCAAGTTCCTTTACTTCTTCTCCATTTGAATTATTACACAGTGATATATGGACTTCCCCCATCCCATTCTTTATTGGATTTCGCTACTACATTCTTTTTCATGATGATTTTACCATGTTTTCCTGAGTATTTTCTCTGCGACAAAAGTCTGAGGCTTTCACTATGTATAAGAATTTTTACGCCTTCATTTCAACTAAGTTTTCCACTAAAATCAAAATGTTACAATGCGATGGGGCTGCTGAATATGTCAAAATTAAATTATTTCGTTCTTTTCTCAATGATAATGGAATTTCTCTTCGAACTCTTGCCCTCATACCCATTAATAAAATGGAAAGGTTGAGCGAATGCATCGCACAATCTTGAATATGATTCGATTTCTTCTTTTTCAAGCCTCTCTTCCCTCTAGATTTTGGGTAGAAGCATTGCACGTACAATGTATCTCCTAAATATTCTTCCTACTGTTTATGATCATTTACGTGCCTTTAGTTGTTCTTGTTATCCTAATCTTTGTGACTATTGCGCAAACAAATTAAGTCCCCATTCCATACATTGTGTTTTCCTTGGTTATCCCTCTAACTACAAGGGTTTCGGATGTTTTGATCCGTTAAGTAATAAAGTCTATATCTCAAGACATGTTCGTTTTGATGAGAGTTCATTTCCCTATCCTCGTCTTATTTCTTCTAAATATTCTAATTTAAATAATAATATTTTGTTCAAGTCTCCAGTTTGTAGTTCCTTTTCTATTCCTTCTCACTTATCTTATTCTAGGAAGATTTAAAATACGCCACACGTTCCCTGCTCCTCTTTATCTCCATCGTCTCACTCTCCTGTTCAAATTAGTAAATGTAATTTCCTTCCTTCTAATATTCAAAGTCCTCTTGGTGGAGAACTCTCGCAATAATTTGCTAGATAGTAGGCAAAATATCTCTTCTCAATATCAAATGCCTAATCCAACACAATCTACATTTTCTAACTCCTCACGTATCTCACAAAGGTTCTATCCTATTTGTCACGACCCGAAATTTTCATATTCAGGACCGTGATGACGTCTAATATTTTATTTTCTAGGCAAGCCAACATTAAAATAATCGTAACCATTTTTTTTAACAAATCAAATTAAACGGAAGTCAATTACTGAAATAAAGTGCGAAAGACCATAACAATTGAATCATCCATATACATCCCCAAATCTGATGTCACAAGTGCACGAGCTTCTAGAATAATATAAATAAAAGCCTGAATAAAATTCTAGCTGTTTGAAAGATAACACGTAGCTAGATAAGATAGAAGGGGACTTCAGAACTGCGGACGCTGTGCAGTTATACCTTAAGTCTCCTCTGGGTAGCTGAATCCGAGCAGTCTATGGTACGCCGCTGGGACAAACTCCAAAATCTGCACAAGAAGTGCAGAGTGTAGTATGAGTACAACCGATCATATGTACTCCGTAAGTATCGAGCCTAACCTCGACGAAGTAGTGACGAGGCTATGACAAGACACATACGTAAACAACATATACAAGCATATACAAATACGAAGCAATAATAGCACAAAAATTAACAATTTATAAATTTGGGAGGGAAACATACGAAGGGGAATGGTATAGAAATTTCAGCAGGAAAAGTGCCACGTTGCAGCTAATTAATTCATCAATAATAAAATGAGAAGTTGATAATATGAAACTGGCACGGCGCCACCCTTCGTGCTTTTACTCTCATTCTTCCCATAAATTTATAAATAGATAATAAGATTGGCACGACATCACCCTTCGTGTTTTAACTCTTTTTCTTGCCATGAATTGATAAATAAATAATAAGATTGGCACGACATCACCCTTCGTGTTTTAACTCATTTTTTTGCCATGAATTGATAAATAAATATAAGATTGGCACGACTTCACCCTTCGTGCTTTAACTCTTTCTCGGCACGACATCACCCTTCGTGCTTTTACACTCTTTGAAAATGGCACGGCATCACCCTTCGTACTTTTACACTCATTCTCACCATGACAAGGATAATATAAATAATATAAATGGCACGGCATCACCTTCATGCTTTTACACTCTTCGTTGCCATAAAAATAATAATATAAATTTGGAAGAGTATTTAAATGCGGAGATATATACTTATCAATCAATTCAATACCAGAATACCGACCTCACCTTCCAAAATATTCAACAATAATTAAACTAGCAATAATCTCATGAAAAATGATCAAATAAACAATAATAACTTAAACAGGAATATCTTAATTAAATAGGTAATTATTCACAATAAATAAATTTCACCCGCATGCTTTGACTCAACCACAACACATAAGTACTCGTCACCTCACATATACGTTGTACCCGTACATTAAATCACGTAGAAAATAGACAAACAAGTCCTACTCCCTCAAGCTAAGGTTAACCACGACACTTACATCGCTTTGCAACCAACTCAAAATTTCAATAAACCTTTGCCTTGCGTTGTCCGAATGCCTCAAATCTAGTCACAAACAATTCAATATACTCGATACGAATTATAGAAACTAATTCTATATAAAAATACTAAATTTTTCAATCAAAATCCGAAATTCAATTCAAAAATTGACAGTTGGGCTCACGTCTCGGAACCCGACAAAAGTTACAAAATATGAACGCCCATTCAACCACGAGTCTAACCATATAAATTTTACCAAATTCTGACATCAACTCGACCTTCAAATCCCCAAATCTTATTTTCAAATCCATAGGCCCAAATTCTCGAATTTCACCTCAAAAACACGTAATCTAGTCGGAATAATCGATGATAATTCAATATTATTGACTAACAATGATCACAAGTGACTTACCTCAAGTTTTTTCGTGAATTCTCGCTCAAAAATTGCCTCAACTTGTGTTGAAAATGTCCAAAATGACAAAAATCTCGGAACCCCTCTGTTTTTAACACTGCCAATATTTTCGCTTTTGCGGCTCAGTAAGCCGCTTCTGTGGTTCCCGCTTCTGCGGCTATTTATGCTTCTGCGGACACGCTTCTGCGAAGGAGCGTGCCCCTTCTCCTTTTTCGCTTATGCGATGCAAGGCTCGTTTCTGCGAGCTCGCACCTGCGAGCTAAATTCCGCAGGTGCGATTGCACCAGAAGGCCAAAATTTCCAGCAGATGTTTAAGTCCAAATTTCAATCCGTTAACTATCCGAAACTCACCCGATGCCCTCGGGACCTCAACTAAATATACCAACAAGTCCTAAAATATCATACGAACTTAGTCGAAGCCTCAAATCACATCAAACAACGCTAAAACCACGAATCATACCCCAATTCAAGCTTAAGGAACTTAAGAATTTTTAACTTCTACATTCGATGCCGAAACCTATCAAATCAAGTCCGATTGACCTCAAATTTTGCACACAAGTCATAAATGACATAACAGACCTATTCAAATTTCGAGAATCGGATTCCGACCCCCGATATCAAAAGTCAGCTCCCCGGTCAAATTTTCAAGATTAAATATCTATTTTAGCCATTTCAAGTCTAATTTAATTATGGACCTCCAAATAATTTTTCGGACACGCTCCTAAATCCAAAATCACCATATGGATCCACCGGAATCATTAAAATACCAATCCGGATCCGTTTGCTCAAAATGTTGACCGAAGTCAACTCAAGTGAGTTTTAAAGCTCTATTTCACATTTTAATCATTTTTTCACATAAAAAGTTTTCGAAAAAATTTACGGACTGCGCATGCCTAAGTCTTTTTAATCCAAAGTTCGTTAGGCTTGCCTAAGTCATTCAATCCAATATATATACTTGTCACATACATAATGAGAGATAACAAACAGGAAACAACAACGAGCAACGACACAGTGCAAACTAAGGAATGCTGAAAGGTGCTATTCGAGATCTCAAAACATAAAAATGAATATTTAAAATTAAAGATTACATATTGGGTCATCACACTAATCCTTATCTTCCCACTTCAAAATTAATTCATGAATCCTCCCCACGACAGAATACTACATGCCTTGCATCAAATCTTATTTCAGTTCCAACCACCTATTCTGCATGTAATTCTTCCTTACCTCCTATTTTCACTCTAACTACACTTCCTATATCTTCTATTATTCCATTTTCAAATAATATTTCATCTACATCACTTAATTCTCCAACTCCCCAGCCAACTTTAATTCAAAAATCTACTTCTATCTCAACTATACCTTCACTCCCTCCTTCTCTTCCACGGCCTTTACATCCAAATCCACAAACAATATCCTCAAATATTTCTGTACATAATCCGCTCCAGCATCCCTCAACTACTGCAATTCCTTGTGATAATTCTCCCAGTTTACATCCACCTACTTCTAAACTTCATCACATGGTCACAAGAAAACAAACTGGTTCACTTAAACCTCAAATTTTATCATCTTTAATATCTCATATTTTACCACTTCCACCAGAACCAACCTCATTTACAGAAGCTAACAAATCGCCTCATTGAAAACGTGCAATGGTTGAAGAGTACAATGCCCTTATATCCAACCATACTTGGGATCTTGTGCCTCCACATCTAATGCTAGTGTTATTGGTTGTCGTTGGGTTTAAGAGTTAAACAAAAGTCCGACGGGTCTCTTGAACGTTACCAAGCGCGACTTGTCGCTCAAGGTTACAATCAACAACATGGACTAGACTATGATCAAACATTTAGTCCAGTGGTGAAACCAGTCACCATTCGTATTGTTCTTGCTATTGCTGCATCTAAGAAATGGCCAGTCCATCAATTAGATGTCAAGAATGCCTTCTTGCATGACACTCTTAATGAGCTGGTATACATGAAACAACCTACATGCTTTGTTCATCTACAATTTCCACATCATGTTTGTCGGTTGAACAAAGCTCTTTATGGCTTCTTTAATTCTTTGTCATGGTTTTAAAAATAGTATGTCAGTTTCTCCTCTATTTATCTACAAAAATAATACTGACATTGCTATTCTTCTCATCTATGTGGACGATATTCTTCTTATCGCTTCTTCTTCTACTTTACTTAGTTCTTTGATCGCGGCCTTAAAATCAGAATTTTCCATGAATGATTTAGGTTTGATTAATTTCTTTCTTGGCATCTCTGTAACTTCTCGAGATGGTGGTTACTTTATTTGTCAGTCCAAATATATTAAAGATCTCCTAGGTCGTGCCAACCTTCTTTCTTCCAAACCTGTTACTTCACCTATTTCCCCGAAATCTATACATAATTCTAGTGACTCATCTCCATTCTCAGATGCTACTCTCTATAGGAGCCTTGTTGGTGGTCTTCAATATCTTACATTTACCCGTCCAGATATTGCATTTGCTGTTAATAGAGTGTCCCAGTTTATGCATTCACCCTCGGTGACTCATTTTACTGCGGTGAAACGTATTCTACGATACTTGAATGTCTCTTTGACTCGTGGTTTGTTCATTCCTGGTGGTTCTATTGATAGTTTGTCCTGTTATAGTGATGCCGATTGGGCTGGCTGCCCTACCACTCGACGATCTACCTCAGCTTTTTGCTTGTTTCTTGGTTCTAATCTTGTTTCTTGGTCTTCTAAAAAGTAGAGTGTTGTATCTCGCTCCAGTGCCGAGGAAGAATATAGATCAGTTGCTCATGTTGCTGCTGAGATTACTTGGGTGCAATCTCTTTTACGAGATCTACATATGCCTCTTTCCTCTCCTTCCACTATTTTCTGTGATAATATTAGTAACATTTACTTGGCTCACAATCCTGTTCAACATGCTCATACCAAACATATTGAAATTGATATTCATTTTGTACGGGAAAAAGGTTGCTTCCGGAGTAATTCAAGTTCAATATGTCCCTACTTAAGACTAGCTTGCTGATTTATTATTAACAAAGTCTCTTCCATCTCCGAGGGTGTTGTTTTTGCGTGACAAACTCAGTGTTCTTCCAGATCGTGCTTCGCTTGAGGGGGAGTGATAAACATAATGTATAGGATAGACATGTAATTCAAGTTATTTTAAATTGTTGTTATACTTAGAGTTATCTTATATTTTAGATGTATATGTACTCTCTGTATATATATATATATATATATATATATATATTTCATTGTACTTCTCAATTTTTTTTATCAAGAATAGAACTCTTTCTCATTGTACTTAGGATAATTGGATAAGAGTAAGTAACTAGAGGTTTCATCGCTAATAGAATTGATACTCAAACTGAATATATTAAGTGATTATGAATTAGAAGGCGACTCATTGTAAGTGAAACTTAAAAATTTGTACATCTAATAATTGTAAATGCAACTTAAAATAATTTACACTAGTTAAAAGAAAGTGACATGCATTATTACTGAATTTTAAAGCAAATGATATCTAAGTATGAGTTTAAAATTGACCCTTCTGCTACTATATCAAATTATATTCATTTTCTGGATTGAAACGAGCAGAATTATTCTTTCATTATATATGGATTTCGGATTGAACAACTTTGTCTATCTTGACGTTGGTTCCCCAAGTACATGTAAGTATATGTGGCCGTCAAATAATAAAATAACTTGAAAGTCGGATGTCGAACCCACATAGACTTAGAGTAATTATTAATTAAGCTAACTAAATTAATTAATTGTCCAAGGTAATCAAAAGTAATGATATTTTTTACTAATCTACTTTTGCAAATATTAAACATATAAATAGTTAAACTAACAAGGACGCAAGAATTTATGGTTGGATTTTAATCAAAGGAAATAAAGATTACAGGGTCGTGGTCAGTTTATCAATCCTATTGAGTCGTAATTACACCTGTTAATCTGAATTATCTATGGTTGCTAGTTGATCGAGTCGTTTATATAAACAACATGTTCCCTTATTACTATCCGTCTATTCACAATATATCAACCATATATTTCTATAGTATTTAATATATCATGAACCAATATAATACGACATTAACTAAGCAAAACTGTTAGGTATATTCTTATCCTAACCGCGAAATTCTTCCCCGAGCCACGGTTTCAGAAACAATCTCTCTCTAATTCTACTCTAATCTAAATACAACTTTTTCAAGCATAGCATAGATCATAAATAGAACTTAACTACTAACCAAATAATTAAGCAATTATGCATAAAATTAGAGAAATAATCAAAGATGATAACTCAAATTAACGGTGACGTAATTATAAAATTTCAATATTTATGACAACCACAGTCCTAGAAAATAGAGTTGTTAGCCCCCCATAATTGTAGTAACAATCATTCAAATGTTTTGCATGAATAAATTATAAAGTAAATATGAAGGAATGAAGAACTATGATTTTTTCCTCCAGAGTTGCTCCACACGGTGTTCTAGCCTCTAAATAATATCCAATCCCTCAAAACTGGGTTTAGAAACTACTTTATACTTGTTAGAAACGTGTAGGACAGACCTGGACGCCCATTTTTCTTCACTTTTATACTCGGTTGCCTTTGGCGTTTTAGTTGGTGCCTTGAGCCCTTCTCGACGTCGAACTCATAATCCCTCAAAATTATTCTGTTTTGACTTCAAATTGCGTGTGCATTCTTTCCAAATCACTTTAGAGACTCCTACAAAAATAAGCACCGTAATTAAGGTCAAATCGTCAATATTCGCATTAAAGTTAACAAAGACCGAGATATAATACAAGACAAATTACATCCGAGCCAAACATCAATTGACTCTCTCAAATTAGGGCAATGCATTGACTAATGTTTATTACGAATACAATCCAAATGAGGTCTTTTGGGGTATATAATCGTGCGTTGAAGCCAAATGGGAGGAGAAAAGGGATATCTAAGCTAAAATTAAGATATCTTAGCTTCTAACTAAAGATATGTCTAAGACCTAAATATAATATCTTATTGAGTCGCCGCTTGTGCCAATAGGATCGACATGATAACTATAGGGTCCAACATAAAATTATTTAAGAAAATTACATAGAAATGCAACTGGTAGAGTACTTATTTTTAAGCATATGTAAAAATCGACTTGACCTCCAAGAAATTCATACATGTAATTATAAGTGATGATTCTATTTAACGAATCTTATTATTTCCTCGTTAGGTGATGTTAAGATATTCAACACTCAAAAGGCGATTCTTGTAAAAAAAAAATTAGTAACTAATAGAGAAATGGAATAACTTTTTCATTAATAAAATTTTCTTTATTACCTTTTCCAATGACATGATAGGAGCAGTAAAGTCCGTTTCTAAGTTTTTATTTTAGTTTTCACAGTATGCAGTAAAAGAATAAACATTTCAAAATACCCATTTTCTTATTTTTCTAAATCTTTATATATTTAGGAGTAATATAAACACTCATAAGATAAATACTAGTTAGGGATATACATATACAAAGACTACTAAATATGGATAGATAAACATTCCCTCTGTCTCATATTATCAGTCGTGGTTACTAAAAATAGTTGTCTCAAATTATTTGTCACTTTAGAAGTTCAGGACAAAATTAATTATATTTTTCTCTTATTACCCTTAGTAATAATTATCCTTGAAGACTACATACACCTTAATTATGAATAACTTTGTTCAAATATCAATGAGGAAAGATTAAATATTAAGATATGAATAAGGGTAAAGTAATCAAATTTTTATCCTAATTAATTTTTCTTAAAGGGACGTGTATAAGAGAATTGTCTATATATATATATATATATATATATATATTAAAGAAATAAAGTTATCATATATAATTGGCATTGTAGTTAAGCCAAGTGGCAAGATAATAAATGCCAATAGTATATGGTAACTTTATTCTATATTTGACTATGTTAGTCAAATACATATATATCTAAAAAAATTGAATATGAATTAAAGGATATTTTGAATTTATAGATAAAGTTTTTAAATCTATATCTATATATATTCTATATATATATATATTAAAGGAATAAAGTTACCATATATAATTGGCATTGTGGTTAAGCCAAGTGGCAAGCTAATAAATGCCAATAGTATATGGTAACTTTATTCTATATTTGACTATGTTAGTCAAATACATATATATCTAAAAAAAGCTGAATATGAATTAAAAGATATTTTAAATTTATAGATAAAGTTTTTAAATTTGAATTAAAATAAAAAAGAAATTATTTATTATCATGTTATCACACTTAATTCAGTTAATGATCATATGCAATCATGTTAGGAACTTTTGTTATCTTATCTAATTATTTAAATATTGCTTCGGCTCTGGCAAAAAAGAAAAAAAAAACTACTCCATATAACTATAAAAATCTTTCATATTTAAAACCCTATACTTATAATTATGTAAAACACTATAACTAGATTTGAATAAAACGAATTTCTTTTAAAATAAATGTAATATAAAGGGTACACGTCTATGTTTATCCAGAATTCCAGATAACAAAAAGGAGTTTAAAAATCGAATAAAAATTTACTTACATATATAATGAAGTAAACCTACATGCTGGAGAAAGAAACACCACAAAAATTAGTCAATATTAAAAAAAATGTTTTTCTTTTTCTTTTTCTTTTTGAAGAATGTTACTTTGAAGAGTCAACTTGAATAAATGGGCATCAAACAAATAACGCAACATTGGCTATACAATTGCTATCATTAATTTCAGTTTAGCACTTTCTAGGAATTTAAGGGTATAAGCTGAAACCTCTTCATTTAGCTGCAGTCAATCCAACATTATAAGGGTATAATATTTTTTTCGTTGAAGCATATTAGTTTTGAATCATTAGATTATGTGAAAGATTTTTTTTCTCGAATTCAACGAGAGAGGTATTGGTTTCTAATTGATAGTTTCTATAGCGATTTTCAAGCGTAACAAAAAGTATATATTATTTTTAAAAAAAATTGGTATGACGTAAACTATTTTTTTTTAAAAATGTAAACAAATTATTCGAAATGGGATTACATTTTAAAATATAATTTAATTTTAAGAATGAAAATATAGGATATTTTTGAATTTTAGTAGAGAGTTTTAAAATTATTATAATAGAAGTCATATCATGGATAAAATCAAGAAACCGAAATCTTATGGAATATTTACATAAATATCTGGTCAGATTTATTGTTTACTTCCTATAGCTAATATACATAAATGATATACCGACAACACATGATTATACACATATTATATATGAATTATATATAAATTATACATCCTTCAATATTTTAATTTAAGTGGTTGGGTTAGCACCTATTTAGGTTGATTGGATAAAACCAAAAAAAAATATGAAAAAATTTCAACGAAAGACTAAAAATATAAATAAAGTTCTTATGTAGTCAATTTCTATTAAAACTCATCCTTTTATAGCGAAATAAATTAATTTTTTGTAAAAAAATAAAGAAAGACATAAAAAATAAGATAAAAGAAAATAAATATGGAAAAAATGTATGAAAAATCTAAAAACCAGAAATAAGAGAAGACAATGAATTTCTTCTTCTATTTCATCTTTGTTGAGTATAAAATATTTGGAAGCTGATCTCATCGATTTCAAATATTTTTTTCAACTCAAATACATAGATTATAAGATAAGGATATCTTAGATTTTTTTTAAATTTACATGGTGTGTCGTTTTTAAAAAATCACTATTACTAACAAACTGATATGATATTTGAATTTGAATTTAAATGCAATTTGAGTAGTTTGCATTGAGGTTAAGCCAAGTATAGTATCGAGAAAAAACTACTTGGTAATTTTAACACAATATATGCAATATTATATAATAATAATCAACTAATTTAATATTTAATGATTCAAAGAACAAAAAATTTGTATGCATAGAATATTCAAAATTCAAAATATGTGGCTAGAGATATCGATAAACTCAAAATGGAGTCATAAAAATAATTATTATTGAAAAATAAAGTTTTAGAAACTGAAATTTTAAAATAGAAATATGTTTTGAAAGATATCAACACACCAAATAAGAGTTCAAGTAATGGTAAAAGAGTCAAGTCGTATCCAAAGAGTCCTTCATAGTCTCAACCTTTGATTATTTTGCCATAAATATGAGTTATTATTTTGCTTCCTTACTATTTTTAGGATCCACTAACACCAGCGAGAATGGTACCAAAAAAGAAAAATAAAATTATAACTAGGAGATTTGAGAAGTGATTAATCTTTTTCATGTAGTATTTCTTAATTAATAGCAAATTATTATCTATTTTTATCAAAAAGGTTTAAATTTTAAGATTATTTATATATAATCTAAATAACTCAAATATTTGATATGATTAGTGTTATGCGCGAGTGCTAGTGCTAGTGCTAGTGCTAGTGACATATAATATGAAAGGGGAGTATAGTAATAAAAATTCATGACACAGAAGTCACACACAGATATATTGATATACACCCATATTTTTTTCCTCAGTACTTCTAGCCCACGCAAGTCGCTTTAGCAAGTACCAGCACCTGATCTCCAATTCTCTCTCTTACAAAATTCATCTAATTTTATTTTTCTTACCCAAATTCGAATCCCTAATTCAAAGCAAATTTCGAAGGCATTGTTCTTCTTCCTCTTTAAAGGTATTTTTTTGTATATCCTTTGATTCATTTTGTTTCCTTGTTGTGTGTTAAGATATTCATTATAGTTGTCCTACTTAGATCTGTTTAACACCCCCCCCCCCCCCCCCCCTTTTTTTTTAACAAAAAAGAAAAAATTATCCCTTTGTTCAGTTTTTTTTGGGTTTATAGGAATTAATTTTCTCTGTAGGGGATTGTCTTGCAATCTTGGGTCTTTCTACAAATTTTGTTCTTGAACAGTGTTTAATGTCTTGTAAAGGTTCAATTGGGGTCTTTTTTCTAAGGCGTGAATAACTTGCTGTTTTCTTTGCAATAATATTGGGCTTTTGCTGATTCTTAAAATTTGTTTTAGGGCTCCACTGTTGAATATTTAGGTTTAGGGGAACCAATTTTATGGAATTTGAATGCCAAAGAGGTACTAAGATTGGTTTGAAAGATTGTTCTATAAATTGTGTAGACTACCCCTGCAAAGGAAAAGCTGATTCTATTTTTATTGAACCTTCAAAGAACAGTAAGAGTTTCGCATTTGACTCAGAGAAACAAAAGTCACTGAGGAGATTGGATGGGAAAGGTGCTAGTTTGAGTTTGAAATGCGAGGAGTCGCTCGCTGTTAAGGAGGTTCTGCTTGATTGTCGGTCTATTACTGACCTTCCTCCGGCATTGATCTCAGAAATACTTAATTGCTTAGAACCGAAGGAACTTGGCATTGTTTCTTGTGTGAATACGTCATTGTATCGTCTTGCTTCTGAGCTCCATGTGTGGAAGGAGTTCTATTATGAGAGGTGGGGGCAGCCAATATTGCTGGCACCTTTGGGCGCAGAGCATGTGGATGAGAAGTCGTGGAAGGAGCTTTTCGTGGAGAGGGAATTCCGTAGTAAAACATTCATGGGACGCTATAGTATCGATACATTGCATGGTCATACTGAGGCTGTTAGAACTGTTGTTGTTTTATCTTCAAAGAAGCTTGTGTTTACTTCAGGGTATGATCAGATAGTAAGAATGTGGGACCTGGAAGAAGGTTTATCCATTGCATCATCTCGCCCTCTTGGCTGCACAATTCGTGCAGTTGCAGCTGATTCAAGGCTCTTAGTGGCAGGGGGTACAGAAGGATTTATACATGGCTGGAGAGCGGAGGATGGAAATCCACATCTCTTTGATCTTCGATCACCTCAGAACCAGAACATGGAATTCAGAGTTTGGAAACATGAAGGCCCAATAACATGTCTTGCATTGGATTTAAATAAGATGTACAGTGGTTCATGGGACATGAGCATACGTGTTTGGGATCGATCTTCTTTGAAATGTTTGGAAGTTTTAATGCATAATGACTGGGTTTGGAGCCTTTCTCCCTATGATACAACAGTGTCGAGCACTGCAGGTTCAGATCTTTATGTCTGGGACACTAATAGCGGATCAAAACTTGCTATTGTCACCAATGTTCATGCTGGTGATGCTTTTTCTTTGGCGCGAAGTCTCACAGGGAAGCTCCTATTCAGTGGAGGGGAAGATGGAGCTATACACATGTTTGAGATCATTAGAAATGTTAAGTTTCATGTCAGGCGTGTAGCAACATGGATTCCTCACTCTGGTGCTGTTTATTCTCTTGCATTTGAGTTCCCTTGGCTTGTTTCAGCTTCTAGTGATGGAAAATTATCACTTATTGATGTGAGAAAGCTGTTGAGGACAAAGCGGAGTTATGCGATGGAGAAGCCTTCAAAGATTAACAATTGCGTTAAAAATGTAGAGCCACCTCAAAGAATGCTACATGGATTTGGAAGCAATCTGTTTGCTGTGGATGTTGGTCCTGATCGTATTGTGTGTGCTGGAGAAGAAGGTGTTGTTAGGATCTGGAACTTCTCAGAAGCTTTGGAGATTGAGCAGAGAGTTAGAGCATTAAGAGGACTAAGGTTAGAGAACAGAATGAGGAGGCGTAAACTTCAGTCTGTAATGACTGGTAAAGGTAGTCGCGCTGATCAGTGCTCAGTTGCTGCTAAGAAGTATCAAATGAATGATGATAGGAACAGCTGGCGCAACAAACGTAGGTTGACTGGGAAGGTGAAGGTCTAGAAATTATTGCAGTTTGTCAATAATTTCTAAATATGCTTTGCTGATAGGTAATCATATTTAATGTTCAAGTAGTTTATGTAGTTTTACCCATTTCTCATTTGCATTGCCATTTAAATTGAAGGAACAAACTGTTCCCTTTGACGGCTCTTTCCTTATTTGGTTGATTTCCTGGTGTCTTATCATTTATCAAGGGCATACCAATGCCAATTCTTGATATATTTAGAATGCAAAAATGCTTTTTTTCTGATATGGTTGTCAACCTCTATTCATGCTGGCAATTAAGAAAGATTATTATCGGCTTTGTTGCTCAACTTGATATGACTTACCCGCAGATTCTTGTACTGCTTTAACATACAATGATTTCCTTAAAAGCTAGTTTTAATCTGATGGAGAACCTTGACAAACATGCTACGTGATACCCGTCTACTAGTGGTGGATACAGAGGGGCGCATCCATTTTTTGCACTAGGTTTATAACAAATCTATTCACCTTTCACCCTGTAAAACAGCCTAGGGTCTTAGACCAGTTCATCTTCATTGATTTTGGTGTTACTAACAGCTTTTTCAGTACCTTACATTCATTTTTATTACTTCATTGACATTCACATAATCGGTCTTTGTTGCACCCTATTTTGCACTAGTCAAAACAAGATTCAACTTGTGGTTTCTCTGCTGTTGATGAAAGAGAGTCACCACCTAATATTTAAAGGTATACTAGAGTACCTACTTAATTACTAAAGGTTGTATTCTTTATTGGTCTTACTAACCGGTGAGATCATGGGTAAGGGTTCTTGTTCTTCTAAGGGTAAGGTGTTAGACACCCCTTAAAATTTACCTGAGGTAGTTTCATAGATTTTAGACTAGACTTGGAATTAATTATTTGTACTATGCCATAACTAGTGTTCTGAGGGTAAAGCTTACCATAATTTCTACAAAGGGAAGTGTGGTTTAAAGGAGATGGATTTAAAGGAAAGTCTTTTGGAAATTAGTGTTCGTATATATAAGCTTAAAAAGAAAACTTTGAAAGATGAAAACGTTTGTGTAAGTGTGAAAAGGAAATTAAGTTAAAGCCTTTTGTGTCCTAAATCATGGAGGTTCCGGTCATTCTAACGTGACAAAAATGTTATGAAAATGATTTTAAAAATATACCTTGGTTCTGAAGTAGAAAATCGTTTGAAAACCCTTTATTTTAGGGCAGCAACGCCTTAATCTTTCGAAAATAGTTGATTCCCTTTTAGAAGATTAAAATCACGACGATTCTGGTTTGATTTTTTTTTTTGAAAGAGGGACAACTGCATTTGTTAAGCCTTTGGGCTTCAAAATTCTTTAAGAAAAAAAGAATTAGTAAAGCATGACATCTTAATAACAACCTGTGATTAGCAGATATGAAATTAATTGCTAACTAAGGCTTCTTTTTAATCCAAAGTTCTTTAGGCTTGCCTAAGTCATTCAATCCAATATATATACTTGTCACATACATAATGAGAGATGACAAACAGGGAACAACAACGAGCAATGACACAGTGCAAACTAAGGAATGGCAAAATAGTAAATAAAGAGATAAAAGGAAATGAGTGATTCTGGGAGGTTTGGGCCTCAAAGGATAGGCCCAACAGTAGCAAATGACGAGCGAAGGCAAACCCTCGGACCACAGTAGAGCTGGACTTGAGCCTGAGTTGAAGAACTAAACAAGCCCAAATCATTTGTACATGCCCCAAAATAAAAGAGAAGGTCATTAAAATAACAGTATTGCATCCATATATATATATAAAATTCGCAATCAAAGACAAACAATTACAGATAGAATGCTTAAGGAAATCATATGAAGCAAAGATTAAAAGAAGAAATTACTAACATTACCTAAATGCTAAGGAAATCATGCTAATGTGGAGGTTGTGTAGAATCATTGAATACCTTTCGTTGCCATTAAGCACCAAACCCAAAGAGAGTAATTAGTGTCAATGAATTAAAGGCTAAGAAGAGAGTTCTACTCAAGGCCGATGCCTCCTATGAATCCCCCGACACTTCAAAGTTCCCAAGGGTCTCGAGGCCCAGGGCAATGCTTGTGCCGGGGAGAGCAGCACAACCTAAAGTAAAACTCTATTCCCAAATACCTTTAACCACTAACGACTAACTCTTCCCTATATGTTTGAATGCCAATGAGGCCTTCTTAGTGCAAACCAACCGCTAGGACATTTCCCACCACATGAGCCTACTTTCCTTAGAAAAATAACCCAAAAATGGACACATAGAACAATCCCTATACCTCAACATTAAATAAGTGAAGCACACATATGAATAGGTTTTGAAAATCAAACTTCTAGGCACATATGACAACAAGAATACCTATGTTGTTATTGCTGAAAACAGAAATCACACATCTCATAGACAAATAAGGCACATAGTTTGGAATTATAATAGCTTTAGAATACATAGACTAATGCCTTAACGTTGATCACAGATGAGCATGCACTAGGCTAATGGCATTACTTGAATCACTTGAGATCTTTAATATAGATTCAGACAGTGACACAAGCAGGCTATTGTTTTCAACCAAACAACAGTAAAAGGTTTCCCTTACACCAAGTTCAATCCAGAATAACAAAGGAAAGATAAAGACTGAGTATATGTTTAAAACAGTGTTCAAAATGGGAAGTCATGGAGGATAAACGCAGTTCATACCAAACCCCCCCAACACACAGAGATTTCAATCAAGATTATGACTTTACAAGACATGATGAATCCCAAATAGTGAAGGATCTGGTTGTAAGTATCATTAGGGGTTAAGGACAGGGGGAGATATCACACTTAATAGACTCAAATTAGCTATACAGGCTCGATTGAATAGCTAAACATGATGCAGTTATATTCAGATTACATAAATAATCAATACGGCACAACTATAGACTGACTTACAAAAGATAGACTGATCATGACAATTATTAATGACATTCAAAGGAGGATCCATCCGAGTAGGACTGTTTACAAGCTAATAGTTAGGTATGAATAAAAAGCATTCATAATGAAGGTTCAAATGATGCTTAAGGGTTAATAAACATTCGTGAACGTATTTTTAATACTTGGATCTCATAAGTCTTAACTTAGTGAGGCAGGGTTATCCTATGCATTCCATATATATCCTAGCTAAAACCATCTGATAACATCCCAAGTTTAGAATGACAGAACTTAAAGGACATGGCATACTAAACATGGAGACTGCAGTAACAACCCTAAGTATGGCATGATAGAACTCAAAGGATATGGCATGATGAACAGAAGAACCTAAGTAGGATAGCAGAACTTAGAAGGGTGTTGCATGTTAAGCATGATGACCATAACAGAATCTAAGTACAAAACTTAGAAGAACACAACATAATGAGTCATGAGGACTTATAATAAAAAACATCAAGTGGAATAGAATTAAGAATACAACATGATAAGCATGAAGGTCATAATAGAGCATTAGGTGGAACAAAACTCAAAATGCATTATGAAAATTATGAAAGTTGCAACAAGACATTAACAAAACTCAAAATGTAACATGGTGATCATAACCGAACATTAGAGTGAGGTCTGAGGTTTTAGGCAAAAATATGAGAAATCATCAGGTTAAACAACTTAAACACATATGCTGTTTAATATAGAAATTGAATTCATTAAAGTCATACAACTGCCTAGTTAACATTAAACAAATAAAACAACCTATATAGATTATTAACAAGTCATAGTGAACAAAAATAAGTGATTAAAGGCTGAATAAACATTATAAACAAAGAAGTTAACAGGAACACAGTAGCATGTTCATGATTTTTGAATGAAGCAATTAAAAGAAAAAGGATGGAGGTGTACTGACTTCTTCTTGGGCAGCAAACCAAACAGGATTTTAACTTAGCCGTATGAGAATCAAAGTTTCAAACTCTTGAGCAGTGAAGGAACTCGGAAATAGAAGAGAATAGAAATTAATCAAAAAAGAAACCTAGGCTTCTAAATCGTTAATTCGTATAAGATTTTGATTCTTGTTAGGTTAGGTCCCTTTGGTGATAGTATTTAAGGCCCCTATTTATAGTGGCCATTGAGCCTTAGGGTTTCAGGAGATTCAAGTGATGGTAGTAGAGAATGACGACCACTAGATGATGCAAGCAAATTGAGTGAAATCAGGGGAAACAGAGATGAAAACAGAGATAGATTTTACCTGAGTGATGAGAGATTGGTTGCTGAAGATGAAGACCTATCGGATAAACTCTATAACCCAAAGGTTACTGCGTTTGACTATTGGGTAATGAATTATCATGGTAAAACCTCTGCAGAAGCTCCATGCATGCCCCGATTTGATGGATCATGAGAGAAATCAGAAGATTTCAAGTTTCACATTTTGGTCTATGATTTCATAATTGGGGCTTTTGAAATTTCATCGGTGAAACGGAAAGAAAACAACAGGCTTCATAGCCCAGGGACAAGATGAGTGGTTCTATATATTTTGATTTGAAAGAACAAGGAAAAAATCAGATTAATGGTGTTTTGATCTTAGGGTTTCAGAACTGGACGTTCCAATTCCAGTGATTGAAAGAGGAAAATAACAGCGGGATTCGCGGATAAGGAGGCAGATTGAGCATTTGGGGTTTGATTTGTGTGACCTTATACAAATTTGTGCAAGGATTTGAGATTAATGGGCTAGAGACGGATGAGAGAAAAGTGAGTTTAGGGAAAGAGGGTGGCGGGGTCAAGGGAGTAATGATTTAGGGCTAGGGGTTTGGGAGGCCGTCTCTAGGGGTAAGGTTAGGGAAAAAGATATGGGCCGTTGATCTTTTAGATTGACGGTCCTGACAATTCTAGGTTTAAATGTTTTATTGAGGAATTTTGGTAGCCGTTGGATTCTTGTGATCCAACGGCTATGATTAAATCTGATGAGTGTTTTAATTTAAAGAGAAAATGGAGACAAATCGTGAGCCGTTGATCCAAGGAAAGGACGGCTTAGATCTGTTGTGTTTCTTTTGTGTGTGTTAGAGATGGGTGACGTGGTGCGCTGCTATTGGTTTAAAGGGAATGGCATGAATTGCCAAGGTGGATTGGAGAGGTTGTTTGGACTGGATTTGTCACGACCCAAAATCCCACCACAGGAGTCATGATGGCACCTGGTCTCTAAGACTAGGTAAGCCGATTTAAATTGTATTTTTTTGAAGCCTTTTTTTTTTTGAAATAAATAAATAATCAAAACTAACAGCAGAAATAATTACAATATACAACCTCCCAAGACTGGTAGTACTGAGTTACGAACCCTAATTGAAGACATAGAATGATCACGAGGACCGAATATACAATGCTGTTTGATTACAAATTAACAGTACAATGAAATGAAAAGACTCCAAGGGACTGCGACAACCAAGCAGCTCTACCTTGAATCCTTACGATCCCGCTTTAACTCTGCTCAAGTCCGTTATCTTCAATACCTGGCTCTGCACAAAAATGTGCAGAAGTGTAGAGTGAGCACACCACAACGGTACCCAGTAAGTATCAAGACTAACCTCAATGGAGTAGAGACGAGGTACAATCAAGACACTCATTAGTCTAATAACCTGTGCAATATAATATACAAAATAATAGAAAATAAATAATCATAAAGGCAGGATAAAACAACCAGTGATATGCACAACAGACAATAAGAATACCATTAATATTACTCAATAACTAATAAACACAATTACACCCAATTAAATCAAGCCCTTCAAATAAATGTCTTTCACAGAGTTCTTCCAGATAACTCTCTTTCAAATATAAATTTCTCAAATAATTATTTTTCAAATATAATTCTTTCAATAAATCTTTTCAAATACAATTTCCTCAAATAAATATCTTTCAAAATACAATTCTTTTATACAATACTTTCTAAGTAAAAATTCTTCCAAATAAATATTTTGAATATAATTCTTTCAATTAAAATGTCACCATGTGATACCTCATTTCAAAATCATCAAAATACGGGTCTCAGCCCATTTTCATATTTCAACGGCACCTCGTGCCCATAATTAAATCATCATATCTGCCCGGCACCTCGTGTCCTCATTTCATATCACAACTGCATGGATAATTCACGTGCCAAATATCATTATCATTTCATCACAGCACCTCGTGCCGACATTTTATATCACAACTGCACGGACAATTCACGTGCCAATATCCCCATTTCATATCATAATTCACGGCACCTTGTGCCCACATTTTATTTTATAAAAATCGCCTGGCAATAGCCACAGGCTCCCAATTTCAACATAAATCAGATTATTATCAATTTACTAACAACAAGACAAGTTTCACAAGGTATAAAAATAAACACAAGAAAATCACAACATCACATGAAAATTGTCAACACCACAACCCCACATGATCACATATCGTCCCTGACAATAGCCACCCTTATCGCTCCTATAGCCACCCTTATCGCTCCACCCAGACAATACCAATAGCCACCCTTATCGCTTCTATTGCCACCCTTATCGCTCCTATAGCCACCCTTATCGCTCCGTCCAGACAATATTCTAACAAACACAACAGTGAAATGCCACCATTATAACCACATAATATCAACGGTGAAATACCACCCTTATCTCCCCAAAATAACAACTCACACAACACAACAATTTACACGAAAAATTATCACAGCAACATAATAAAATTAATTCATATCACAATTTGCCCAATGGCCACAACCAAATTCCAAAGATATGACAAAATTAATTAATTTCACAACAAATAGCCGAAAGCTCCACACAATGTATATAATACCCAAAAACAATCAATGGAGATAGAAATTACTCAGCATAAAGCAAAACCTTCATTAATGCAAATTTAGATAATTATATAATCACTTATTCTTAAGCTCGCTTAAATTAATTATTTGAATAAGAAGATTCATATTGGAATTAATTTTCAAGAAATATTAAACCAACAATACTCACAAAATTTCATAAATATTTCAAGTAACAATCACATCAACTTATCATATAAAAACAAATTCAACAATAAGGATTTAGGCATGGCAAAACAGATGATTTAATAGTTTTTCACAATTTTTTAATTTATTATACAATAATGCCTAAAATTTTATTTCAATGAATTTTGCACGTATAAGCCCGAGTACGTACTCGTCACCTCGCGTACACGGCTTTTTACATTTCACAAATGGCATATAAGTCTCAATGCCTAAGGGGTAATTCCCCCACTCGAGGTTAAGCAAGACACTTACCTTTTTGAAGTTAGGCCGATATTCCAAAATAGCCTTTTTGCTTGAATTGGCCTCCGGACAGCTCAAATCTATCCAAATTAATTGTATAACTTCATTAAAATTCATCGGAAATAATTCCGGATAATAATACGTCGACTTAAAATTTTATTTCAAAAAGTCAACAAAAGTCAACGCGAGGCTCGCCCCTCGGAACCCGAAATTTTTTTCATGAAATCCGAACACCCATTCCGATACGAGTTCAACCATACCAATTTTATCGAATTCCAATAACAACTCGACCTTCAAATCTTAATTTTTCGTTTTCAAATCCCTAAGTTCAAACCTCCGATCTATACCTCAAAAATATGTAATCTAATCGGATTATTCGATGATAATTCAATATTATGGAGTAAAAATGATCACAAGGGATATACCTTAAGTTTTCCCTTGAAAACCTTGCTCAAAAATAGCCCAACCCGAGCTTGAAATGCCCAAAAATGGCAGAAGCTCGGAACCCCTCTGTTTTTGTATTGCCTAGGGGTTTTCGCATACGCGGTAATTTCTTCGCACCTGCGGTAAATTTTTCGCACCCGCGGCGAATTTTTCGCACCCGCGGCCTTCGCATCCGCGACTAAGTTTTCGCACCCGCGGCCTTCGCATCCGCGGCAAATTTTTTGCACCCGCGGCCTTCGCATCCGCGACATATTTTTTGCACCCGCGGTGCCTGTCCAACCCATGAATTTTCCTCTTCCGCGACTCATTTCTCGCATCCACGAGCTCGCACCTGCGGCCCTTTTTCGCGCAGGTGCGATCATACCAGATGCCCAGCTGCTTCAACTCCTCCTCCAAATCCAAATTCGATCCGTTAGGCATCCAAACTCACCCGAGACCCCCGAGACCCCAACCAAACATACCATCAAGTCCTAAAACATCATACGAACTTAGTCAAATTCTTAAATCATATCAGACAACATCAAAACGATGAATCGCACCTCAAATCAAAATCTATGAACTTTGAACTTTCAAATTCTTTATCTTGTGCCGAAACACATCAAATCAATTCGGAATGACTTCACATTTCCAGAATCGGATTCCGACCTCGATATCAGAAAGTCAACCCCCCGGTCAATTTTCCAAAAATTTAACTTTCGGCATTTCAAGCTTAATTCCACTACAGACCTCCAAATAATTTTTCCGACACGCTCCTAAGTCCAATATCACCATACGGAGCTATAGACATCATCAAAATTCCATTCCGGAGTCATTTTTTTTCAAAAGTCAACTCTTTCCATTTAAGCTTCAAATTAAGGATTGTTTATTTAATTAAATTTTGAATCTTTAGTAAATCAAACTCGACCACACCCGCAGGTCATAATACATATTGCGAAACTGCTCGAGACCTTAAGTCATTGAACGGGGCGTAAATGCTTAAAACGACAAGTCGGGTCGTTACATTCTCCACCTCTTAAACAAACGTTCGTCCTCGAACGTGCTAAGAATCTTTCTGAGGACTTTAAATTACTGAGTATATTCTTGCACACATACTTGTGGGTGATTCTACATTCCCGCAATTTAACACGGGTTCGACAACACCATCTCAATTAAAATTATTTCTTTTCTCCATTCTTATAAGCTTTAGAGCAAAAATCCCTAACTCTCCATTCATTTCCAAAATACCTGATTTTTACTTCGACGCACGGTATTAGTTTCAAATAGCTATAGCAACTCATGCCTATGCACACATCAACTTTTCTGGGGTATTTCATTCTTCCCCGCTTAGGATCATTCGCCCTCAAATACACAACATAACTTATCTCTTCTTTCACACATCTCAATCCCCCAAATTTTTCTAACTCCCAAAATTTTTCAGAAAATTTCGGCAGAGTCTCCCCTGTAATTGGGCCTATCCACCTGCTAGAGTAACACCAAAACAACTCCCAACAACATATCCATAACCCAACAAAATACCACAGGGTATATATCAATAATATTAATCTCGGCATCACAAGCACTGCATTACCATAATGATATCAGGACATGAAACACATCATATGTATGCTCATCGCCACATCTCTGGTCTTAAAAGCTGCTCATAATTAATTCCAGCATCATCAATTAATCTCATATTAACCACCACCTCATTCTGAATTTTCACAATACTGACAACAGAATGTGAGGCATGAAGACCTCATGATTACTTACTCGGATTAATGAGTCACATTTAACGCCACCTGGACACTCACCTCATAGGCTAAAACTCAATATTTACAGCACGAAAATGGCTGAATATAAACAGAAAAAAAATACACAAGAATTATCAAATAAGCCTAACAGGCATGACTCCCTATTAATATTATTGTACAAATTAATTTCACAAAGAGATAATTTTAAACTCATAAATATTTCACCACAAGAACCTCGTCCTTACATAACTTCCCATTTCACATCATGTAAAAATACGAGGATCTCGTCCTCAAATCCGAATCACAATTATGTTGCACATTGTGCTAACTGAAATTTTTAATTTCCTTTATTTCTTCTTTTCAATACATTTCATAAACAATTTTCATAACATATAATGAACCCTCATACCGGTAGGGTGTATAATTCATAAAAATTGGAATCAATTATTCCAAAACATATTAAACCCAATGTAATGAATAATAAAAATTATTTTTGGACTTATAGCCCTCAATGGTGTACCGAAATAAAATAACAGACACTGACTCACATCTTTAAATCTCCCAACAAGGATAACATATAAGTGAGTCACAAATTTATAAAGCTCATCCATAAGTAGAGCATAATAGGAGGACTCACCTCAATATTCAGAACCAAATCAAATTAAGAAAAATATTCTTTTATAATAAAATTCAAGATCATACCTGTAACGACACCATCTGGTGTATTGGCCTCAACCAAATAATAGTGATTAAATCAACGGGTCAGGCCTCCACCTCTTAGGCGCCCACTACCCGCCTGTCCTCCACCTCTAGCTGACTGTGCACGTGGAGTATCAACTGGAATAAAGCTTGTAGCTGGAATGTTCTGATGAAATCCACCCCTCCCAAGTCTGGGACAATCTCTCATGATATGCCTAGTATCACCACACTCATAACAACCCCTCTAAGGTCGCGGCTGCTCGTACTGAGTCTGTGCCGGATAACTGGAATAACCACTGTAAGAATCTCGTGTCGGTGGTGCACTATAAATTGGAGCACCGCAAGTAATCTGATATGCGGACTGAACTAACCGACTGCTCGAGCCTCTGCTATAATGGGTTCTAGATGAAGAGTAAAATCCACTGAACCCTCCAGATCTTCGAGACCTTTTGGCCTCCTTAGACTCCCTTTCCTCGCCTAAAACACCTTCAATCTTCCTTGCAATCTCTACTACTTGTTGAAATGGAGTATCAGTTTGCAATTCTCGAGCCATGCATATTTTAATATCATAATCGAGCCCCTCAATGAATTTGCGAACCCGCTCTCTGATTGTAGGAACCAAGATCGGTGCATGACGGGCTAACTCACTGAACCTGATAGCATATTTTGATACTGTCATAGTGCCCTGACGCAACCGTTCAAACTCTGTGCGCCATGCATCTCTGAGAGTCTAGGGAACAAACTCTTTCAAGAACATTTCCAAAAATTGAGCCCAAGTTGGTGGTGTGGCATCGGCTGGTCTACCTTCTTCATAGATTTGCCACCACCGATACGCTGTGCCTGACTGTTGAAATGTAGTAAAGGCAACTCCGCTCACCTTCACAATACCCATGGTGCAGAGAATACAGTGATAATTTTCTAGAAATTCTTGGGCATCCTCTGTAGTTGTGCCACTGAAAGTAGGTGGACTATACTCTTAAACCTTTCAAGTCTCTTTTGTTCTTCTTCTGATGCCTCGGGCCTAACCTCAGGTCAAACCGGAATAACAGGTTGTACCGGTACTACACCCGGAACCTGACCAACGTGAACCTGCTGCTCTGGAGTTGAGATAGGAGTCTGAGCTACTCCCCCAATCTGCGGAATGTTTGGTGCAACAGAGATCAATCCCGCCTGAGTTAATGTACCAAACATACTCAGGAACTGTGCTAAAGTCTCCTAAAATCCGGGGATAACAACAGGTGCTTCTGGTACCTGTCTCCCAACTGGAGCTACTACTGGCTCCTCAACTGTTGTTCTGACAGGTGCTCTAGTCGCAGCACGTGCCCTTCATCGACCTCTACCTCGGCCTCTATCTCTGCCCCGGCCTCTTGCAGCCCTAGCAGTATGAGTGGATGCCTGCTCAACTAACCTGGTAGCACGTGTCCTTACCATCTGTGAGAGAATAGAGATACAAAGGCTCAAATTCTAAATTCAACAAATTCCGCACGATAGGAATGAAAGAAATGGAAATTTCCTAGTAGTTCTGTAGCCTCTCGAAGATAAGTACAGACGTCTCCGTACCGATCCACAAGACTCTACTAGACTCGTTCGTGACTCGTAGAACCTATGAACCTAGAGCTCTGATACCAACTTGTCACGACCCAAAATCCCACCACAGGAGTCGTGATGGCACCTAGTCTGTAAGACTAAAATATCATAAGAACTTAGTCAAATTCTTAAATCATATCAGACAACATCTAAACGACGAATCGCACCTCAAATCAAAATCTATGAACTTTGAAATTTCAAATTCTTTATCTTGTGCCGAAACACATCAAATCAATTCGGAATGACTTCAAATTTTGCACACAAGTCATAAATGATATAACGGACCTATTCAAATTTTCAGAATTGGATTCCGACCTCGATATCAAAAAGTCAACCCCCCGGTCAAACTTTCCAAAAATTTAACTTTCGGCATTTCAAGCTTAATTCCACTACATACCTCCAATAATTTTTTCGACACGCTCCTAAGTCCAAAATTACCATATGGAGCTATTGATATCATCAAAATTCCATTCCGGAGTCATTTATTTTTGCAAAAGTCAACTCTCCGGTCAACTCTTTCCATTTAAGCTTCAAATTAAGGATTGTTTGTTTAATTAAATTCTGAATCTTTTGTAAATCAAACTCGACCACGCCCGCAGGTCATAATACATATTGCAAAGCTGCTCGAGACATTAAGTCATTGAACGGGGTGTAAATTCTTAAAACGACAAGTCGGGTCGTTACTGGATCAATTCCGGATTGGGCTTGATTTTTGGGCTAAAATTGATTTAAATGGTAGCCACTTTGTATTTAATTGAAGAATTGCAATTGTAGCCTTTAGTCTTTAACCTTTTAAAATTAATTTAATTAAACTTAAATAACTTCTAATAAAATATAGTAAAGTTATAAATATCAAATATACTACTAATTATTGTAATTAATTGTTTATAAAATACTTTGTTTTCTGAATTGCAACACTAATTTCTAACCTATTATTCTAATTAATCAAAATATTTAATAAGTAATTCGTTAAATTAATCATAAAAACCTCTATGGCATATTTGAAAATTATTTTAATAATATTAAAATAGTAAGTACATTTGTAATTACATATTACTAATGCTGAATGATTAATTTAAAAACTGATACTTAATTTGTAAAAATAGATATTTATTGATAAGAATTACTTTTAAAATATTTATTGTAAATTATTAAGTATAAGTAAATTAATTTTAAAAGGGAGGGTCAAAATTGGCCGTCAACCGTCTTCATCCGTTGCAATATTTTGTTTTTCTCTCTGACATCTTTTCCATCAACAAAAAATCTCAGTAACTAATGTTGCCTTGAAATGTTCTGTTAAAAGGGTTGTAGGTCATCCTAACCATGTCCTATGCCCAGCTGCTGGTAAAATATTGGATTAGTTCTGTATTGTAAGGATCATTCTTCCTTATCTGGTCGCCAGAGCATGGTAACTGCTAAATTGGCAGTTTGCAAGTATGTGATCTTGCAGATTATGTAGAAGTTGATCTTTTGTATCGACCAATTTTTTATGTTTAGGTTTCCGTGGGCTTCTTCTCTGCCTCTATGGCAGGCTTAATGGCACAAAACTAAACTTTTACTTTGAAGTCCAAGTTGTTTGGGACACATTTTATATATTTAGAAAATTATCGGAGGTTAATTAAGCTCTTTTTGCTGCAACATGCATTTCTACCAGATGGGTCCGGGATTTAACTAAAAGGGAAACACTTTGTTCTTTGTGTAAGAATCGTCATTGTGTATTTCAATGTCATATGAAACTTGAAATAAAAGCAGTTTCTCCTTTCATTCTTGTGTTTCTCTTTTTAAGCTTTTGTTGGGATGGGAAAGAGGAGAGAGGGGGGCTTGAACGTGGTCCTTTTGTAGTTTATTTTTGTTATTGCTGGTGTGAAGTTACAGTTCATGAAAATTAGTGGGGGGTTTGCCCTTGTTGGAGCCTTGGGGAGTTGTAGTTTGGTTTATGGTAAGGCCTGGTTTGATGTTTCACCACTTCTCTTTGGATTCACCCTTTCTTTTCCTCATATTTTTGGGTTACACATACGTGAAATATCCCAATTAATTTATTACTATTACTTTTACTGTTCTATTTTATATATCACTCTTTCCTTTTTAGTCCGTAAAACAGAGATAGACAATCTGATGATCGTGAGATGAATCTTGAAAGGGCGGTGATACTGCCTGTCAACCTCTGAACCTGTTTGATTAATTCATGTTTTCTCTTTCTAACCTCTCTCTCATGGTGCTTGGTGTACGATAGCTAACGTGTGCCTCTGTGTCTTCGACCATGGCTAGGGGACGGGGAAGAGGAAGAGGACGAAAATGAGGATGATGACGAGGTTGGAAACAATAACCATTAGTAGCATTTGGTAGCTCTGTAGGTGCTCGATTACCGGTAGATGTGATGGCAGCTTCTTCTTCGACTGCAATAGGGAATCCTTTGCAGAGTGATAAATCAGTGGTATCTTCTGAACGGGTGGTGCCTGAAACAATCCAATCTCTGGGTCGATTAGACCTTACTACTCCACCACCTTCTGTGGAAAAAGTGGATGGTGGTAAGGATAGCTCCAATGAAACAATATCTACACCCAAGGTGATTGAGGAATTAGATCGAACTGATGGCATGCCTAATGACAAAGGGAAGCTACCTGCATGGACCAGCTTGTTTAAGAATAACAGGTCAGCGAAAAATGGTATGGCTCTATCCTATATCCCCCCTCAAATTATGGATGGGCATCCGATTGTCCAGTTGGAGAAAGCTGAGGTTGAACAGGAGATATTAAAATGGCGATGTGCGCTAATAGCCTATTTCATAGGTGTTGTACCAGGTTATAATGTCATGCGTAGATTTGTTAGCCAAAACTGGGCACAAGCTGCAAATCCTGATCTATATCTCCATGACGAGGGTTACTATATGATTAAGTTCCAAACTATTGAAGATCTGAATGCAGTCTACTATTCTGGACCCTATTCAATCAACAATAGATCTCAACAAAGGTTTAAGCAACTTAATGTTTAACCATATATCCTTCATAGGCCACATATCTAGTTTCTGCTCCCAACTTTATTGCACCATAGCCAAGAAATCCTGGTGACCAATCCATACATTGAAGAATCTGAATGGGACATTGATGTTTCTAGCCTTAGTCTTGAGGGACAAGATCATAGGAGGATGATCAGAGAAGAAAGGAAGTTCAAACTCAGTTACTACATGCCCCCATTGCAACATCTATTCATGATTACCAAATGCTCTATCTATTCTGCTACAGACCCTATCAGCACCACTTTGCTTATTTGACCATGTATAATACTCTCCTTTTCCATTGTAATTCAGACAGTAGAAGATCAATAACATACTCGGAATAGGCTTTGATCTCTGCATAGGTAACTGGGTTCCCAAATATCCTATATTGAGGGAGGAGCATAGCATTGAAGTCGCCTATAATCAGCCAGGGAACATGAACTCCAAGTGCAACCTGTTTCAATCCTTGCCACATAGCCTCTCTATGTTCAATTGCATTAAAGCCATATATTACTGTAACTATACAATCTAAAGGCCCTTGTCTCTCCTTGACATGACAGTGTAAAAATTGAGCATCCACCTTTAATACAGATACCTCATATAGATTGTTTTCCCATAGTAATCATATTCTCCCATTCATAGCCTTCTGGAAATTGTTTTCCAATCCCCAGCAAGGGGAAATATTATTCCATACTTGTTTAGCTTTGGGTGATTTAACATTTGTTTCAACTAGTCCAGTAAGCTTAATGTTCTTTATTTTTAAGTAATTTCTCAACTCCTTCTGTTTATACCTCTTATTCATACCTCTAACATTCCAAAAAAGCCAATTCATAATGAAGGTTTGGAGCCACCTCCTTTATCAGGAGGTAGTGTAAGACTCACACTATTCCTTTTTTTTGCTAACACATTACCAGAAGATGATGCAGGGCCCAAGGCAGGGAAATTTGCTAAATTAAGCTCAAGGCTGCTCATCAAGGATTTCACCTTCTGTACATGAGGTTGAGGATCCACAGTTTTACTTTGCTCAACACACTGAACTACTATATAAGTAGCACGTGGAGCTTCTTTAGGAACATTGTTGATCATCTCAATACTAGTAGCACCTACTTGAATGTTAGGTGCAGTAGCATTTGGAGAGACTGGTCCCTTAGTTTTCCATTCCATCGTAACCTTCCTTGGTTCTCTTCTTCTTTCCTGTGGTGCATGATTCTGAGTGTCAGGCTTAGCAGGAGGTGGACACTTATGTCCCACTACTTGGCATAGTTGGCAGAACTCGGGTTTCCAATCAAATATAATTTTCTGGGTGAACTGTCGACCATTTGGATCTAGCACTTTAATTACTTCAGGCAATTCTCTAGTGACATTTACTTCAACAAGCATCCTAGCATAGAAAATTCGTGTCTGCTTGGAAGTACATTCATCTGCAAAGATGGGAGTTTCAATAATACTTGTTACCCTATTAAGGGAGTTTCTACTCCAACAATTCATAGGGAGCTTTGGGAATTTCACCCACAGTGGAATCTCAGTAGGAAATTCAGTGTTGAAATCAAATTCAGATGTCCAAGGTTTAAGAAAAGCAGTTGAACAATGCAGAATTCAAGAGTATTTCTCAGAAAATTGTCCTAGCTCGACAGAAACTGCAGCTAACTCAGGAGATGATAAATGCTCAATGTACTGACCATCTCTTGGGAAAAGAGAAACATATCTTGCTTGATTTGGAGAAATGGTCACTTGTGGAAGAAAGTGCTCTTAGGCAGAAAGCTCGTGCAAAATTGATAAAACTTGGAGATGCCAATACCAAGTATTTTTCAGCTTTGGTTAAGGAAAGAACACAAAAGAAGCAGATATTACATCTTACATCCCTTACTGGTGCACAATTGACTGATCCTCTAGCTATAAAGGAGGAAATTATTGCTTTCTATAAATCCCTTATGGGGACAACTTCCCCTTCAATCCCAGCAGTTAACAAACTCACAATGATGAAAGGTTCAACCCTCTCTCAACAACAAAGAATGGAGTTATGTGATGATATTACTGACCAAGATGTATGATCTGGATTACAGGCCATAGAGGATGACAAAGCTCCAAGTATTGATGGGTACAACTCTCATTTCTTTAAACAAGCTTGGCCAATACTGAAGGATGAGGTGACTCTGGCAGTTAAACAATTCTTTGCATCGGGGAAATGTTTAAAGCTATTAACTGCACTACGATCACATTAGTTCCAAAGAATTCTAGTCCTCTGACAGTAAAGGAGTATAGACTAATTGCTTGTTGCACCATATTGTATAAGATCATAGCAAAAATATTGGCTGCTAGGATTCAGAAAGTTATACGTAGTATTATCTGTGATGCTCAGGCAAGCTTTATTCCAGGAAGGAAAATCTCAGATAATATTATCTTGGCCCATGAATTAGTCAAAGATTATGGAAGAAAAAATGCATCTCCCAGATGTATGGTGAAGATTGATTTGCAAAAATCCTATGATTCACTAGAATGGCCCTATTTGAATCAGGTTATAAGTGAATTGGGGTTCCCTGACAAATTTGTCTCTTGGATAATAGAATGTCTACGAGCTGTGAATTTTACTGTGATGGTAAATTGGGAAACTATAAATCCATTTGATGCTACTAAAGTATTGAGACAGGGAGACCTCATTTCTCCTTATCTATTTTCAGTGGCTATGGAATATTTGAGCAGGAAGCTACATGAACTTAGGGACGACAAATCCTTTAACTTCCACCCCATATGTGCTAAATTGAAGATCACCCATATGAGCTTTGTAGATGACTTATTGTTATTTTCTAGAGGTGACATGAAGTCAGTTAATGCACTTCACCAAGCTTTCAAACAGTTCTCAGAAGCTTCAGGGTTACAAGCCAATCTACAAAAAATCTCTATCGATTTTGGTGGAGTTTGATCATGTGGAAAGAGATAGAATTGTACATAAGCTTTGCATTCCTGCTGGTGAGTTATCTATTAGGTATCTGGGAGTTCCCCTATCCACTAAAAATATCTCCTTTATTCAATGGTAACCTCTAATAGAGAAAATAGTAGACAGAATTACCTCCTGGACAGCTAAGAAACTCTCCTACGCTGGGAGAGTTCAACTGGTGCAATCTGATCTTTTTGGAGTCCAATCATATTGGTCTCAGCTATTTCAAATGCCAGTTAAGGTCCTTAAATTGATTGATGCATATTGTAGAAGTTTTGTGTGGTCGGGCACTGAAACTATTACAAAAAAGGCCCTTGTCTCTTGGGAAAAAATGTATTTGCCCAGAGCCTTTGGAGGATTAAACCTCCTTAACATAAAGATCTGGAATAGAGTTGCTCTAGCTAAGACACATTGGTACCTTGCTCATAAAGATGACAAATTATGGATCAAATGGATCCATGAGTTCTACCTCAAAGGCCATCCTCTTACCACAACCAGAGTTCCCCAACAAGCTTGTTGGATCATGAGGAAAATCTTGGAAGCTCGACAGACTTTGTTGCAAGTGCAGATAAGAAAGGGGCCAGGCAGCCTGACCAAACATATTTATGAGCAGCTGCTACCTAGTTACCCTAAAGTACCCTGGAAATGTATGATGTACGATAATGATGCTAGACCCAAGGCCAAATTCATCATGTGGCTGCAGCTACAAGACAAGTTTCTCACTACTGATAGGCTAGCAAACTGGGGTTAAGCTGTTGACTTAGAATGTGTCATGTGCCATACTCAACCTGAAAGTAGAAATTATTTGTTCATGGACTGTGATTTCACTAGAGCAGTGTGGAATAGGATTCTCTTATGGCTTCAGAAGCAGGCATGGCCAACCACTGGATGGGATCAACATGTAGCTTGGATAATCCAGAGTGCAAAAGGGAGGACTCAACAAGCTCACATCTTCAGAAGTGTCTATGCAGAATGTGTCTATGCCATTTGGATGGAGAGAAATCAGAGGATCTTCGAAAAAAAATCAAGGAACTGGAAGATTATAGCTAGAGAGATTGCCTACTTGTCCAATGTTAGAGCATCTCATGGTGTCCAAAACTTGTTACATAGCATGTTGTTCTAGCTTGGTTAGCTAAAGGTGATTACTTGTTTTCTAGTTCAGCTTAGGCTTTTGGTGTTTTTCTTTAGATAGCTAGTTGTGTTAAACTGGCTATGGTATTGTAATGTTGATTCCTGGTGATTAATATAAAGTTAGTTACCAAAAAAAAAAACAGCGATAGACATCTTCATATATTTGCAAACTAACTTTAAGCTTCCTATTTTATCCTTAATGATACATCGTTTTACAATGATAGAGATGTCATGTTTAAAATCACAACTTTCAATGATACTTTTGGAATGTACTATTTTTTTTCTTTCTTAAACTCTATACTCAATCAAACACAGTCAGTCATATAAGATGAAATGAAATGATTAAATACAAATAATGGGTGGAAGATATTGTTATAAAATATAATTTATATTTTAAAAGTTCAAAAGTTTAAATGAAAGGGTGTGCCTTTGCTTGAATGGATATGTCTGTTCCTTTTGTAATTGTTTTGTCTACATAAAGAAACTGGTTTTTTCCTTCCAAAAAAAATTGAATTCTAAAAATGTTACTTTACAGAGAGTCCTTTTACCAACCTTCTGCAAAATACTTTTCCTTTTCCAGCTTCCTATTCTAAAGATCAAGTTCCATAGTTCTTGCTTTCCAGTAGAATTTCTCTACTGTTTGCTTAGTGTAGAAATTCATAGGCTTGTCATATCCACTAAAGCTATTTGCCAAAAATCCCATAGCAATCTGGCAGAGGAGAGAGTGCAAATATCGCTTTTAGGAAAGCGTTTCGTACGTGTTTCAAGCCTTCTAATATGTGGTCGTTATTCATATTTTACAACAATCTAAAAGCGATATTTTTGACAATTTTTTATTCCAAGCAACATAAAATTCTTCTTAGATGTTGATTTTCTCATCACGGGTTAGAAGAACATAGTTCTCTGTTACATTTTTGATTTGTCGGTTTCGAACACCATTGTTCCTTTTAGTTTTGTTATTGTTGACTTCAAAGGAATTAAAAAGAATTTGGTCTTGTGTTACTTTTTATGGATACTGATACAATCAAACTCATGAACCAAGACTTTGTCCGTCTTGATCGATTCGATGATGCAAATTTCAAAAGATGGAGCGACAAATCAAAATTTATGCTTACTGCTTTGAAGATCTTTTATGTGCTTGATCCAAATCTTTCTCCAATTCCTTCACCAAAGGATGATGATTCTGAAGAACTCAAGGCACAAAGAAAAAAAGAAAGGAAGATGAAATCATGTGTATAGGCCACATTCTCAATGCACTTTCAGATCGCCTTTATGATCTCTACATGGTCGAACCTTCCGCTAAGAAGATATGGAATACCTTGGAATTCAAGTATAAAGCCGAGGAGGAAGGTACCAAAAAGTTTCTGGTTTCCAAGTATTTTGAGTTCAAATTTACTGATGATATGCCTATTTTAGCACAAAGTGCATGAACTACAGGTCATAGTAAATTAGTTGCTATGGGAAGAAATTCAAAAGCACCTTCGAATCGAAGAGGAATCTAGGGAGAGAGATAAGAATGAAAATTCTTATAATGGCAATAATAAAGACAATGTTTTGAATAAGCCCTCAAACAAATCCAATAAAGCAAAGCAAAGCAAAGCAAAGGAATTTATCTCGGTCCTAAAAAAGATTAAAAGAAACTCAAGAAGTCCAAACAAGGAGGTTGCTTTGTGTGTGGAAAGCCTGACCATTATGCTAGAGATTGCACATTTAAGAAGACTCAGAAATCAAAAGTGAATTCAACAAAAGAAAATGAAGAGATCGTTGCTACTGTGAGCGAGATCTATGCCATACAAGGCAAAGTTTCTAGTTGGTGGTATGATATATGTGCCACAGTTCATGTTTTCTACGACAAATTCCTCTTCAAGACTTACAAAGAAGTGACTCATGAACAAGAGGTTCAAATGGGAAATGAAGGAAGGTCCGAAGTTTTTGGCAAGGGAAATGTCGAACTTGCATTTACTTCGGGCAAGATGGTTACTCCTACCAATGTCTTACATGTTCTCGATATGAATCAGAATCTTGTTAGTGGGGGTACTTTTGGACAAACCGGGTATTAAATTTGTATTTGAATTGGAAAAATTAAGTTTGTACTGAAATGGTGTCTTTGTTGATAAAGGCTATTCTACTGATGAAATAGTCAAATTATCTGTAACTGATGATTTTATTATTAATAATAAGAATGATGTTTCTATTTATATGTTGGATTCAATTTATTTATGGAATTATAGATTAGCACATATTGACCTAAGTACTATGAAAAGAATGGTTAAAAATGGATTGATTTCTTGCAACTTAAACGAATTCGAAAAATGTGAATTGTGTGTTAAATCTAAATTGACTAAGACACATTTTAAAAGTAATGAAAGAAACACAAACCTGTTAGATTTGATACATTCTGATATATGTGAGTTAAATGGCATGCTAACGAGAGGCGGCAATAGATATTTTATAACTTTTATTGATAATAGTTCTAGATATACTTATGTATATTTATTGAGACACAAAGATGAAGCCTTTAATACTTTTAAGAATTATAAGGTTGACGTGAAAAATCAGTTAGGAAAAAGAATTAAAGTTTTAAGAAGTGATAGAGGAGGAGAATATTTTCCTAAAGAATTTAATACTTTTTGTGAAGAAAATGACATTATTCATGAATGTTCTGCTCCTCGCACTCCTCAACAGAACGGTTTAGCAGAAAGAAGAAATAGAACTTATCTAGAAATGGTTAATGCTTTGTTGTTACATGCTGAATTGCCATTTAATTTGTGGGGAGAAGCACTTCTTGCTACATGTCACATATTTAATAGGATTCCTATGAAGAAAAATTAAATTACTCCATATGAGTTATGGAAGGGAAGAAAGCCTAATATAGTATATTTTAAAGTGTGGGGGTGTCTTACATATTGCAAAAATAATGATCCAAATCGGACGAAGTTGGGTCCTAGAAGGATCAAGTATGCATTTGTAGGTTATGCCTCAAATAGTAAAGCTTATTGACTTCTTAATTTAGAGTTGAATATCATTATTGAATCTAGAGATGTGAAATTTTTTGAATATCTCTTAACCTCGGGTAGAAGATTTCAATCTTCATCAACTGATGTAACATTAGAAAAAACATCTCAAAGGATTGTTGAGCAATCTAGTTCACATGAGGTTAATGATCAACCTTTTGAACAAAGGAGAAACACCAGAGTTCGAAAGGCTAAAATACTTGGATCAGATGAGGTTGACTCTCAACGTATTTCTTTTAATCTTGTTGAAGGTAATAGAGATGCAATTATGAGAACAACTCCAATTATTCTTCAAGTGGAAGCTGATCCTAAATCTTATAAAGAAGCTATGGCTTCTAGAGATTCGACTTTTTGGAAAGATGCTATTAAAGATGAATTAGATTCAATAATGTCAAAACACATTTGGGAACTTGTTGATTTGCCTCCAACTTCTAAACCTATCGGTTGTAAGTGGGTATTTCAGAGAAAGTATCATACTGATAGGACTTTACATACTTACAAAGCTAAGTTAGTCGTTAAGGGATTTCGATAAAAAGAAGGAATTGATTATTTTGATACATATGCACCAGTAGCAAGAATTACTTCAATTAGAATTATATTTGCTTTAGCGTCCATTTATGACCTACATGTTCATCAAATGGATGTCAAAACGGCATTCTTAAATGGTGATCTCGAGGAGGAGGTCTATATGGAACAACCTGAAGGTTTCGTTCAACCGAAAAATGAACATAAAGTTTGTAAGTGTCACGACCCGAAATTCCCACCGTCGGGACCGTGATGGCGCCTAACATTCCACTTTTTAGGCAAGCCGACGTTAGAGAATTATTAAGCCAATCCTTATTCAATTAAGTAAATAAAAACAAATAAGCTAAAATAAAATACAGCGAGTGCAGAATAATATAAAAACTTCATTAATTACTACCACCCGGATCTGGAGTCACAATTCACGAACTTTTAGGATTTACCACAAGTATAAGTCTGAAAGAAAATACAAGTGTTTGAACGAAAGAAACAGTAAAGAAAAATAAAGAAAAGATAGGCGAGGACTTCAAGGTCTGCAAACGCCAACAAATCTACCTTGAGTCTCCGATGAACCAGTCTGAGCTGCTACGCCTCTCGATCAGCTGGGACCAATACCAAAATCTGCACAGGAAGTGCAGAGTACAGTATCAGTACAACCGACCCCATGTACTGGTAAGTGTCGAGCCTAACCTCGACGAAGTAGTGACGAGGCTATGATAAGATACCAACATAACAAATCTGCGCAATTTAACAGAATATGTACAAATAACAACAAAACATGTACTATTGGGAGGGGAAACATGCTGAGGGGAATACGAGATAGAGAACTACAGCAGAACGGTAACTTGAATAGCCAATATACTATGAACCAATAAGAACAAGTAAATATAGTAAAAGAAAAATGCACGGCATCACCCTTCATGCTTTAACTCGAAATAATGTAGTCCGTAGGCTTAATGTCTGAGTGAGTGCTTGCTCGAACTCAATCCTGTTTGCATAATAAATCTCGAAATAGAGGAATATTTCTTGGATATAAGATATCGGTAAAGAAGAGAACTTTCTTTGCAAGGCGTTATACATGTGTTCATGTTTTGCGTCAAGGCTCGGGCCAACTACATGAGCATGGTTCGTTTTGACCATTTGGCTCTTACAATTTTTCCTATTGGAACCCTATTGTTATGAAATAACTTTCTTGCATCAGAACTTGATATATTTGAGGGCTAATGCCCCCCCAGTATTCGAGGTCGATTGTAAAGAGGCCTCGGATACTGTCTAATTATTTCTAAGTATAGCACGATCATTGGTTGCCTCATTAAAAACCTTACCGAAAAATTCATTTGGGATAAAACCGGTCTAAGGGAAAAAGAGTGCAACACGTGCTTTCAGACCTAGGGCTTCGTATTGAAGGATCCATCCTAGCTCCTGATCGGACTCCTGCAGGGGTTAGTTTCGAAATGTAATCGAATATGGGAGGGTCGTACCTTAGTAGTAGTATCATTTTAGGTGCGACACATTCCAATTGTTTGATAGTTATTTGCCGTTTATAATACCGAGCTTGTATGATCTTTTTCTGACGTTTTCGAGAACCTGATACGGTCATTCCAAGTTCAGTCCTAGTTTTCCTTCACTTGGATTTCGGGTACTGAGGGTGACTTTCCTTAGCACTAAGTCCCAGATTTTAAAATGGCGAAGCTTGGTTCTTCGATTATAGTATCTTTCGATTCGCTGCTTTTGGGCAGCCAATTGGACGAGAGCAACTTCTCATTTTTCATCTGATAATTCGAGGCTAGTGTTCATAGCCTCGTTATTTGACTCTTCTGTTGTATATCGAAACCCGGCACTGGGTTCCCCAACTTCAACTGGAATCAAGGCTTCAGAGCCATATACTAAGGAGAATAGGGTTGTCCCCGTACTAGATTTTGATATTGTTCGATATGCCCAAAGGACTTCGGGGTAGAATTTGTCTCCATTTTCCTTTAGCGTCGTTCAACCTCTTCTTTAGGTTTTGAATGATAGTTTTGTTCGTTGATTCAGCATGTCCGTTCCCACTGGAGTGATACAGTGTTGATAATATCCTTTTTATTTTGTGGTCTTCGAAGAATTTTGTCATTTTGCTGCCGACAAACTGTTTACTATTGTCACACACTATTTTGGTGGGTATCTCGAATCGACATACGATATAATCTCAGATAAAGTCTATAACCTCTTTCTCTCTTACTTTCACGAATGCATGTGCTTTAACCCATTTAGAGAAATAGTCAGTCATAAATAAAATGAACTTAGCTTTACCTGGGGCCGATGGCAGAGGGCCGACAATATCCATTCCCTATTTCATGAATGGCCATGGGGATAAGATTGAGTGAAGTTTCTCTCCGGGCTGATGGATCATTGGTGCAAACCTTTGACATTTGTCACATTTTCGAACAAACTCCTTTGCATCTTTGCCCATATCGATCCAATAATACCCTATCTTAATTATTTTTCGGACTAATGAATCGGTACCGGAGTGATTTCCACAAGTGCTTTCGTGCACCTCACGTAGGATGTAATCGGTGTCTCCTAGACCTAAGCATACTGCCAATGGTCCATTGAATGTCCTTCGGTATAGCGTTCCATCTATAGTTAATGTGAATCGAGCAACTTTGGTTCGTAGGTGTCACGACCCAAACTGATGGGCCACGATAGGCACCCAGTACCTTACTCAACCGAGCACCAACATAACATATCTTTTCATATCATACTATTATAGATAACTGAGCCGAAGAGGCTACCGTGAGATAGGTAGAATACAACATATAATACCAACTTATACATAAGACATATGAGCCTCTAAGACCAAAATAACCACTCGTATACTGAACATAGGCCGACAAGGCCATACAATCTTTTACGTACATGACATTTGTCTGCAAGCCTCTAAGAATATATAATTGTCGTAAAGTTCGGGACAGAGCCCCGCCTTACCAAACAATATACATCTAAATCATACTGACCAAATAAGCAACTCCGGAGCAAATAGAGTGCACCAACATCTTCCGCTGAGCTGATCGCCTACTTGGAGGACTCTCTATATGTCTATGAGACCTTCGAGCATGAAGGAATGATTTCGAAGGGACTCTCCCCCAGGCAAAAGGGACGTCAGTACAAATAATGTACCAAGTATGTAAGGAATGAAAATCAGTAAATAATAGAAATGAGAAAAACATGGAGTAAAAGACTCGACATGTACGTCTGCATAGCTCTGTGAATCATTTCATTTTTATAACGTCATGCATATGCGTATAAATATCATACCATGTATAGGTATATGTGTTCATAACATCATCAAGCCCCTAAGGGCATCCCATCATATCATTTCGGCTACTGTGGGTAATTCATCAACGTATACCAGCTGATCAGGTGGCGGTGCGTATATAACGCCGTAACCTTTTTCCATATCCCATATACATATAATATACGCGTATATAACGCCATCTGGTCATGGATCAATATATATGTATAAATGCATGAAATGCATAAGAAATACGTTAATAAGATTTCTCGGAATGTCATAAAAATAATATGCCTGTCGGATAAACTTTATAAAATACGTATTTTTCTGAGACCCTTGAACAGAAGATATAATAATAATTTACATGGGGAATCAAGAATATAGAAATCCCTAGTATTTCTATGAATAGAGTCATTTATGGAAGTTGTGTATTTTGCTCGTTTCTTTGTATCATTTGGACCATTCCAAAAGAACAGATGAGCAAATGATAAGGTTATCCCTTCTTTCTTGGGATTCTCATAGTTAGCATGTATCTCCCCCGGTCATACTTTAGTATCACATAGTAGACCCCCACCCCTGGTGATAAGGCATTCCTCTAAAATTGACTCAGGTATGTTAAGGCTATTCCTTCTTTCTTTTGGCATGGTCCAAATGATACAAATTAAACGAGCATCAGGCCCAACTGTTTCTAGTTCTTACACTCGCTGGACTTCCTAATGACCTTGACTCAGTACGTGACTAGATTTTGGCTAGTTCGACTGTCCCTACAGTTGATAAATTATTCTCTCGATTACTTTGACTTGCTGCAGCACCAAGTCACCCAGTGATCTCATCACAGACACTTGACTTCTCTGTTCTCGCATCCCAGATAGTGGACAATCGAGTATCTCAAACTATGGAGAATAGACGAGGAGGAGGTCGTTTTGGAAGATCTAGACCCAAGTGTTCTTATTGTCATAAATTGGGACACACTCGTAAAGTTTGCTATTGTTTCCCAGACCGAGACTACAGGTAACCAGGGATTTTCTTTATCTGAAGGGGAATATAATGAGTACCTTCAGTATCGAGCAAGTAAACAGACGTCTTCACAAGTAGCCTCGATTACTCAAACTGATACTTTTGTTGCTGGTAATTCTTTTGCTTGTGTTTCCCAGTCTAGTACTCTTGGACCATGGGTCATGGACTCAGGTGCTTCTGATCATATCTCTGGTAATAAATCACTTTTGTCGAATATTGTATATTCACAATCTCTTCCCACTGTTACTTTAGCCAATGGGTTTCAAGCTAAAGTAAAAGGAGTTGGACAAGCTAATCCCCAATCTTCTATCATTCTAGATTTCGTTCTTTATGTCCCTTGATGCTTTTAGTCTTACATATATTAGTCGTTTGACTCGTGTCCTCCATTGTGGTATATATTTTATTGATGATTCTTTTATTATGCAAGACCGCAGTACGGGAAAGAGGATTGGAACATGGCGTGAATCAAAAGGCCTTTACTATCTTAACTCACTCAACCCCTCTACAACATGTCTAGTTACAAATCCTCCAGACCTAATTCACAGATGTTTAGGACATCCGAGTTTATCCAAGCCTCAGAAGATGGTGCCTAGTTTGTCTACATTAGATTGTGAGTCGTGTCAGCTTGGGAAACATACTCGAGCCTCCTTTTCGCATAGTGTTGAGAGTTATGCAGAGTTTGTTTTCTCTTTAGTTCATTTTGATATATGGGGTCCTAGTAGAGTCAGTTCAACTTTGGAATTTCGTTATTTTGTTAGTTTAATTGATGATTATTCAAGATGTACTTGACTTTTCTTAATGAAAAGTCGCTCTGAGTTATTTTCTACATTCCAGAATTTTTGTGCTGAAATCAAAAATCAATTTGGTGTTTCTATTTGCATTTTTCGCAGTGATAATGCCTTAGAATATTTATCTTCTCAGTTAAAGCAGTTTATGACTTCTCAAGAAATTATTCATCAAACATCTTGTCCTTATACCCCTCAATAAAATAGGGTTGCAGAGAGAAAGAATAGGCACCTTATTGAGACTGCTCGCACACTTCTCATTAAATCTCGTGTTCCGCTGCGTTTTTGGGGCGATGTAGTTCTCACAGCTTGTTATTTGATTAATCGGATTCCTTCATCTCCCATCCAGAATCAGATTCCGTATTCCGTATTGTTTTTCCAGTTACCCTTATACTCTCTTCCACCTCGTATTTTTTGGGAGCACATTTTTCGTTCATAACTTAGCCCCTGGGAAAGTTAAGTTAGTTCCTTGTGCTCTCAAGTGTGTCTTCCTTGGTTATTCTCATGTTTAGAAGGGATATCGTTGTTACTCATATGATCTTCGTAGGTACCTTATGTCAGTTAGCGTCATATTTTTTTTTTATTCTTAAGCCCTTCTTTACCTCTTCTGACCACCATGATATATCTGTGGTCTTACCTATATCGACCTTTGAGGAGTTTACTATAGCTCCTCCTCCACCTTCAGCCATAGAAGTATTACCCATACAAATCGTTGAGGAGTCTAGTGTTGCTCCTCCTAGATCCCCAGCCACAGGTACACCACTCTTGACTTATTATCATCGTCTGCGTCCAGCATCAGGCCCAGTTGATTCACAACCTGCACCTGACCCTGCTCCTACTACAGACTTGTCTCTTCCTTGTACACCGATTGCACTTCGGAAAGGTATACAGACCACATTTAATCCTAATTCTCATTATGTCGGTTTAAATTATCATCGCCTGTCATCACCCCATTATGCTTTTATATCTTTTTTGTCCTCTGTTTCCATCCCTAAGTCTACAGATGACGCATTATCTCATCCAGGATGGCGACAGACTATGACTGACGAGATGTCTACTTTACATACGAGTGGTACTTGAGAGCTTGTTTCTCTTCCTTTAGGTAAATCTATTGTTGGTTATCCTTGGATCTATGCAGTCAATGTTGGTCCGAATGGCCAGGTTGATTGACTTAAGGCCCGTCTTGTTGCCAAAGGATATACTCGGATATTTGGGCTCGATTATCGTGATACTTTCTCCCGTGGCTAAAATAGCATGAGTCCGCCTTTTTCTAGTCATGGCTGTTGTTCGCCATTGGCCTCTCTATCAGCTGGACATTAAGAATGTTTTTCTTCACGGTGACCTTGAGGATGAAGTTTATATGGAGCAACCACCTGAAGCTAATCACTTTGTGTTTTTTCGGCATTCTCCTTCAAGTTTCTGTATTTATCTGGTGGTCTATGTTGACGTTATTGTTATTATCGGCAATGAACATGATGATATTACTAAATTGAAGCAACATCTATTTAAACACTTTCAAACTAAGGATCTGAGCAGATTAAAGTATTTTCTGGGTATTGAGGTCGCTTAGTCTAACTCAGGTATTGAAGAAAAATGAAGTGAACTTTGATTGATCAGAATCTTATGAAACGATATACTGATATTAGTACATGATTCAGCATATGGGTTTGTGGACGAGAAGCTTCTCGAGGGTTTCCTACTTATTGCAAACGCTCTTGCTATATTAAATGAAGACCGGTTTCTTACTCCTAGAGGGTGGAGCTTTGAGGAATATTCAGGGGTCAAGAGAAATTCCTTCAAAGGGCAGGGCAGATTCTTGGACTTATTTATGCGGCGCAGTATCTGAGAGTTCTTCCCATACTCCTTAACACTTTATTTATTGTTATAAAGCTCGTCTCAGGGTTATGATCGCTGAGGTGAGTGCTGTGACCCATTACCCATTGACTATCTTTTATTGGTGGCTACACACCTCTCGAATAAATTGGCTACCATTAAAGGTAAGATTAGTGAGCTTTCTGGTGTGTAAACTTGGATAAATATATTTCGTTCCTAAAGTCACATGTTGAGTTAACTGGAAAAGGGCTTCCAAAAATTGACCCATGTATCTGAAGTTCTTAGAAACTTTAAATTCATGAGCCTAAAGTTGATTTTGAAATGGCTAGACTTACAAAACTTTTAAGAATTTCGGCATAGGGTTCTCAAAGTGGCTATCTTTGCAATTCCCCCCAAAAAGGTCTGGGCTTTATGAAGTTGCTATCGATATTTCTCACTCTTGGTTTCTTGTTCAAATTGAATTTCTGAAAGTGATTTTTTCATTCCTATATACTAAAAAATGTCCATATTTTGATATTTATCCGATCTAAACACATTTTAGTTATAAAATGTATACAATCCACCTTAAAAGGCTCCCAATCCATTATTTGTGCCTTCAATCAAGGTATTTAGTTACACCCTTTTCCTTTTTTCTCTTCTCTCATCTTTTCCTTTTTTTGCCGCCTACTCAGTTGCATCTTCCCGACTCTAAATTTTGCAGCGTAATTTGCTTTTTTGATCAATTTGTTGTCTTTGTATTGTGACTGCACATCTTCCCCAGTAATAACTATAAGAAAAAAAAGGAACTTTGCATTTGATGAGGAGATATGAGTTGATTATCCAAAGGCTCTCTTTTTCACCTTTGCCTTTTCAATCAATCTGTTTTCTGTATTTGTTAATTCTCTAAGAGGAGACATTTCTCTTAGAGAAGAGATTGCTAAAGAACACCGCCCAAATTCTCTCTTCCAATTAACTTGGACAGCTTTACAAGTATGGAAGATGGAAACAGAGTATCAAACTAAGTTCAATGAATTGGAAGATACAAAATGGAAAAATAGAAACTAGGACGGAGAGACCGAGGGAGAGTATGGGGATCTCCTCTCTCTCACAGACACACACACTTCCCCCTCCTATTTTCCGTATTCTTGTAAAGAGGGAATTTCTGTAGCCAAGAAATTTGTGGTGGCTGGCTTTCGTTGTATTTCGTCAATAGCACGCCGAAATTAAATTATTTCTTTGATCACTAAAGAATGACGGATCTATTACATGGAGTGTAAAGAATTGTACCAGAAAAAACATGGAGTATAATGAATTGTTAAAAGCACAAGTATAATTTTAGATAATAAAAAATATTTCAAAGATTCTGGTTGCCCATATTGCAAAATTCCCAATAGACCTAGAAATTTCAATAACATACATTGATATGTACTCTGAACTGTAGTAGCATGATTATTACATGAGGGCTTCGATTAGATCAATGGTGGTTAATATATAACGGCATGATACAACATACAAATTAAAAATACATTTTGTATAAATTTAATATATCTGCAACAAAATATAAATTAAAAATAAATTACATAGTATATAACTTATCTACATTATTTCTACCCACTTATATACAACTACAATATTATACAACTTAAATATAAGTTTTATACAAATTTTATCCAATATGTCTTTTGTATATTTTGTATCTGATTTATACATAGTAAAAATAATTTTCATACAACTAATTATATATTATACAACTTATCTACACTTTTATATATTATTTCTACCCAGTTATATACAACTACAATATCATACAGTTTAAATATAATTTTTATACAAATTTTATACAATATGTCTTTTGTATATTTTGTATCTGATTTATACATAGTAAAAACAAACTTTATATAATTAATTATATATTATACAATTTATCTACAACTTTCATACATTATTTTTACCTAGTTATATACAACTTCAATATCATACAACTTAAATATAATTTTTATACAATATTGTTCAGCTTTCATACAATATTTAAATAAAAATATATATAAACAACATAATATAATTTTTTTATAATTTTTCTACAACTTTACTACAATTTCGTAAGTATAATGTATGTCTTGTCTTCTTCTTCTTCTTCTTCTTCTTCTTCTTCTTCTTCGAGTTTCAATCTGAAATTTAGCCAAAATCAAGTCTAATCTTCGCCAAAATACCCTCAAAATTGAGATATAAACTCAAAACAATATTCCCAATTATTTGCAACAATATCCAATCTAAACAAATAATAGTTTTTGAAAACTCAAATTCGTATTCAAAACTTCAAAGCTTTTTAATGACTGTCAATGGTGGAATTGCTGCTCTTTTACTGGAATTAGGGCTGATCTTCGAAAGTGTTTTCTTTTTCATTGAAAGTTAAGCAAGCAACATGCGTTAATGGAGGTGTGTGGTGGAGTATTTAGAGCTTAAATCTATAAAATTGGAGATTGATTTTTGAAGAAGAATAAAAAAATGTAAAGGGATTTTTGAAGAAGAGTGTATAGGAATGTAAAATTCCATGATAATATCCCTCCAGGGATCGTCACAGCGGACAAGCTAAACATTTCAAGCTTTACAAATGAATCAAAAGATGATGGTACCAAAATTTCCACTAATGAAACCATTCCATGTGCTGCCTAGCCCAAGGATCAAATTAACAGAGTAGCTGTAAAATTTTTTTTTTTTTTGACTAGTCCAATTTAAAAAAACATTCTAACGTCTTCTTTAATAGGAGTGTGTGGAGAGAGGAGCGTGAGAGAGTGGGATATAGACGTTAGAGTGATTTTAGGATTTAATTATTATCATTAAATATCTAAAAATGTACATAATTGGTAATTTTATATATATTATGTAATTAGATTAAATTTGAATAGGAAGAGTAATAAAGTTTGAAATAGTGTATAGAAATGTAAAAATTGCTTTCTTCAAACCAAGCAGTTCATCCTCCCAAGTAGTTACGTGTTTAACAATATCATCATATTAAAAGGCGAAGATAGAAAGTATTTTCCCAAAAAGAAAAACGTTATTTTTGTTTATTTTGCAGTGTTTGATTTTTTCAAATTGTATTTTTTGTCCTTCAGAATGGAGAAAATGACTTGCCCCATTTATGGGTATAAATCATCTTCTATCTCAATTTTTACTCTATTTAGTAACTTGTTTCAACCAGCATATAGATGTTATTGTCATTAATTATTACTTATTACTTGTTCGCAACAAATTTTCGTAGTGCTGAAAATAAACTGCAACAAAAATAATATGAAGAAAAAAAAGAGATTTTATTGATGAATATTTGTGAGTACAATTCTATGTATCCCTTGATTCTTCTCTCTGAAATTTTTCGTGATTTGAGGGCTTGAGAAGCGTCTTTCTCGAATGTAGGACGATGCAGACCTCCTTGCGATGTATTTAATTGCCAAGAACGTTGAGTAACACTTGCTTTGGGTTGTTCTGCGGGAAAAACTCCGTTGATCACTCCTTTGTTGAAGAACTATGCACTTGATGATTGATCTCTCTGTTTGTGGATGTCTTCACCAATTGCGGAATGCTCTTCTCCAACTCTGAATGTCCTTGGAGAGTTATGTAACCCCTCTATTTATAGTTGTAGAAGATGGACAGTCCAACTACATATAAACTCTCTTGCTTGATTCTGATTGGCTCATGTGAGTCATCAAACTTATCACATAAGTTATGTCATAAGCTTGCTTGTGATTGGTCAAGACATGTCATTTTAGACACTTGACAACTCTTGATTGGTCACTATTTTGGTCTAGGATTGCCATATCTTTTAACACGTGGCCTCATCTTGTTGGCTCGGAGTTTGACTGGACATGCCATGTCACTTGACACATGGTATGAGTCTGGGCCTTAAAATGAATGGACCTTGGGTTTAAAAATAATAAAATAAACTATTTTAATTTATAAAGTCCAAATTAATTATTTAATCTAATTGAATTTAATCCAAATTTTGTATGAATTAGACCCAATAAATTTTGTAGGTCTACATATGCCCCTGCTTCAAAGCTTGTTGAAGTGTAGGCTTAATCAGCTGTAAAAACGAGATTTGAAGTACCTGTAGAGCCAATAATCATGTGAAAAGACTCTAGCTTGACTCCATTTCGTATTGGAAGCACGTTGAACATTTCATGTAAAATTTAATTTACACTTTATGCTTCAATTTTATTTATTGCGGCCAAATCTCTGTATGATTTCAAAAGACCTTTACGAGGTAAACTTCTTTATCCCTCTTCTATTCCATCCTCTTACTTTCATAGTAAGTTGTCCGAAGAGTGAATGTTTTCACCATGTTTTATACAGAAGAGTTTCCTATATATATATATGTTGACTGGCTTTGGTTGTTGCTACCGTGCTGCTGATTGTAGTGATCACTCTAGACGTTGCGCCACTGCCTAGTGACGGCAAAACCTGTCTGCACAATGGAAGTTGTACGTACGGTGGTGAAGGAAGAGATTCTTCAAAGCTGAAGTTGCATGTGGTGTCGTAGGCTCGATCACGTAGAATTGCAATCTTCCTTGAGAAGACATTCCAGTGCAGAGTCGTTTTGACTTCAAAAGAGTCTCAGCAAGGACTTAGCTTCCAAAAGAAAACTAGCCAAGCTTGAAGCTTCGTATACTTTTTTTTAGATTCATATATTTCTTCTTCCCTGTGCAAATCCATTTTCTTTTCCTTACCTTGCATTTTTTTCTTTTGCAGCACTGCAAGTTGTATAACTTGGTGGATTTGGAAGTGAGCCAGAGCCAGAGCCGGAGCCGGAGCCAGAGCTAGGCGTACGACACGGCTATTCACCGTGATGAATTAAGCTAAATGTCACAATGTTCTGATAGTAACAAACCTGTTGTTGTATGTCAAGGAAAGAAAAGTAGACAAAACAAAAGAAAGAAAAATCAAAAAGAGATGAACTTATGATGTATGCGCTTATATCGGCATTCGTACGATGTAAGTGCTTACGTCGGCAGGGCATTCAAATGCCTATAAAAGGGTATGCATTTTCATTTGCAAATCATCCCTCAACTTCGTCTCTCTCTTCAATTAATAAAAACTATTCTTTGTGTGGCCGTGAAGTAGGCAAAAATTACCGAACCACGTAAATCTTCCCTTGTCTTATCTTGTACAATTTATTGCTTTTCTCTTTCAAATAGTTTTTCCTTCTATTAACCTGACATGTTTCCCAACTACTGATATCAAAGCACAGATAGTGTAATTCTGATAAAATAGTAGATGAACTTGTGATGGGTTGATGATTAAAATAAGAAAAGAGAATTAAGAATTGGAAAGCAAAGCAAAAGAATTGCAAAAGTTGGGCAGCATCAAAAATTGAAAAAGGAATAGATTGAGGAAAGTTAAATGGAAAAGTAACGAAGCAGCTTCTAGGCCACGCGAGCCATTCTGCTCGCGAGACAGCTGGCGAGGCAAGGCATGAGGCGAGGTGGAGCGCGCTATAGAGATCGCGAGGCATGGTCAGTAGCGAGGATGTTTCGTATTTTTAAAGCCTATTTTGTCTCCTATTTGATTTTGGACTTGGTTATTTCGTTTGGATCTTTTACCTACACCTATAAATAGTCATTACTTACCTTACATTTTAGGTGCTTTAATGCTAAACTATACTATATTTGTGCTTAATTGAGTTTATTTTATGTGTAGGTACATTAGAGATGAAATTGGAGCAAAGTAAATATTGAATGTGTAATTCATGCTCTAAAACAATATTATAAAAGAGACAAAAGAAAAAAAAATAAACAAAACCTATAAAGATAAAAGTAAAAGTCTAATCTAGAAAAATAACTATATAAAAAAATTAAAAACTTGAATAGAAATCAATTAAAAGCTTAACTTAGATAAATAATTAATAACTAAGTCCCCGACAACGGCGCCAAAAACTTGTTGGTTCCCCAAGTACATGCAAGTATTCGTGGCCGTCAAGTAATAAAGTGACTCGAAAGTCGGATGTCGAACCCACAGAGACTTAGATTGATCGTTAACTAAGCAAACTAAAATCAATTAATTGTCCAAGATATTTAAGAGTGATATTTTTCATTAATCTACTATTGTGGAAATTAAACACATAACTAAGTGAGATATAGATTCTAGGGTTGTGGTCCGTTTATCAATCCTATTGAGTTCGTAATTACATCAGTTAATCCAAATTATATATGATTGCTACTTGACCAGATCGTTTATATAAATAGCATGTTCCCACAATACTATCTGTTTATTTATAATATATCAACCATATATTCCTATGGTCTTGAGTCTATCATGAATGAATATAATACGGTATTCAACTAAGCAAGACTGTTAGGTATATTTCTATCCTAACCGCGAAATCTTTCCCCGAGCCACGGGTTCAGAAACAAGCTCTCTCCAATTCTACTCTAATCTAAGCACGGCTTTCCCAAGCATAGCATAGATAGTAAATAGAACTCAACTGCTGGTCAAAAAATTAAGCAATTATGCACAGAATTAGAGAAACAATCAAAGATGATAACTCGAATTAACGGTAATATAATTAATAAACTTCAATATTCATGACAACCACAACCCTAGAATATGAAGTTTAGCTCCACATAGATATGGTAGCAAAATAACAAATCATCAAGAAAAAATAAATATTACTAAGTTTGATGGAAGAAAGATGGAATTTGTTGAATTCCGGCCTCCACGGCGGCTCCGTGCTCTCCTTTCGTTTAAAGTCGGTCTCCTCTCTAAAAATAGTATTTAATGAATATTTATAGGTGTAGGAAAAAGACCCAAACGAAATAACCAAGTCCAAAACCAAATAGGAGACAAAATAAGCTTTAAAAATCCGGAACACCCTCGCTATAGACCGTGCCTCGCGACCTCTATAACGCGCTCCACCTCGCCTCAGGCCTTGCCTCGCCAGCTCTATAGCGAGCCACAAGGCTTGCCTCGCCAGCTGTCTCGCAAGCAGAATGGCTCGCGTCGCCTGAAAGCTACTTCGTTACTTTTCCATTTAACGTTCCTCAAATCTATTCCCTTTTCAACTTTTGATGCTGCCTAACTTTTGCAATTCTTTTCCTTTGCTTTCCAATTCTTAATTCTCTTTTCTTATTTTAATCATCAACCCATCATTACGTTTTCAATCATCAAATCATGACATTATAATATTCTTCATTATCAAATAATCACGAGCCATTCTTGTAGTGTATAAAATACACATAAAATCTTTACTTTGCTCTCAATTTCGTCTTCGACGTACCTATACATAAAATAAATTCAATTAAGCACAAATATAGTATAGTTTAGCATTAAAGCACCTAAAATATAAGGTAAGTAATGCACTAAAAATACTGAGTTATAGCCAAACATCACTACCCCACACTTAAACGTTGCTTGTCCTTGAGCAATAAAACTACACTTTATATAGACATGACCTTTTTAAACAATTCTCATAACTCGTCACACCAAGAATCTTTAAAATAGACTACACACAAGGGTGTAACATCTTCACTTCATGATTTGACTCACAAGTAGCATGCATTATTCACAACTCACTCACTTACTCTATCATAGAGCTCAATGACATTACCTTTCCTTCATGAATCAAGTGCCCTCACACAACAAAAGAGATTAGTTCCACACACAATAAAATTTAAGAACAATTAGGAACTCAAGATAGAAAGAATTCGCTCACTCTCAGAAATAACATTCGTATGCTACAAAAGATGCACCATAGGCTTGCCCGTAGTGTACTACTCTACTAATCGAGATCATTCAGTCTAGGATCAAGTAGGACTTTAATTGGTTGTAATGTAGGCTGTAGGTCGGGTAAGATACATTTGGATATAAGAGTGACTACATCTCCCTAAGTACTTTAATACATACACTTTAACATTTAACCCCATACTTATGTCAAACCATAACTCCACCTTCACATCAATGTATATTAACTCTATACTTTTTTACAATTGCATCAAGAGTCACCACTATTAAGGAATATTTTTCACAACAATACAACTATTTTTTTCTTTTTCTTTTCACTTCAAGTGGCTTTTATTTTTTAAAACAGTGCACCTTTCTCCTTATTTCATTAGTTCCACTCAAAAGCCAAACCATCCACCCCACTCTTTAACTTCTATAAAGTTCATAATAATTCAAGTGCTCATGGAAAGGTTCAAATAGACGATTAATTCAAACAAATGGGTAAAGCTTGTAACATGGTTGCCAAAAAAATATGATTACAGGCTCAAATGGGTTAACTACGATACATAATAATTAGGCGGGGTGTATATATATATATATATATATAAATAAACGCATATATCACTTCCAAGACTAAACAAAATTACTATTTCGCTTTGCAAACACACGAGGTAAGTTCTAGACATCAAATGCAATGCATAGAATAACACACAAACCTCACACAAACATGGCACATAACTCACTCAGGATTTGATTCATCAAGAGACTTTAGTCAAAGCAGTGAAGCAAATTTAAGATCATATGATTTAAGGTACTTATACAAGAGTCAAAAACTGAGCCTAAGCGTCACAACCAAAGTACTCACTATTCTCAAGGCATAACAAAGTCAAGAGATATTGCTTCAATTCAATTTATCTCACAGTGGCTCCAACTCCTAAAAAAAATAAAATTAACTGCACCCGGTTCAAACAAAACCCTTGGAAAAGAATCGCGGCACTAAGAAAAACCAAGGAGAAATTATTACACTACCTAGCAAAAGAAAATCTTTTTGTCTTTTCTTTCAACTTAAATCCCTCAAGAAAACTGTCCAGGAGCTTCTAATTTACTACACAACTAAGAAAACAAAAACAAGAAGCTAAAGTTAAAATAAAAAGTTAACATTTTTCTAACATACCTCTACTAATTATCTAGAGGAATTCTCACTGGTCCGGTATGCCTATAGAGCATCATCAAGCTTTGTAGCCCAATCTTTCCTACTTGCACCAACCGTCTTCTCCAAGATCTGCTTTATCTCTCTATTTGAAACTTTCACTTGCCCACTAGTCTGAGGGTGGTAAGCGGTTGCAACTTTATGTTTGACCCCATATTGCGCTAAGACATTGTCCAAGAGCTTGTTACAGAAATGGGTGCCCCCATCACTTATCATCATTCTCGGAGTGCCGAATCTTGTAAAGATATGCTTTTTCACAAACTTAACCATAACCTTGGCATCATTGGTAGAAGAGCTATGGCCTCCACCCACTTCGACACATAGTCAACGGCCACCAAAATGTACTTACACCCACTGGACGAGGGAAACAGGCCCATAAAATCAATTCCCCAGACATCAAAAATTTCAACCTCTATAATACTGCGCAATGGCATCTCATGCCTTTTCGTAATTGTTCCTATTCTCTGGCACCTATCATATCTCCTCACGAACTCATGGGCGTCTTTAAACACCCTAGGCCAATAGAAACCCAATTGCAATAACTTAGCTACTGTTTTGTCATCCGCATGATGACCACCATAAGGCGTTGCATGGCATTCATGTAAGATAGCATTTATTTCAAATTCGGGCACACATCTTCTCATTAGCTGATCAATACACGATTTGAACAGGAATGGCTCATCCCACACATATGACCTCACATCTCGCAAGAACTTCTTTTTAGCATAAGGTTCAAGATTAGGCGGCATCTCTCCACTTGCCAAATAGTTCACAAAATCTGCATACCATGGTACCTCCCCAACAGTAATGGCCAACAATTGCTCATCCGGGAATGTTTCCTTGATGACATCTCTCTCAGCTATATGATTCCGAGTTTCTAACTTGGATAAATGATCAGCCACTTGATTCTCTGTTCCTTTATGGTCTAGGATCTCTAAGTCAAATTTCTGCAAGAGTAAAACCCAACGGATTAGCATTGGTTTAGCATCTTTCTTTTCAAACAAATACCTGATGGCTGTATGGTCCGTGTAGACGATGACTTTGATGCCAACCAAATAGGCCCAAAATTTATCGAACGCCCACACTAAAGTCTAAAGTCTATCTAAAGTCAGTATCCTCTCTAAAAATGATATTTAATAACTATTTATAGGTGTAGGGAAAAGACCCAAACGAAATAACCAAGTCCAAAACCAAATAGGAGACAAAATATGCTTTAAAAATCTGGAACACCCTCGCTATAGATCGTGCCTCACAACCTCTATAGCGCGCTCCACCTCGCCTCAGGCCTTGCCTCGCCAGCTCTGTAGCGAGCCACAAGGCTTGCCTCGCCAGCTGTCTCACGAGTAGAATGGCTCGCGTCGCCTGGAAGCTGCTTCGTTACTTTTCCATTTAACGTTCCTCAATCTGTTTCCTTTTCAATTTTTGATGCTGCCTAACTTTTGCAATTCTTTTCCTTTGCTTTTCAATTCTTAATTCTCTTTTCTTATTTTAATCATCAACCCATCATTATGTCTTCAATCATCAAATCATGACATCATAATATTTTCCATCATCAAATAAACACGAGCTATTCTTGTAGTGTATAAAATACACATAAAATCTCTACTTTGCTCCCAATTTCGTCTTTCACATACCTACACATAAAATAAGCTCAATTAAGCACAAATATAATATAGTTTAGCATTAAAACACCTAAATATAAGGTAAGTAATGCACTAAAAATATATAATTATAGCCAAACATCACTACCCCACACTTAAACGTTGCTCGTCCTCGAGTCAACTAATAATTCACACTATCCTTGAGCACTTTATTATTACACAATTGAGGCACACTATACCAATGACTATGGTTGATAGCAACAAATAGCAACAATTAAACAGTATTGGTGGAGGTACTATTCACAAGAATAGTACGATACTATTGATCATCGTTACTATTCACATCAATTATTTTTGTGAAAAATGGCATCGGAAGAAGGAAAAGTTAAGATTGACAAGTTCAATGGAAAAGATTTTGGATTCTAGAAAATGCAAATAGAGGATTATTTGTATTAGAAAAAATTACACTTACCTCTGACCGAGGTAAAACCAGAGAATATGGCCAAAGCAGATTGGTATCTATTAGATCGCCAAGCTCTTGGTGTGATTTGCTTGATGCTAACACGAAATGTGGCGTTTAACATCATTAACGAGAAGACCACTACAAGCCTTATGATGGCATTATCAAATATGTACGAGAAGCCATCAGCTTTGAATAAAGTGTATTTGATACGTCGATTGTTCAACTTAAAGATGACAGAAGGTGGATCTATCACGGAACATATCAATGAGTTTAATATAATATTAACTCAGTTGAGTTCTATTAATATAACATTCGATGACGAAGTGAGGGCGTTGATTCTACTATCATCTCTATCGGAGAGTTGATCTGCAATAGTAACTGCAGTTAGCAGTGCATCGGGAAGTATCAAACTCAAATTAGATGATATTAAAGACTTGGTTCTAAGCTAAGATATTCACCGAAGAGAATCAAGTGATTCCCCAGGATCTGCTTTTAATACCAAAAGCATGGGGAGAAACAGCCAGAAAGGACAAAGTCATGGTCGTGGCAGATCAAAGTCAAGAAGAAGAGGGCAATCCAAAAATCGCAAAGACATTATGTGTTGGAATTGCGATAAAAAGGGTCACTACAGTAGTCAATGTAGAGAGCCAAAGAATAAAAAGAACGATCAATACAAGGATGATAATGAAGCAAATGCAATTGCTGAACAAGTTAGTGATGCACTAATTTGTTGTGCAGACAGTCCAGTCAAATCTTGAATTCTGGACTCAGGTGCATCCTTTCACTCTATATCATGCAAAGAATTATTGTATAATTATATTACTGCAAAATTTGGTAAAGTTTATCTAGCAGACGGCGAACCTCTGGACATTGTCGGGAAAGGTGAAGTTCATATAAAGACTTCACAAGGCATGCTATGGAAATTGTAAAATGTCTGACATATTCCCGGCCTCAAGAAAAATCTGATATCTATGGGTCAGATTGACAGTGAAGGATATACAATAACATTCGGTAACGGATCGTGGAAGATAACTAAAGGAAATTTGGTTGTGGCATGAGGCTTCAAGAAGGAAACATTGTATGCAACTGCAATACAGAGAGATACTATAGCAACAGTTGATCATGGTCGTGAGAAGGAAATGAAGTTATTGGCATCCAAAGAAAAGTTTTCAAACCTAAAGCATGTTGAATTAGGTTTGTGCGAAGATTGCATTTACGGGAAACAAAAGAGAGTTAGTTTCTCAAAGGTGGGAGGGACGCCAAAGAAAGAAAAGCTGGAACTAGTGCATACAGATGTGTGGGGACCAGCTCCTGTAACTTCTCTGGGAGGCTCACGCTATTATATCACCTTCATTGATGATTCCACAAGAAAGGTATGGGTTTATTTTCTGAAAAATAAATCTGATGTGTTTGTTACCTTTAAAATATGGAAAGCTGAAGTGGAAAATCAGACAAGTCTAAAGTTAAAATGTCTGAAGTCTGACAATAGAGAAGAGTACGATAGACAAGAGTTTAAAGCATTCTTCTTTAAGAATGGGATCAGAATGATAAAGATAGTTCCTGGAACACCGGAACAAAATGGCGTTGATGAGAGGATGAACAGAACCCTGAATGAACGAGCCAGAAGTATGAGAATACATTCTGGATTGCCGAAGCATTTTTGGGCTGAGGCTGTTAATACGACAGCTTACCTAAAAAACAAAGGACCCTCTGTACTGCTTCCAGAGGAGGTATGGACAGGAAAGGAGGTAAGTCTCTCACATCTAAAAATTTTTGGTTGTGTTGCTTATATGCATGTAAACTCTAATGATAGAGATAAGCTTGATCCTAAGGCCAAGAAATATTTCTTTATTGTCTATAGTGATGATAATTTTGGTTATCGATTTTGGGATGATCAGAATAGAAAGATCCTAAGACACAGGAATGTCACATTTAATGAAAATGTTATGTACAAAGACAAGATTAAAGTAGAACCAACTAGCACCATCAGACCGACATCTGAAACAGTTGAGTTAGAAAATATCTCAGAAAATGAAGCGGCTAAAGAGACTACAACTGGATCTGAAATTGAAGATGCTGAACTAGAAGCTGAATCTGGATCAGAATCAGAACTAGAACCCGAGATAGAATCAGATAGAGAACCAGATCTGGAGTCAGGACTTGAATCAAATTCGGGATCAGTTAATCCCGAACCTACATTAAAGAGATCTAAAAGAGTCACGGATGCTCTAGATAGGTTAACTCTCTCTCTCTCCACTATTTACTTCTGACTGATACTGGAGAACTAGAGCATTTTGTTGAAGCAATGGAGGTGATAAGCTCTGATAAGTGGAAGCTAGCCATAAAAGAAGAGATGAATTCTCTTCTAAAGAATAAAACATGGATACTTACAGAGTTACCAAAAGGAAAGAAGGCATTGAAAAACAAGTGGGTGTACAGGGTCAAGGAAGAGCATGATGGTAAGAAGAGATACAAAGTATGATTAGTAGTAAAAGGCTTTCAGTAGAAGGAAGGGATTGACTACACCGAGATCTTCTCTCCTGTAGTCAAATTAACTACTATCAGGTTGGTGCTAAGTATCGTAGCTATAGAAAATTTGCATTTGGAGCAGCTAAATGTTAAAACTGCTTTCTTGCATAGTGACGTTGAAGAAGACATCTATATGAAGCAACCTAAAGGTTTTTAAGTTTTCTGGTAAAGCAAACCTTGTGTGTAAGTTGAAGAAGAGTTTGTATGGTTTGAAACAAGATCCTCGACAATGGTAAAACAAATTTGATGGATTAATGCATAATAATGGTTTCACACGATGTGAGATGGACCATTGCTGTTATATAAAAAATCTTGATAAATCCTATATCATTTTACTATTGTACGTTGATGATATCTAATTGCAGGATCTTGCATAAATGAGATCAACAGGGTTAAGCAACAACTGGCGTAGGAGTTTGAAATGAAAGACTTAGGACCATCTAAGCAAATTCTTGGGATGAAGATTAGCAGAAACAGGTCTGAAGGAACCTTAAAATTGTCTCAAGAAAAGCACATACAAAAGGTACTAAGCAGGTTCAGTCTTCATGATGCAAAGACTAGAACCACTCCACTCTGAAGCCATCTTAATCTGTCGAAGGACCAATCACCTAATACAGATGAAGAAAAGAAGTACATATCCAAAGTTCCATATGCTTCAGCAGTAGGAAGTTTGATGTATGCTATGGTTTGCACTAGACCTTACATAGCCCATGCAGTTGGAGTTGTCAGTGGATACATGTCAGATCTAGGAAAGGAGCATTGGGAATGTGTAAAATAGATATTGCGTTATCTCAAAGGCACTTCAGGTATGACACTTTGTTTTAAAAGGAGCAAAATTATCTTACAAGGTTTTGCTGATACACATTTAGGCGGTGATCTGGATAGTCAAAAAAATACCACAGGCTACGTGTTCACCTTGGGTGGTACTGTTGTTAGCTAGATGTCCAAACTTCAGAAAAGTGTTGCTCTATCTACCACTGACGCAGAGTACATGACAATCTCAGAAGTTGTAAAAGAGATGATTTGGCTTAAGAATTTTCTTAAAGAGCAGGACAATTGTGAGATTTTCAGCGATAGCCAGAGTGCCATTCATCTTGCCAAGAATCCAGTGTTTCATGCAAGATCGAAGCATATCCAGTTGAGGTATCATCATATCCAAGAGTTGATAAGTGAAAAAACTCTTTCCCTGCAGAAAATACTAGGATTGAAGAACCCGTCAGACATGTTGACCAAAGTTGTCGGTGTTGACAAATTGAGGTTGTGCACTGCCTCAGTTAGCCTTCAAGGCTGATAGCGTGAAGGTGCCACCAGAGAATAGCAAATATTTTTTTTAATTTTCTTTCTTGATGTAACATAGGTTTGAGGGGGAGATTGATAGTAGCAAACTTGTTGTTGTACGTGAAAGAAAGATAAGTAGACAAAACAAAAGAAAAAGAAATCAAAAAGAGATGAACTTATGATATATGTACTTACATTGGCATTCGTATGATGTAAGCACTTACATCGGCATTCGTATGATGTAAGCGCTTACATCGGCATTCCTATGATGTAAGCGCTTACGTCGGCAGGGCATTCAAATGCCTATAAAGGGGTATGCACTTTCATTTGCAAATCATTCCTCAACTTCTTATTTCTCTCTTCAATTAATAAAGAGATATTCTTTGTGTGGCCGTGGAATAGACAAAAATTACCGAACCACGTAAATCTTCTCTTGTCTTGTCTTGTGTAATTTATTGCTTTTCTCTTTCAAATATGTTTTCCCTTCTATTAGCCTGACACGTTTCCCAACATGTTCTCCATGTTGATCCTTGACTGAATAATCTCAATTAGTAGTGTAGTACACTACGAGCAAGTCTATGGTGCATCTTTTGTGGCATATGAATGTTATTTTTGAAAGTGAGCGAATTCTTTCTATCTTGAGTTCCTAATTGTTCTTAATTTTTATTGTGTGTGGAATTACTCTCTTTTGTTGTGTGAGGGTACTTGATTTATGAAGGAAAGGTAATATTGTTGACCTCTATGTTCGAGTAAGTGAGCGGGTTAAAAATAATGCGTGGTGATTTTGAGTCAAATCTTGAGGCTAGGATGTTACGGTATTGTACTTAATCTGTTTTAAATATTTTTGGTGTGATGAGTTATGAGAGTTATTTAAAAAGGCCGTGTCTATGTGAAGTGTAGTTTGATTTCTCGAGGACGGTTGGTACTCGGTTGAGTAAGGTACCAGGTGCTCGTCGCCTCCCATCGGTTTGGGTCGTGACAGAAGGTACGCAATCTCTCATTTATTACGTTAGCAAAATTTTAACGGGAGCACAAACTCACTACCCATATCTGCAAAAGCTGGCCTTAGCTCTCGTAGTCGTCGCTCGAAAGCTGAGGCCTGTAAGGCCCCTTAAAATGTTTCCTAAAAACCCGGATTTCGTGATGCCAAAGTAGGCATTCAGACTTTTTGGATTGAACAGTATAGTTGGGATGATCATTTGCTACTCATAGAGTTTGCTTATAATAACACCTTTCATGCTAGTATTCAGATGGCACCATTTAAGGCATTATATGGTAGGAGATGTAGATCTCCCATTTAGTGGTTCGAAATTGGGGAAGCAAAGTTGATAGGGCCAGACCTCGTGCATCAGGCTATGGAAAAAGTTAAAATCATTAAGGAGCGGTTGAAAACTGCTCTTGGAAGATCCCGTTGCTAATCTCGATGTTTATTATGCCAAATTGAAGCATTGTGCTACTGGCACCGTATCCGCAAAAGCAAAAAATTATACTATGGGCTCCAAAATATTTTTTCATTGTAGGTTTTCAAAAGAGTTCCAGTGATCTTGATCTCCCTAAGAAGATGCAGAAGATGTCATAATGACTTGAAACAAAACACTCCTCTCTTTGTTGAGGCTTGGCGAGAGACACATGAAGTATCCTTCCAACTTAGGCAACAAAATCCCTACTCTTGGAGACTTGGAGAGACTGCATTTCATCATGGCCGAGCGAACATGTGCCACATCGCATCTTTGCAGGTTGGCGAAGAGGACAAATGGAGTGTCCAAAATGTTATCCGCTTGGTTCTAAAATCAAACTTGCACCTCAGCGACATATCCAAAATTTAGAGCCAAATTCCATCAAGATAAGTTGGAATAAACTTTTGAAGGCGATGCATAAGTCTGTCATTTCGACTTCACAGCACTGCAAGCTGTCATTGGAAAGTACATATCTCAAACTAGGGTCCAAATAGCAAGCCGTATGTGCCATCGGAAAGACAATTTCGAGATATGCAACACCTGAAAATATCATGGCAGAACTCCTTTTAGATTGGCCACAATATTATTTTGAAGTCGCTCATGATGTCTTCCTTGTTGCTTTTTATCTTTATGCATTCTCATCGAGAAATTCCTATCTCGAGCTTCGGATGTCGGAATCGCGAGCCATCTGTACTGTTGGAAAGAAAACTCCAAAACTCACAATATCTATAAATACCATGGTAAAAATCCTTTCAGAACGTCCACCATAATATTTTGAAGTTGCTACAGCCATCTACCATACTTGATTTCTAGATTATCGCACTCTAAATAAAGAAAATCATATCTTGGGCTAGGAATGTCAAAATCATAAGCCGTTTGCGCCATTGGAAAAAAGACACAGATATAAGAAAATCTTCAAAATATTACATAAGTATTCCTTCTAAATTGGCCACAGCAATTTCTCGAAATTGATCTAGACGTCTGCCTTGTTGCTTTCCAGCTTTGCGCGCTCCAGTGGAAAAATTCATACCTCGAGCTAGGAATCTTAAAATTGCGATCCGTTTATGCCGTTAGAAAGTAATTAAGCTCATAGAGCTGCATCATATATGAATTTCATGGCAGAATGCATTTCGATCTGGAAACAGAAAATTCTCAAAATCGACCTGGCTACAGTAACTTTCAGATTCGTGTACTTCCGACGAAAAAGATTGTATCTTGAGCTAGGAGCTTCCAAATCGCAAACGGTTTATGTTGTTGGAAATTAGACATCCAAATCTACAACATACAAAATGTTAGGGGCAGAATATCTTTCTGATAGACCACAGTAGTTTTTCAAAGTTAAACATGTCGTCTGTTGAGATCGCTTTCCATCTCTATGCCCTCTAAGTTGTCCTGCGAATGTTCTTTTTTTATTCTTGAATTTGACTCTACAATCTTGCATGTAGTAAATTTAGCTATAATGCTTCACAAATCTTATTTATTAATTTATTTCTTTTGCAGACTCGCAAAGGATCTCAATGGGTCCGGATATCAGACTGAGATGCCATACAGAATGCGGATATGTTAAAGTTTTGAGCACACAAAATCTCTATAAGAAAGAAAGAATTATTGTAGTAGATTGTCATGTGAAGCCAACCCTTCACCAATTGTTGCACTTGAATTTTTGATAGTCTTGGAGTTCATAAATGGCGGCTCCCATGATGATTGATTTTTTTTTTATGAGCGACGACTTCTCTCATATGGGACCTTCAACCAACACTTGCACAAGAGAAGCAACATCATGCTCGTGGCCTAACAACAAGACCCATGGTCAAGAGATCGTCACAAATACTGAACGTGAGAGACGTACATCGGGAATGGTGTATTAAATATGGAGACATCATACAAACTTGGAAAAATACTCAAGACATCAACAACAAAGCCTAGTTTACGATCATTTTCATTACTTAGGCTTTTGTATAAGATGATATCTAATCCCTTTCGTCTCCACATTTTTGGATGTATAAACTTTTTTAACATTGAAGCAATAAAATATCTTTTACACTTCAACACAAATTATCTTCTTTCTTGTATTTATATATGTCTCCATACTATAAAGAGTTAATGTGACAATCTCATCAGCCAAACCCTTTTTTTAAACTCATGTAACTGAACTTAGAATGAAACTCTAAGGTGCCTACGTACCTCGGTGAAGAGGATCAAGTCATATCATAGTTGAGAGGGATGAGTTTTTTTTTTATGTCCTATTTTTTTCCTAGGCGGCCTCTCGCGAGGTTTTTTATGTCCTATTTTTTTTTTGGGTCTTAACTTTTGCCTAGGCCACCTCTTTTTAGGTTTTTAACCTAGCAAACTCTTTTATTTTGGGTCGTACACAGTTTAAACTCATGTGGGCCAGGAGTAGCAACATCCAGTTTAGGTTCATACATCAAGGAGTGAAATAATGTGTAGTTTAGGCTCATGCATCAAGGAGCATAGGCGACTTTCATGGGAAGTACTACTTCAGAAATTTTCTGTTGATCGGACCAACTCTGAGACCATACGCATCAACGATTTTGTATGCATCACTTGAATAGGCTTCCTTCACAATATATGACCAATCCCATTTTAAGGGAACTTGTTGCCCATGCATTTGTTGCAGATTATGGGTCTTCGAACAGTTAGGACCAAGTCTCCAACTTGGAATGATCGTTGCCGCACTTTCTTGTTGAAGGCTCTAGCTAGGCGAGCTTGATAGCACTCCAATATTTGTTGCACTTTCAATCTTTTCTCATCCAATGCCTCTAACTCTGCTAGGCAAAGTTGAGCATTCTCTTCGGACGTGAGTCCTTCTTGGATTGTGATCCGCAATGATGGAATTCGTTGCTCCAGTGAAAGGACTGCTTCTACACCATACACCAAAGAGTAAGGAGTTGATTGTGTAGCAGTTCTGAAGGTTGTTCGGTATGCCCACAAAGCCTCACCAACTTTCTCATGTTAGTCTCTCTTGTTCTTTGTAACAACTTTCTTCAAAAGGTTACCAAACGTCTTGTTTAAAGCTTCAGCAAGGACGTTGGCGGGTGCATTATACATTGAAGACTTATGTTGCTTGAAACCAAACTTCTCTCACAGACTCTTCACGAGCTTATTGTCAAATGACATTACATTATCAGTGATTATGTATCTTGGTATGTCGTACCTAATAATTATATATGACTTGATCAAAATGACAACATTTTCCTTTTTTAACTCCTTGAGTGGAACAGCTTCAGCCCATCCAGAGAAGTAGTCTGTAGCCGCCAATATGTACATATGTCCCTTTGATGACTTTGAAAGCGGTCCAACAATGTCAAGTCCCAATGTATCAAAAGGCCATGAAGCTACAGTTGGATGAAGAGGCTCTGGAGGTTGGTGGATGTAGTTGGCATGAAATTGATATGCTTGACATCTTTTGGCATGCTCCATGCAATTCTTCACCATTGTCGTCCAGTAGTAGCCCATCATCTTGATGCAAAAATGGAGCTCGGGACCAGATTGGTGTGCTCCACATGTGCCAGAATGTGCTTCCTCCATTACTTGGTAGGCTTATTCTTTGTCGAGACTTCGCAAGAATAGTCCTTCAAAAGAGCGGCGAAATAATGTCCCCTTATAGAAGATGAATCGTGGTGCTCTTCGTTTGATGTTTGTTCTTTGTCGCAGATCCTCAGGTAAGTTTCCATGTTCAAGGTACTCTATCAATGGTTGCCTCTAATCTTCTTCTTCAATCACTCGAACAGGCGTATGATGGCTTTCGTTGATTTGAAGATCAATAAGTCTAGTTCGATAACACACATATACTTTTGTTGACTCATTCTCTCCAAGTGCCATCATCGTGGCCAAGTTAGCCAAAGCATCAGGCTTTCGGTTTTCTTCTCTTGGGACGTGGTTTAAGAACACTTGGTCGAATCTTTCAAGTAAACCAGAAGCATATTGATGGTGTGGCAAGAGATCTTCCTTCTTTACCTCGTAACTCCCCAAAAGTTGGTTGATGATCAGCTTAGAGTCATCGTAGATCTCCAACTGTAGAATATTCATGTCTAATGCCATTTCTAGACGGATGATCAAAGCTTGGTACTCTGCAGCATTGTTGGAGCATGTTTCACCTAAAACAAAGGAGAATGGCAAGACTTGTATTTTTAGAGAGATCAACACAACACCTGCCCCCGCACCATTAAGACGAACATTGTCCATGGTGGTAATTCTTCAATGAACAAAACGTCTTCATTTGGAAACTCGTCAGAAAGCTCCCATTCCACCGGAAAAGGGTGATCAACTAGAAAATTAGCTAGTGCTTGTCCTTTCATAGCCTTTTGAGGTGTGTATGTGATATTATATTGGTTAAACAATATGGACCATCTTTCTATGCGTCCAGAAAGAATAGGTCAAGTTATCACAAACTTCACGGGATATACTCGAGAGATGAGTTTGATGGTGTATGCTTCAAAATAATGACTTAGCTTCTTTATCGCATAAAGTAACGCTAAGCATATTTTCTCAACAGGCGTATAGTTCAACTCAGCTCCTATCAGAGTTCGACTAAGGTAGTATAAGGCTTGTTCCTTCCCTTCCTCATTCTCTTGAGCAAGTAGTGCCCCAAGTGAATATTCATGTGCCGCGATATAGAGTATCAATGGCTTCCCAAGCATTGGCACCCCTAACACAGGTGGATTTCGCAAGTATCTTTTGATACTTTCAAAAGCATTTTGACATGACTGATCCCAATGAAAAGGGATATCCTTCCTCAATAGATGATTGAAGGGTTGACACCATCCGGCCAAATTAGAGATGAACCTCCGGATGAATGCTAAGTTTCCTTGGAGACTTTGAAGCTCCCTCAGTTCTTTGGCTCGAGTATTTTCTGAATGGCGTCAATCTTTGCGGGATCAACTTTAATTCCACGATGAAGCCAAGAAACTTTCCTGAGGTAACTCCAAATGCACACTTGAGTGGATTCATCTACAGGTCGAAGTTTCTTAACCTTTCAAAAATAATTTGGAGGTCTTTAAGGTGGTAACGCCTACTCGTCATCTTTACCACCAAGTCATCGACGTAGTATTCAACCTTCTTATGAAGCATGTTGTCAATGATGTTTTGCATCCCGTGTTGGTAGGTGGCACCATTCTTCAGACAAAGGGTATCACTTTGTAGTAGTATATCCCTTTTGGATTTCAGAAAGCAGTACACTCTTCATCTTTTGGAGATATTCTGATTTGATTGTATCCGAAGGACCCATCCATGAATGACATATCTTCATGCCCTATTGTAGCATCAATCATGAGTTCAATAATTGGTAACGGAAAGTCATCTTTCGGACATGCCTTGTTTAGGTCTCGAAAGTCAACACAAACACGTATTTGACTAACCTTCTTCTTGATAGGTACAATATTCGATATCCATGTTGGGTACCTCTCGAATAAATTCCACCTTGATGAGCTTGTTGACTTCGACTTCAATTTGTGGTACTAGCTCGGGTCGAAACATGCGTTGTGACTGCTTCACAGGGCGTGCTTCACTTTTGATCCCTAAATGATGAATGACTACCTTTGGACTAAGACAAGGCATTTCATTATACAACCAAGCAAAGACATATTTGTACTCGGTCAATAACTTGGAGTATTCCTCCTCCTCATGAGGAGTAAGAAGCGCACTAATGAAGGTGGGGCGTGGATCTTCCGGAGTGCCTAAATTTAGTTCCTTAAGCTCATCCATAGTTCATTTCCCACCATCTTCTAGTTGAGGGGGGCCTCGTGTAATTCATCATCAATGTCAAAGTATGGGATATCTTCCACAGTTATGTGATAGGATGTTTCCACAAAGTCTGGCTTTTCTCTTTGACTTCCTTGGATGGTCGGCATGGCTTCTTTCTCTTTCTCTGCTTCTTTACGAGGCTGGTAAGTGTAAATAATGGTTCTCCTTTGCACCTTCAGTGGACCATCTGTGGATTTTGACAAAATAGACTTCCTCTTCATACATGATGGGCAAGCACTACAGATTTCTTTGTCAACAACAACTTCAAAATGACCCCGCTCCTCATGGACTTGCTCCTTATGTTTTGACTGGATCTTTCTAGATGGTGACTTCCTTGTGGTTCCCAGGCGATAAAAGACGAAGGCCTTTGAGGTAGTGGAAACTTCCTTTAGATGTTTGGAAGATACACATTCACCTTTGTGACTTAGCCTTTCAAACACCGAGACCCGAGGGGTTGAGTCTCCAATGTGATCAAATACTGAAGCCCGTTTTTTTATTTTCTTGCCCTTAACTTCCTTCATCTCCTCTACCGAGGTGTGTTGTGATGAAGCTATCTCTTTGTTTCTCTTAGATGAAATTCAAAGATGCTCTGCCAAATTGAATCCCAACCCAAACTTTGGAGTGGCAACGTAGTGGCCTTCCTTTCTCAACTTCATTTGGGACTCATTGAGCCCATGTATGTTTTCACTAGTGACTTCATCTTTGAGTTCTCTTAGTTTTGATGGATTGGAGAAGTCGTAATCAGACTTTTAAAGCAGTATGAAGGCCTTTGGATCAAAGTTTTCTTTTATTTTATCAGCTTAAAGATTGACTTTAGCAGACTCACAAGTCACAGTTGGGATTTGTGCAACTAGGACGGTCGCTATATGACTCATTTTCTTCTTTGCAGTACATTCTTCTAATATAGGTTGTCCTTTCTTTTGACGCTCACGTGGAACATAACGAAAAATTAGATGCTCCTTATCAGTCTTTGTATGTATGTCACCTTCATATGATGATAGCTTAATGGATACTTCTTCAATTCCCTTCTTAGGCAGCTTGGTGGTAGTCCATTGAGCCTCATTTTCTTTTTCTGACTTGACCTCAACTTTGTCGATTGATGATGGTCTCTCCACACTCGGTTTACAAGAATCTAGGTAGAATTTTGTATCTATAAATTATGACTCTGTCTCAGTAAAGGGATTGACGTCTGCATCAATTTTGACTATCTCTCCATCCCTTCTGTACTTCAGACATTGATGCAAAGTAGATGATACCACTCCATTCTCATGAATCTAAGACCTTTTCTCGAAAAAACATATTCTTGCAACTACAAAGGATGTCCAAGCAGCAAGTTGTATGATGTTTTAGCATCTATGATGTGAATCAATGTGTTTGACTTCATCTCACCAACGGATAATCCTATGTGGATCATACATATGACTCGTTGTGCTCTTTGGTTGAAACCTTGGATTGTTAGGTTACTTTTGGATAGGTCATCGATAGAGATCCCAAGCTTTTTAGCACCATCTTCGGCATGATGTTGACAGCCGAACCATCATCAATAAGTATGCGATTGAGATGTTGTTCCCAAATGGTGCCTATAATGAACAAAGGTCTGTCATGTGGCTTAGACCCCAGCAGCAAGTCATCATCTGTGAAGGAAATTGCTGCACAACATGTGACAACTTTTTCGTTATCATGATGTTCTTGTGTTTACATTGGAGCAAGCTCATCGTTGATTTCCTTTGTTTCATCAGTACTAGAAACTACATGAGTTACACAAACATGAATTCCATGAAGGAATTTTCTAGGAAAGAATTCATGCAATGTGATGGGCTTTCGGAACTTTGGCGATAAGGCACAGTTAATCTTCTTGCCAATAGAAGATTTGATAATTCTTGGTAGTTATAGCTTATCCACATCACTTATTTTTGCTCTTGGACAAGGAGACGTATACTAAAAACTGCTTGATGTTTTTGTTTCTTGTGAGTGACTAGAGTCCAACCCTTATCATCTTTGTCTTTGGACTAAGTGTCCAGCTCTAGTGAACCTTCAAGAGTTTTCCTTGGAAGATCAACTTCAACGGGCTCGAAACTTCCGAATTGTAAGAAGGCGGTGCTTGACACGTTCTGCAACCTTGAACGCTTATTTTCCTTGGGCGCTACACTTGCATGGTTTACATTTGCTGTTTCATCCATATCTATGATGATTTTTCCTTCACTTACAAGAGACATGATTTTCTCCTTTAATACGAAGCATTTCTCTGTAGGGTGGGCTCTGTAGGGTGGCTAATGACGCGATGAACTTGTAGTATTTCAGATCACCAACTTTACCAATTTCTCAGGTCTTTTTGATTCAGGGAGATCGATGAATTTCTTGGCCAGCAATTCATCAAGGACCGTGGGTACATCTAAATCTGGAAACGGATAAACCTTCATCTCTAATTCCTTCTAGGTGGGACGGCGTTTTTCCTCTTTGGGATATGGACTTGGGGTCTTATCCTCCTTCACCTTTTGCTTGGTCATGACTTTCACAGAGGTTGCTTTCACCACTATAGATTCTTTGGTTTGGTGCTTTGATGCAACATTTTTCTTGTACTCCTTCTGATCAGCAAATGGAGATGCATTTCCATGACTTGCGATACTTAACTCCATTTCGTGCGCCCGTGTTGCAAGTTATTCAAAAGTTCATGGTGTGATCCCTTGCAGGATGTATAGAAGGCCCCAGTGCATTCCTTGAATGCACATCTCTACAACAGATATTTCTGAAAGGCGATCCTTGCAGTCTAAACTTAATGCTCTCCAACAATTGATGTAATCCACCACGGGCTCGTCGTTCCTTTGCTTAGTGCCTGTCAACTCTATCATGCTTACAATTCTTCAGGTACTGTAAAAATGATTGAGTAATTCCTTATCAAGTTGCTCCCAACTATCAATGGATTCGGGCTCTAAGTCAATATACCAGTCAAATGTGTTCCCTTTTCAGCGAACGAACAAACTGTTTTACCAAAAGATCACCATGCGTTCCAGCACTGCTACAAGTCACGACAAAATGGGCAATATATTGCCTTGGGTTTCCTTTGCCATCAAATTGATACAGCTTTGGTGGTTGATAATTAGTTGGCATAGTTAGAAAATCAATCCGCTTCGTATAAGGCTTAGAGTAGTACAACGAACTTTGCGATGGTCCACCATATTGAGCTCTGATGGTGTTTGTTATCATGTCTTGCAATTGTTGGATAGATAACGCCGCAACTGAAGTGGATTGCTTTTCTTTCTGAATGTTGAATTTAGAAAGAGACTCTTCGACAACCGTTTTTTGCGAGGTAAAGATAGATGAACGAGGAAAGACATGGCTCGACTCTCCAGGTGCATAGGCCTCCAATTTGTCCATGAGTTGAGCGATTTGAAGGTTTTTGTCTTCAACAGATTTCTTCAAGAATTCTATAGTCGGTTCCATCATGGCGAACTTTTCGTTCACGTTAGTTGCGTCAGTCATTAAGGCATTGACTTTCGTTGAAACTGGAAAATTCACCAAATCCTCAAGGTTGGAGGCTGTTTGAGAAAGTTCGTCAAATAGCAACAATGGGGTGTTGCCCCCAGAGATTTCGGTTGCAGACGTCATGTGAGATATGCTCTTATTTGCCATCTCCAAGGAGGCGATGTATTCGGATCCATCCAAGCCACTAGCCTTGAACTTGCTCCGAGTGATTAGGCCAACATGACTGAGCTCAGCGGATGCGGCAGTAGTCATATCTTTTCATGAAATATCATCACACTTGCGGAAGGCCATTGTAGTAGATCTGAAGTTTGTAGTTTTTAACTTGCAAGAATGAGAGATGAAGGGTAGAATTGGTCCCACTTGGCGTGCCAAAATTTGTTCGCAGCAAATTTTCGTAGTGCGAAAAATAAACTGCAACAAAAATAATATGAAGAAAAAAAGAGATTTTATTGATGAATATTTGTGAGTACAATTCTATGTATCCCTTGATTCTCCTCTCTGAAATTCTCCGTGATTCGAGGGCTTGAGAAGTGTCTTTCTCGAATGTAGGACGATGCAGACCTCCTTGCGATTTATTTAATCGCCAAGAACATTGAGTCGCACTTCGTTGTTTCGGGTTGATCTTCGGAAAAAACTCCGTTGATCACTTCTTTGTTGAAGAACTATGCACTTGATGATTGATCTCTCTGTTTGTGGATTCCTTCACCAATTATGGAATGCTCTTCTCCAACTTTGAATGTCTTTAGAGAGTTATGTAACCCCTCTATTTATAGTTGTAGAAGATGGACAATCCATCTATATATAAATTCTCTTGCTTGATTCTAATTGGCTCACGTGAGTCATCAAACTTATCACATAAGCTATGTCATTATCTTGCTTGTGATTGGCCAAGACATGTCATTTTAGGCACTTGGCAACTCTTGATTGGTCACTGTTTTGGTCTGGGATTGCCACATCTTTTAATACGTGGCCTCATCTTGTTGGCTTGGAGTTTGACTGGACATGCCATGTCACTTGACACATGGCATGAGTCTGAGCCTTAAAATGAATGGACCTTGGGCTTAAAAATAATAAAATGGACTAATTTAATTTGTAAAGTCCAAATTAATTATTTAACCTAATTAATTTAATCCAAATTTTGTATGACTTAGACCCAATAAATTTCATATGTCTATTTGACGTTGTACCACAATCCAGATAATATAAGAGTGTGTTTGGATGTTAAATTAATCGTTATAACAAAATGTATACCCCCCCCCCCCAAATAAATAACTCCCTTGTATTTCACAACTACAGAACACAAAAGCTAAGTTGAGGGTCAAATGTTCAGTCAAAAGTAATTAATGATTAAAACTCACATATTGTCTGGTAATTGGTTCTTAAAATTTTGATCTAAATTAGTCTTACCTTATCTTTTGATAATTGTCAGACTCAATCTGGTCTTATCCCTATTAGACATATCTGAAAGTCTTCCAAGCTTAGGTGCATTTGACGGGTTTTTCAACATAAGAATGAAAATCATTCTGACAGACTTGTAGACGTGAAGGGTAAAATATTATCCGCATTAAATATTTACATCAAACTAACGAAGTCAGGATATGTGTCTTTTATATATATTTTTTTATATATAAAGTACCCTAGACAGAAGTTTAGGAGGTGTTGTATTTCCAAAAAGGTACAGTGAGGGGGCTATACCTGACCTCAAAAATTTAATACAACTTGGTGATTTCTATCACCAAAAAAACAGTAGGAGGTGTATACTAAAAGTCCTCCCTACTACAGTGCAATATATACATAATCAACTAACAAAAAAATTACACTTATCGTATTTTGTTCTAATACTTGGCATTTGCCATTTATCTAGAATAAAAGGGCCTTTAGCTTCTTTGGGGAGGTGTCAGAATGAGTGACAGGTCACATCTTGATTGGTAATAGAGGCGAGCTTAGCTAAAGAATCAACTACTTGGTTGCCCTCTCTATAGCAGTGTTGTACAGTCACACTTGAATTTTGGACAATGTTTATAATCCTGTCTACCACCATCTTTAGCTTCATGTTCTTTGTTCCTCTCTGGTTGAGCATATTAACAATGACTGTTGAGTCAAGTTTAAGAGCAAAATTAGTGAATCCTAATTGGCTGCACTATTTCCCTTCAAACTCAGTGGCTAAGGCTTTGGCCATATTCTTGTTGTCGCAAATAACAGGCATAGCAAAGGCCATGATACAATCACCATTACCATCTCTGATTATGCCTCCTATGTCAGCTTTTCCACTCTCCTTTATGTAACTACTATCAGTGTTAACTTTGATAGTGTCATATAAAGGAGGTTGCCATTGAACTTGTTTCCAGGTTTGCGTAGGTCTCAGCTTTTCCACTTTGCTGCATAAAGTAGGCCATTGAAGTGAGGCATCTCCATTAGGAATCAACTTAGCAATAATGAACTTGATAGTCTATATTACTTGATATTTCATGAAGTTGAGTTGAAGTCTTTTATATATACATTTATTACTTAATAATAAAAGTTTATTTGACCAAGCTTCTAGAAAGTCAAAAGTATTTTTCTTAATAAGTACTTATTTTAGAGAGTTAGAAGTATTATTGTCAAGCTTTTAGAAAGAAAAAAGGTATTTTTGATTAGTAGCGGAAGTTGTTTTGCGGAAGCTAAAAACAACTTTTCCCTATAAGCACTTTTGGAACTTTTGTGTGCTGTAATATTGGCAAAAATACCCTTCAAATTATTTAGCGCTAATATCTAAAAGTATTTTTTTTAAAAGTATTTTTTTAAAATAAGCAGGCCGGCATGCCCCCAAATTAAAGTAGGACATGATAGACACCAATGAGTGAACTTTGTTCTGGTTGACGAACAATCACTTTTGTACTGAACATGTAATTAGCTACTCTCTTGATCTAATTTAAGCGATTTTTTTATTTTTTTTTTGTGGTTCACAATATTTGATTTTTTTAAATATTAAAAAGGAATTAACTTCTTCTTTTCAAAGTTGCCCTTGGAGTAAAGAGCCTAGGAGTAGTTTGTTATATTTTTAATGAGCAAATTAATATTAATATAGTTAATTTCATTGTTAATTAATGTTAAAAGATGAGTTTCTTAATATATATGAAATGAGCCAAAAAATCACTTAAAGTGGACAGGAGTGAGTACATAATAAAGTACTCTTTAATTATAACTATCAGAAAACTTTTCTAAATAAAGAATATCTGAATACATAAGTCTTCGGGCATTCTCTGGGAATAACATAAGTGTCTAAAAATAAATAAAAGACCGAAAGAAACCCACTAGCGATGGGATAAATAATCTAGCTAGAAAGCATGCCTCTAGCCATGTACCTCGTCATCTACATCTTCAACACCTGCCACATGGCGTAGGCTCAAACGGGCTAATTACAATCAAAAGATACCTAGTAAATCGGGTTGACCATCCCAAGCGAAAGAACAAGACTACTATGCGCTAAACAATTATAATAAAATGCAGTAACATAATTTAATCCATTTTATTTGATTAACACTGAAATTTGAGAGCTGAAACTACAACATGAAATCCGAGTTATGCTCCGAAATAAAATTTTGATTGAAGTTAATTTATTCCTTTAAGTGTGTGATAGAGCTATCTATAGCCTTAGCAGCATTCACACTCGGGAGGTTGGCTACTTCTCCTAAGCTATAAACGCGTTAGCACTTGCCAGTGTAGGATAGATAACCCTTTGTAGCACTCACACTTGGAAATGTTGGCTAATTCTCCAAAGCTATATGTGATCACTTATATTTAAGCTGAGCTGAGTCTGAACAAGTGCAAACTATTGCAATAACAATCAAGCAATTAAACTAAATCAAGCAATTTAATTACTTTTGATAGTCTGGTTTGAGTTATTATGCAAAGCTAATTACTTTCTTTAAGATTTGTGTCATGAACTTATGATTAAATTCCTAGCATTTAAGCTTCTACAGGTTTTTCAAATAGATAGAATAAAGATTTACACTCAAGGAAATCATACAATTTCTTATCAAGCGTTTTCTTATTAAGTATTTTCTTGTCAAGCCCTTGACATATGAAAGTAATCACAACTTGTCTCAGACCAATTGTCAAGGTCCTATAGCAATGGACTTGTGTACTTAACCCTCTGAGATCTATAATAAGTGATTAAAATTGTTAACCCAACTACTTAAACCAATTCCTTAGTTGAAATCCTATTTGATCATTAATTTCTTCATATCCTTTTCACCCATAAGCTCCATCAACCTTATCTAAACATTGTTATATGCCGTAAAGTTTGTAACTTTAGTAGTAGGGCGTAGAAGAGCTTCCCTAAGCGTCATTCACATAAACCCTAGATTTTGGATCTTGAAGGAAAAGAGAATGGAAAACATTTTCCATAATTCTTTTGCACCCTTACCCCATTTCCCATCTCCACCAACCCCTACCAACTCACCCAAACCCAACCCACCCTCGCCCCACCCCCACCCTAAATAGAGATATTATTAATAGTACTTTTTTTTTTCATGTTATAGATAAAGTAATTTTTTTTTATTTTAACCAATAAGTATTTTCTTTTCACGATACAAAAAAAGTTTTTATTTTATTTTAACAAAAAAGTACTTTCTTTTCATGATGTAGAAAAATATTTTCTTTCATTTCAACAAAATATAGTAAAGGGTATTTTCTTTCATTTCAACAAAATGATGTAGTAAAAAGTATTTTCTTTTATTGCAACAAAAAGAGTATTTTCTTTTCATGACGTAGAAAAATATTTTCTTTCATTTCAACAAAATGAGTATTTTCTTTTCATGATGTAGAAAAAGTATTTTCTTTCATTTCAACAAAATGAGTACTTTACTTTCATGTTGTAGAAAATAGTACTTTCTTTTTCAACCAAAAAAGAGAGAATTTGTTTTAGTTATGGAGCACAAATTTCAACGTTATTTTTGCATAAAAAAGTAAAGCAACACATTAGTTATTTTGGGTTTGTGCGATTTTTTAGAAGAATAATTAAATTTTTGAAGAAAATAGAGTCATGAAAATGTTAGGTATTTTTTTTTGGGGGGGGGGGGGAGGGGGGAGCACAAGAAACATAGAGACTTGGGGGAAGGAAGTGAGGAGAGTAGCATAAAAATTATTTTCCTAAAAAGTATTTTCTACTCTCTAACTAAATACTACAAAATATTTTCTAGATAAAGGTTTTCACTCACCAATAACAAGGAAAAATAAGTGATAAAATTAATCATTATCCATGAAAATATTTTCTAGGAAAACTGCTTACCCTCTAAATCGGATAACAATTAAATTTGTAAGTGATTTTAAGGACACATGATTTAACTTGATACAAGACAACAAATTAGATTGAAATTGAAATAAGTAATGGAAACGTAAATGCAAACCACAAAAATTAAACAGTATTAGCCCTGGAGAATTAATCACCCTCGAACCAGGTACTTCGATCGATATCAAGACAAAAGAAATGAGAGCTTTAATGAGAGTAGTAAGAACTTAACGAGAATAATAATGTATTGCTTTGAGATGCGTATTACAATGTATCCAATGAATAATCAAACCCCCATTTATATAGTAGAGGAGTCCTACGTTAGGTACAATTCTATAAATGGTAAAAGATCTCTTGATTCGCTGATTGCTGGTACCTTATTGATTCGTGTCATGATTCCCGCCACAATATACGACCGGTCACAAATGTTTTGGTCTTCTATTGGTTATGCTAACAATATTTCTTCAAGATCGATCGGGGATAAGGTCGACTCCGAGATTACAGACTTAATTTTCTTGAAGATAGGCGTTCTGACCCCGGGTTCTAGCTTGGTGGGACTCGAGGTTGATCTTCAGTCTTTGGTTGTCATGTTTCGAGCCTAACCTGCCATGTCATAGGCGAGCTCGATTTCGACTATATATAGATAGTCCCCTCATTTTTCAGAGAGTAGACGGCGAGAAACGAAATGACCTTTTGATTCTTTCTTCGGCACCACATGACAGAAACGACAAAACAGTCGAAACATCTCGTCAGCCAAGTCTTAATGGCATTAAATGCTCGTCAGTTGCTGGTCGGCTACTCCCATATGTGAACCGTCGCTGGAAAAATATAAATACTCCCTTACTTGTTCATTCAAACTTTACATTCAAATCTTTTGCCCTCGTTCCTAAGAAATTTCAATACTTCCAAGCACTTATATTCTAGTTACTTTGAGATCTTTGATAAGAACTCTCATTCATCTTTTTCTCAAATCTCCTAGTGTACTCTTTCTTTTTCCTTATTTCTTCTCTATAAAGAAATGGCGAAAACTTTCAAAATCGTTTCCCAAAAAGAAACTCCCTCTATCTCACGGTCGTTTACCAAAGAAACCTCTTCACGTACTGCTGTCGAGGAACCAGCACTGGAACCTCCTCTAAAAATGTTCATCTCGAGGGGGGGGGGAGGGGGGTGCCCGGTCAATGCTGATTTTAAAATTAAAAAGCCCTCCTCCGTACCAGGTCGGTGTGAGGAGGTCTCGAGGTATATCTGCTCGATCACCGAGGATATTCTCTCCGAGGTCAAGAAGGAATGAATCTGGGTTGACAAACATGTGGTGGTTCCCGAACCTGACGAAGCCATCATCACCCATGTCGAGGGATTTATAAGTTTTTATACTTATCCCTTCACGTTGGGCCCCTTGGACCCGAGTATTATCGACTTTTGCAAAAGATATGATATAACCCTCTGTCAAATCCACCCTTCTTTCTGGAGGATCATAATCCTCCTCCGCTTCTTTGTAAGCAAGATCGAAGGGTGCCCTTTCACCATCGACCACCTCATGCGTTTGTACTAGGTGTGTCAATGGATATTTAAAAATTGACTAAACCGACCGAACCGTACCGCACCGAACCCATTTTTAGGTTTTTTTTAATAAAACCAAAGGTTTTTATATAAATCTGTAATTGTACCGTTAATTAGGGTAATTTTTTTATTTTATAAAAATAAACCGAAAAATAACGAACCGTACCGAATAAATTTACATGTGAAAAATATATTCATATATTAAGTTTAAAAATAATAAAGCATATTCACTAGATAAAGCCTAATTCACAAACTTATTATATTACTCCTGCTGAAACTAAATTATTTCCAGCATATTCACTAGCAAGACATATAGCATTCTAGCGATTATAAGTAGCAAATTATAATGTATTGAATATGTTTCTTTTCGTATAATTTAGATTTATCTTTTTGAATATTTAATCTTTTATAGACTTTATTCTTGAGTTCCAACTTGGTTAGTATCTTTCCACTCGTGTGATTTATATTTTTTGTGTCTTTGCTTAGTTATTTTTACACTGTTGTAGAATATTTGATGGATACTCTGATCATCTTTCATATTTTTGTAATTCATCACTTTTCAAACAATAAAAATATCTAGAGAGTTTTGATAAGTCATATATAATAGTGACTTTTACAAGACACTATGTCTTTGCATTCTACTAGTAACTTTTATAAGACATTGAAAAAAATACCAAAAATTAACCGAACCGTACCGGTACCGAAGAGAAACCGACATAATTAGGACGGTTTCGAAAAGTCTAATTTTGATTATACATAATAGAATAATCGAAAAATTACTATGGTACAAATTTCATAAAATAACCGGCCGAACAGAACCATTGACACCCCTAGTTTTTACAGTCCCCGACTCTACTAGGGGGGACTGATTAAGCTCGCCTGTCGGGCCAGTAAGACCCCATTCTCGAGTATTGATGAGGATAGGGATCGATGTTGGCTAGGCCGTTTCATCCGAGTGAGGACCTCGGACTTGATCTCGACCGAGCACATGTCGTTCCCCGGGAAGTGGAACATGTCACATAAGTATAATCTAGCTTCCAAAATTTTAATTTATCGCCTTTTTTCCTTCCTTCTTACCGGTGTTCTGTGGTGGTGCAGTTGTTGCTCGGGTCCCGAATGCAGTTTCTCGACTCAAGGAGTGGGTCGAGGGCATCGTATCACAAAGGCCCTATTCCGAGCTGAGGTCGTATCGTGGCGTGAGCTTTCAAAGGGCCGATGGGAGGCCCATTCACATGGTGAGAACTTCATCATGGCTAATATTTGGTTTTTCTTATGCAAAATTCTCACTTGCTTTATTCTCTTTTGCAGGTTTATCCAAGGACGTCCAAATGAGGCCTCCATCTGGTAACAGTGATGTCCCTACCGAGTCCCCTGCTCCGAGGCAGGGTGAAGAGAAGAAAATAAAAAGGGCCCCGAGCTCTCCGAGCTCGGAGAAGAAAAAGCCAAAGAGAAGGCTGGTGCATAAGTCCAAAGAAAGCAATAGCGCTCGAGCACCACCTTCGGGTTCTCTCTATCAGCTGAGGGATGAACCCGAAGAAGAACAAGAGGAATAAACCGTCAATCTGGTGGCCCGAATGTCGACATGACTCGAAGGGCAAGGGGCCTCCGAACCAGAGGGAGACGATACCGATCTTCATCGAGTTAGGGAGGTCGAGGAGGAGGCCGAGACCGAAGCTTCCCGGGACGTGGGAAGTGCACCGAAGGAAGCTCTCGGTGTGATAGAGATCACCGAGTCACCTTCATTGACTGAGTCCATGTACAATGAGGCTCAGACGGTGAAAAAACGTCCCAATGAGGGAGTCCTCGGAGCGGACTATCCCTTCTGCAGCTTCTTTGATGGAGTGCACTCTACAGCCACGGCGGGTGTCACCGGGTTGGGTGATTTAGAGATATCAAGGAGGAGCCCATCTTCGGGATCAAGCGGACCTTTCTCGAGTCCCTAACTGGTTAATGGATTCCCATCCCCGAGTGTGGATCCTAGCCGGAAGCGATTCATCACTTTCTCCCTTCCGGAAGACTCCTGGGTCCTCTCCACCCCTGTAGGTTGGCTAGTTATCTTTGGTGTCTGGTGACTGAGGATGATCAGGCCAAGATGAATGAGGTGGATGCACTCTGTCTATTCAACGAAGCGCAACAGGCATTAAACCGGGTAACTTTAGATATTCCTCAATGGTTCTCAATTTGTATTTAGGCTATTTTGCAAATAACTCTAACATTTTCTCTTTGTGTTTGTAGGCCTCGGTGCTTCACCACGAGACTTTTCTCCGATACGGGGATGAGGTGGAACAGTTTGAGGCCGAAGTCCGAGGGCTCACTGAGAAGAGAGATTCCTACAAACTTCTTAGTGAGAAGCGTGAGGGGGAGGCTAAGAGCCTCCGAGCTGAGCTCGAGGTGTCTCGGAAGGAGCATGCCGATCTGGTCGAGCAGGTAAAAATATTTGAGGTTAGTAATGACGAGCTAGGATCGGTGACTAATCATCGGAATCCGCAGGTCCAATAGAAAATCGACCAGGTCACCCAACTTCGGGTTGAGATGGACACTGTCAAGGCCGAGACTGACGAATGAAGGGGCAGGATGAATCATCTGGCCTTGGAAAAAAAGATTGCTCGGGCGCAACTGACTTTGGCTGAGGTCCAGCTTCGAGCAGCAAAGGAAAAAGTTAAGGTGCAGGCCAAAAAGGTTGAAGAGCTCTAGTCTCGGCTAAGTTTAGCTGCCTCTAATCGAAAAATTATGGCCAAGGAACTTGAAACGGCCTAGTCAACGGACTCAGTGGTTAAAGCTGACGCCGACGAGATGGTGGCTCAATATAAGGCCGATGCTGAGGCGTCCTAGAACTGCTTGAAGGACATTGTTGATTATGAGAAGCGGCAGTCACTAAGAGAGGCTCTCGAGGAGATTCATGCTCGGGGTTTCGATCTATCAGCCGAGATCAAAATCACTAAGGGGCTCGAGGCCGAGGCTAAGAAGTTGGCCTACCCCGAAGAAGAAGACTCTGAGGGTTCCGATGGACCTGGGAGTGGAGAAGATCAGGCTGTTTAGACGTCTTTGTAGAAAATTTTCACTTTTTTTGTTTTTCTTGTGTACTTTTATATTTTTGTTAAGGCCATTTGGCCTTTGTAAAGACTGTATATAATATAGAAGACTTGTTTTTCCCTTCGAGAGTATAAGAATTTTGTTTTCTTTCACTTTATTCTTTATGTTTGCAAAGATCGAAATGCCTTAACATAAAATAGTAAAGTCATGTTTGGACCTTTCCTTTAACATTATTTTGTTTAAGGCATTGTGGGGGTTCGGTATGACCAGAAACTTATTCCCCAGAATATTTATGATTGTTTAGATTATAGTTTGTTGAAGTTTGCCTTTAGAACCGGCTATGAAATTTTGAAGGCCTTGTTTTTTGCTACGGGTCTCGAACGTCTCCGAGCCATTTTAATATGGCCGAGGTCTTAAGTTCGGGTGTTGCCCAGTGGGCTTGTTACCTCGAGTTATCTGGGCTTGCCTAATAGGTCTTGTTCCCCCGGGCTCCTATAGCCCGAGCCGTCCGAGTTTGATTTTGGACGGTAGCCCTCGATTGGGAGTGATCGTTTGATCCCGAATAAAGGTGGCCATTGGGCTCAATACCTTTAGGAGATCGAATGTAAGAAATTCATTAAAAGAAAAAAGAGAAATTCTCAAAGGACAAGATGTTTACACGCAAGGTAGAAACTTTTTTTTATTCTTGTGCGTTATAGTTACACATGTGTACAAGTTTTGTGACAAGGCTCGAATAGTCTATGCAGGCATGGTTCATGTGACCGTTTGGCCCCTACACCTCTCGCTCGAGCTGGATCATTCAATCATAAAGTTTTCTTCCTTGCTAAAGTCATTTACCGAGGGTGATACCCCCCCGGTGTTCGGGGCCGAGCATAGAGAGGCCTCAGATACTGTTATCATGATCTTCGATACCGGTTTGTAACAAGCCTTTAATTCTAAGTTAGCACAATTTACTGTTGCCTCATTAAAAACCTTGCCGGAAAACCCATTTGGAACAAAATCGGTTCAAGGGAAAAAAAGTGCAACACATGCTTTCAGACCTAAAGATTATATCGTTCTTTGATGATTGCCTGCAAGTGTTCGTTCATATGCAAATAAATAAAAGGAAATGAATGGGGTCGTACCTTAACAATAGTATCTCTTCAAGTGAGTTATGTTCCAGTTGTTCGGTAGTTTCTCACCGTTCATTGTCCAGAGTTTGTATGATCCTTTACCGGTGATCTCGATAATTTGAAAAGGGCCTTCCCAGTTCGGCCCCAACTTCCCTTCGTTCGGGGTTTCGGGTGTTTAATGTAACACTCCTTAGTACCAAGTCCCTGACATTGAAGTGTTGAAGGTTGGCCCTTCGATTGTAATATCTCTCGATTCGCTGCTTTTGGGCGTCCAACCTAACAAGGGCTGCTTCGCACATTTCATCCAATAGATCCCGTCGTTTGATTCCTTGGTTGCATATCGGAACCTGAGACTTGGTTCTCCGACATCAGCCGGTATTAAAGCTTCGACGTCGTAGACCAGTGAGAACGGAGTGGCCCCGGTACTGGACTTCGAGGTCGTTCGGTATGCCCATAAGACTTCGGGTAGGATTTCTTTCCATTTTCCCTTGGCGTCAGCTAACCTATTTTTGAGGTTTTAGAGTATGGTTTTGTTGGTCAATTCTGCTTGTCCGTTCCCACTACGGTGGTAGGGTGTTGATAGGATCCTTTTGATCTTATGATCTTCGAGAAACTTACTTACTTTGCTACCGATGAACTGTTTCCCGTTGTTGCACACGATCTCGGCCTGCATTTTGAAGCGGCATATGATATGGTCCCAAATGAAATCGATGACTTCTTTCTCTCTGGCCATTTCTTATGCCTGGGCTTCCACCCACTTAGAAAAATAGTCAGTCATAAACAATATAAATTGAGCCTTACTGGGTGCCCATGGAAGGGGGCCAACAATATCCATCCCCCACTTCATGAACAGCCATGATTACAAAACCGAATGTAGTATCTCTCCAGGCTGATGAATCATCAGAGTGTGTCTTTGGCATTCATCACATTTTCGTACGAACTCCTTCGCGTCCTTTTTCATATCGATCCAGTAATAGCCAGCTCTTATTACTTTTCAAACCAATGATTCGGCGCCTAAATGATTTCCACATATGCCTTCGTAGATTTCCCTCAAAACGTACTCGGTATCCCCTGGTCTTAGATATATCGCGAGGAGACATCAAATGTTCTTCTGAAGAGGGTTCCATCTTCGGGCAGGCTAAATCGGGCTGCCTTTGTACGTAAGGCCCTCGACTCCTTTAGATCCGGCGATAGTTTTTTGGTATTTAGGTATTCTATATATTTATTTCTCCAGTCCCAAGTTAGGCTTATTGAGTAAATCTCGGAATGACCTTCTTCCACTACCGATCGCATAAGTTATACGACTGCCCCCGAGTTAAACTCGTCGTCCTCGACCGATGACCCTAGGTTAGCGAGGGCATCAGCCTCATTATTTTGATCTTGAGGTACATGTTGCAAAGTCCATTCTTTGAATCGATGTAATGTTACCTGTAATTTATCCAGGTACCTTTGCATTCGTTCTTCTATGACCTCAAACGTCCCATTAACTTGGTTTACCACAAGGAGGGAATCACACTTAGCTTCAATTACCTCTGGCCCCAAGCTTTTAGCTAGTTCAAGACCTGCAATCATGGCCTCATATTCGGCCTCATTGTTAGTCAATTTCACAGTCCTAATAGATTGTCTAACAACATTTCCTGTTGGTGACTTCAATACGATGCCAAGTCCGAACCCTTTTACGTTCGAGGCGTCGTCCGTAAAGAGGGTCCAGAATCCCTGAGAAAGTTTCTAAGTTGATTAATAACTCTTTTTCGACCTCGAGTATTAGGACCGGTGTAAAGTCGGCCACAAAGTTTGCCAGAATTTGAGACTTAATTGCTGTCCAGGGTCAATATTCCTCAATGGGTAAGTAGTTAAGACACATATGGGGTGATATTAGAAGTATGATTTTAGCTTTCTAGAGGCGCTTAGCAAAGCGAGTGCCAGCTTTTCTAGTTGAGGATACCTAGTTTCGGCCTCACCTAAGGTCCTGCTAACATAGTAAATTGGAAGTTGCGTACCTTGCTCTTCCCGAACTAGGACTCCACTTATTGCTATCTCGGATACTGCCAAGTACAAGTATAGTTGTTCATTTGTCTTTGGCGTGTGGAGCAGCGGTAGGCTCGATAGATATCGCTTGAGTACCTCTTAGGCCCGTTGGCACTCCGGATTCATCTCAGGTGGGAGGGGGAGCACAAAACCCTACCGCTCAGGCTCCAAGGCACACCACTATCGTTTATCAAACCTTAGGTACACTACCTGCGGGCAGAGCCCAGCCTATTATAGCGGTTATGCCACAGGCTATACGAGTCTCGACAGATGATCAGCAGAAGCGACTGGACATATGGACTAGGCTTCTCCCCCTACCTTTAGGGGTGAGCGATACGAGGACCCCTAGGATTTTGTTGACCGGTGCAAGGATACTCCCCAGATATGCAGAGAGGGTGCAGAGGTTCATTGCAGGTCTGATCCCTTAGATTCAGGTACCTATGGCCCGTAAGGAGGAGATGGGGACTTCTTTTCTTCAGGTTGTGGATATAGCTTGGAGTCAGAGGACCCCTAGGGGTCAGCCGAGCAGGCCCATGCAGTCAGCACCACCACCTACTCGGGATGTTCTAGAATGACCCTACTTTAGTGCTATTCGAGAGAGTACTTATTTCCCTCCAGCTATTCAAGGTTCCTCCAGTTGGTATTCAGGCCATCAGGGTCAGACATTAGGTCAGCAGTCCACCATTCTGAGGGGTTGTTTCGAGTGCAGGGATCTTGGCCACGTGAAGAGGTTTTGTCCCAGACTTCGGCACAAGGCTGAGCAGCAGGACTATTGGCCAATGATTACTGCACCAGCCGTCCGGTCGCCTAGAAGTGAAGGGCAAGTGGGTAAGGGCCGTCCAAGAGGTGGAGGATAGTTAATTGGCACACCAGCTAGGTTCTATGCCTTTTCGCCTAGACTGGATGTAGTAGCCTCAGATGTCATGATCACATGTGTTATTTCTGTATGCGGTAGGGATGCAACAGTACTATTTGATCCAGGGTCTACATATTCATATGTTTCATCTCTAGTACTCTTTTATATGTATCCACGCCAGCGGGAGATTCTATTGTTGTGGATCTGATCCACCAGTCCTGTATCGTGACTTCTGTGGTTATGAGACTAGAGTGGATCTTCTATTGCTTGATATGACCAACTTTAAGGTCATCTTGTCATGGACTAGTTGTCTCTATATCATGTCATCCTTGATTGCCATGCCAAGACTGTTACATTGGCGATACCAGGGTTGCCTAGATTGGAGTGGAAGAGTTCATTTACTAGTGCATCTATTCGGGTTATCTCTTTCCTGAAGGCTTGAAACATGGTCGAGTAGGTTTGTTTGGCTTATCTAGCTTATGTTTGGGATACTGCTACAGAAACTCCGACGATTGATTCAGTGCCCATGGTGCGGGATTTCTCCGATGTATTTCCTTTTGATCTACTAGGCATGCCACTGGATCATGATATCGATTTCTGTATTGATTAGGCTCCAGGTACCCAGCCTATCTCCATTCCACTATATTGCATGGCTCCGAAGGAGTTGAAAGAGTTGAAGGAATAGGTTGAAGTTATTCTTCTTCTTCAATAGTGTGAAGAACCGGTGGCTCTTGTCGGAGGATCTCGAGATGAATCGCCCAAAGGCGGCTATGCACCCGGTTAATCTTTGGACAGCCTTCACGTTGTCCACAACCGTGATATTTTTGATGGATTTGATACCATGAATCTGAGGAATTTACCTCACCCAACTCCAAATGCACATTTCTCCGGGTTCAGTTTTATATTGTATTTCTTCAATATGCTGAAGGTTTCCTCCAAATGTTTTAAATGGTCCTCTGCTCGTAGGGACTTAACGAACATATCGTCAATATAAACCTCCATTTATTTTCCTATTTGTTCCTCGAACATCCTATTTATTAGGAGTTGGTAACTGGCATCGGTATTTTTTAACCCGAATGACATCACATTATAGCAGTAGGTGTCGTACTTAGTGATGAAGGAGGTTTTTTCTTGGTCACCCGGGTCCATCCGTATTTGGTTGTACCTAGAGTAGGCATCGATAAAACTAAGGATCTCGTGGCCGGTCGTGGCATCGATCATACGATCAATGTTAGGCAAAGGGAAAGAGTCCTTGGGGATGCCTTATTCATATCCTTATAGTCTACACACATTCTTAATTTATTCTCTTTTTTAGGGACTACCACTAGGTTCGCTAACCAATCCGGGTATTTAACCTCCCGAATGGAACCTATTTTAAGGAGTTTAGATACCTCGTCCTTGATGAAAGCATGTTTGATCTCGGACTGAGGTCTCCTCTTCTGCTTCATCGAATAGGATTTCAGAACCAGTCTTAGCCTATCAGTGGTTATTTCCGATGGGATCCCTGTCATGTCAAGGTGGGACCAAGCGAAAAAATCTATGTTAGCTATAAGAAATTGAATGAGTTTTTTCCTGAGCTCGTGATTTAACCCCGTGCCCAGGTGTACCTTTCGGTCGGGTAGAAGCTCGACCAATATGACATGTTCCAGTTTCTCGACCGTCGATTTAGTGGCGTCAGAATCATCGGGGGCTATAAAAGACCTAGGTACCCCGTAATCATAATCATCGTCTTCATCAATCCCCTGTTTCTCCGGTTGGGTCGGAGCTGGTGTTGGTAATTGCTATTTAGTTTCTGGCTTTTTGACCGAACTCGTACCCTTTGTTGTTGCAAGTGCGGATATCAGAATAGCCTCTTCGACCACAAATATCTCCTTTGCGGCTGGTTGTTCTCCGTAGATTATTTTAATTCCGCCAGGTGTTGGGAATTTTAACACTTGGTGCAGAGTTGAGAGGGTACTGCTCTCATATTGTGGATCCATGGCCTTCCGAACAAAGCGTTGTACCTCATGTCTCCTTCGATTACATAAAACTTAGCTTCCTGGATGGTCCCGGTAATGTTCACCGGTAATGTTATCTCACCCTTAGTAGTTTCGCATGCCATGTTGAATCCGTTTAGGACTCGGACTGCCGACACGATTTGATCTTGTAGACTGAGCTTCTCCACAACCCTCGATCGGATGATGTTAGCTACCTGGATCAATTAACATGTTTAACTCAAATTTTATTTACGAGTACGGATATTACTAGTGCATCATTGTGGGGCTGCACGATCCCTTTCGCGTCCTCATCGTCGAAAGACAAGGTTTCTTTTGGTATGTAATCTCGAGTTCATTTCTCCCTCATGATGGACACTTTGGTGCGTTTCAACATCGTCCCCTGAGGGACATCGACCCCACCAATGATCATGTTAATGAAGTGTTGAGGTTCTTCTTGTTCGGTCTGTTTGTTAGAATCCATATTCCTGAAATGATTCTTGGCTCGGCCGCTCAGGAATTCTCGAAGATGCCCGCTGTTGAATAGTCGGGATACTTCCTCTGTCAACTGTCGGCAATCCTTTGTTCTGTGGCCATGGGTGCCGTGATATTTACATATCTGGTTAGGATCCCTTTGGGTTGGATTGTATTGTAGAGGTCGAGGCCATTTGGTATCTTTGATACGTCCGATAGTTAATACAATAGAGGCACCATCGACATTAAAGTTATATTCCGATAACCTCGTGCTTCTTTAGGCCCGATGGGCATGTCGACGCTCTTCTTCGGTCTCCATTATACGACTGGTACCGATCCCTTTTTAGTCTCGGTTCTCGATCGATGTCTCTCTTGACTCTATCAATGTTTCTGATGGGATAAAAATCATCAGCGACAGGTGGCAGGTCCATTCGTTCCATTTGAAACCGGGACACGAACTCTCTGAGCATCTCGTTATCCTTCTGTTTTACTTTGAAAATGTTTGATTTCTTGGTTTTGACCTTGATGACCCCGACGTGTGCTTTCACAAAAGAATCCACAAGCATAGCAAATGAATTAATAGAATTAGGAGGTAAGTTGTGATACCATATCATAGCCCCTTTTGACAAGGTCTCTCTGAACTTCTTTAATAGGACAGACTTGATCTCATCATCCTCCAAATCGTTCCCTTTGATAGCACATGTGTAAGCGGTTACATACTCATTTGGGTCGGTCATTCCGTTATACTTAGCAATCTCGGGCATGCGAAATTTCTTAGGGATCGGCTTCGGAGTCGCGCTTAGAGGAAAAGGTTTTTGCACGAACTTCTTGGAATCCAGGCCTTTCAATATTGGCGGTGCTCCTGGGATCTGGTCTACCCTGGAATTATAAGTTTCAGCCTTTTTGTCATTAGCTTCGATTTTTTTCTCCCCAGATTCTATCCGTTTTGTCAACTCTTCGAGCATCTCTAATGATCTCGGGGTTAGCCCCCGATTCATGTTCATTTGACCTTTATGTGACCGGTGCATCCCCGTGGGTGACTTCCCGTTGTGGATCGGGTTCAACCCTTCTCGGTGCACGGCTTTGGTTCTGTAACTAAGCTATCGCCGCATATTGAGCCTGCAACATTTCAAAGATCGCCCGTAAATTGATCCTGTCTCCTCCAATATTTTGATTTGCCGATCGAGATCCACCACAAACGCTATTCTCGGGGTCGGTAGGCAAGTTTGCGTCAATAGCCACATGTGAATTAGCGTCAATCGGGCCCGCGGCCGGTATTCCGATAGGATTAACGGGCGGTACCTCATCACCGGGAGCTATGTTATTATTTTCACCGTGATGGCCGGACTCGTTGTCAACATGTAAGGGTGTTGATTGAGAGTTCGACATTTTGAGTTTTAACCTGAAATTAAAGACACTTCAAAGAACTAGTGTAAAGTAGTGTGTGGTATGGAGATTTGTATCAAATAATCATTATTATCCTTAGCCCCACGGTAGGCGCCAAACTGTTTACCCTCTAAATCGGATAACAATTGAATTTGTAAGTGGTTTTAAGAACACGTGATTTAACTTGATACAAAATAACAAATTAAATTGCAATTGAAATAAGTAATGGAAAAGTAAATGCAAACCATACAAATTGAATAGTATTAGCCCTAGAGAATTGATCACTGTTTACCCTCTAAATCAGATAATAATTGAATTTATAAGTGATTTTAAGGACACGTGATTTAACTTGATACAAAATAACAAATTAGATTGCAATTGAAATAAGTAATGAAAAAGTAAATGCAAACCACACAAATTGAACAGTATTAGCCCTGGAGAATTAATTACCCTCGAACCAGGTACCTTGATCGATATCAAGACAGAAGAAATGAGAGCTTTAATGAGAGTAGTAAGAACTTAACGAGAATAATAATGTATTGCTTTGGGATGCGTGTTACAATGTGGCTAATGAAAAGGTAGAGGAGTTATACTTTAGGTACAATTCTATAAAAGGTAAAAGATCTCTTGATTCGCTGATTACTAGTTCCTTATTGATTCGTGCCGAGATTCCCGCCGCAATATACGACTGGTCACGGATGTTTCGGTCTTCTGTTGGTTATGCTAATAATGTTTCTTCAAGCTCGATCGAGGCTAAGGTCGACTCCGAGATTACGGACTTAATGTTCTTGAAGATAGGCGTTCTGACCTCGAGTTCTAGCTCGATGGGACTTTGGGTTAATCTTCAGTCTTTGTTTGTCATGTTCCGAGTCTAACCTACCATGTCGTAGGCGAACTCGATTCCGACCGTATACAAAAATATTTTCCATAAAAAATATTTTCCTTCGTACCAAACACAGCCTAAGTCTCATGTCACCTTGTATGTCCGTTAACACAATCCAATCACGTCATTAAACCCTCAAGCGAATTAGTTAAAGAATGTTACGAGGCATTACATAGATTTTGAAAATTTGGGTAAACTGGCTATATATAACTATGGTTAAGTGATGTGCATTATCACTTTAACTTTTAGCTGATATAAATAGCTTTATTTGGTGTAAATATTAGTGCAAATAAGTACTATTTATCTAAAGTAGTAGTGTAGTTGGTGACACCAACTTGGTGTGGTCTTCAATATTAGATAGACATAAGTTTGCGAAGGCTTGAATGTCCTACATTGACTGAAATTCCAAAATTCTAAGAGTTTTTGTTGAGGGGGATCGGATAACTCAAATGTAAAAATCCTTACATTAATTTGCTCTTAACTGTCGAGTCCTCGCAGGGGCAACCCGAATGGCTTGGGTTAGAACTTTTTTAGGGCTCTAATATGTTTTTGTTTTATTTTTTCCAGAGCAAACTTAAAAGTATATTTTAAAAATCATTGATATATTTTACAAGACAAAAAGGACTAAAAGATTTCAAAATAAGTATTTTTCTGAGAAATTAAAAATGAATATGAGAACATTTTTTATGTTAACTTAAATTACTAAAAAGGAAAAATAATTAAAAATTACTTTTGCATCTAGTAGATTATTTGAATTTGGGAAGATATTTTCTTTCCTTTTTAAGCTACTGAAAAGATTGTTTTGTGATATAGGCATTAAATAATGACATCATATTTAACTAATTTAATGTGTTCGCGCAGAAAAGAATTGCTCTTTTTTCTGGTAAACCCGTTTGTACCATAAACGATATTGTTGCTCATGTCAAAACAATATCAATTCCTAAAATCTTTTTTAAGAAAAATTATTTTCTTAAACTTCTGTAAAAATGTTTTTACTTTGTTTATTTCAACTCGATAACATTTTTCCCTTTTCCCTAAAGTTTGACATTTTATCTTCAACAAAAATCACTGTCCTCAAGTTGTTATTTATCTTTTTTAGATGGTATTTCTGCTTCCCTTATTTTTTGTTTTCATTTTATGTTGTTAAAAAATTAGTCAATACCTCAGTTACATAAATTTAACTCACAACAAAAGTTTTAAAATAAATTTCATATTCATTGCCTTTATAGTTATCTTTTTTCAAATGCTCATGAGAATTTGATACAAAAAAATAAAATAAAATAAAATAAAAGAGTGATAAAAAGTTGAAGTTGCTAGACTACTAAAGAATAAGTTCCGTCCTCAAACTCTTTTCCTTTCCATCTGTACCAAGTCCGAAGAATTTGACTGTGCAAAACGATAAAAAAAATGTTCACAACAATCCAATAAATATATGACACATGCGTCTACAAATATTAAACATGATTAACATTAAATTATAATTAAATGATAAATATTCTCAACTTAATGCATCACTTAACCATGAAAATTAGTTTGATTGTGTGTAAATGCTCGATTTGGTTAAAATTTTAGCGTGCAGAACCTCTTATTTGGAGGAAGTCACCTAAATTTTCTTATTTTTTGCTTCAATGTTGTACAACCACGAAACACTGCAATACATGCATAAATATGGTAACATATGATAAATCAAGTACTACTTAACACGTTAAAGAGACAGAAATCAGTCAATATTAGTGAATAGCAACCGAAAGAAAATGGAAAAATGGTGCAACTAAATTTTTTGTTAGCATCATTTTTCCCTCTAATTTTGTGTTAAAATTTCATGTATCACTCCTAGTTTAGACTAAGGATATTCTTTCCCTTCTATCTCAAGATCTGATTATTCTTAAGTGATTCTAGAAATAAAACAATGTGGTTTGGATTATCAACATCCCCTTCTTAGTTTTATCCTCTCTTTCTTCCCTTTTAATTTCACCTTAGGCTTTTTTTACCGATACTTTGTTGCGCACTTGTTCCAAAATTTACCGCTATATTAAACATTTATATTGGTATCAACTGCAATGAGTATTTAGGATCTCCACTTCTTGCACGTTTATTAGCATTAATAAAGTATTGATTAGCAGAAATTTCTTTTTCTTTTTATTTTTTATTTTTTTACTTGGAAGTTTTTCATTGTTAAATGTTATTAACAGATAAGCTTGATAACAATTTTTCTTGCTCCTTGAATTAGTTATATATGCAATTACATTTCGATGGTAGGATATTAAGATAAAATTAGGGTAACGTCCATTAGGCGTGAAAAATTCATTAAACCATCGGTGTATAACTTAAATTGTAGCTATATACAAAATAACCTTTGTAAAAGATTGAGCTACTAGGAACTATTCTCAAAAGTAAAAAGACAACTATTTTAATTTGCAAACAATAGGTCGACGGGAAATCTGATTTTGTAGTGTATTATAAATGTTATTTTAGTAATATGACATTTTCCACGGGAGATTACTAAATAATAACACACATTACAAAAACTAAAATTAGAATTAACTACGAACTTCATCGTTAATTTGTCGCTAAATTGCTCGTAGCTAAAAGAATTTCTTGGTATTATGTCGCTAATCCATCGACGAATTTTTTTTAGTTACGATTCCGCCACTAATTCTTTTTAGTAATAACAAGAGATGTGTAAATTAAAATAAGACATGAGATTTTTGTAGAGTAAATTATTTTTTATAATTCAAATTAAAAGTGGACTATGAGATCATTCCTGAACTGAGATCCAAAATATATCAAGGACTTATCTACCATATAATGTATCCACATTTATAGGGAAAACGGTTATTGTATATTCTTTATAGATTGACATAGATCTTGAGTCTTACTACAAAGCAGCTTCTTTCCTTACTTAATGTCTTTTTACCTTTTCAGTATAGCCTCTAATAGTCCTTAACTAAATGTCTTTTCACCTTTTCAGTATACCCTCTCTAATATTTCGTTTCTCTCTTATTTACTTTCTCTATTCCTATCAATAGTTTTTGTTTCCTACTCACTCACTATATTTTTTCTGTCTCTTATACTGCCTCTAGTGACCTTCTCTCTTCCTTTTTCTTATTCTAGGGTTTTTAGATTCAACCATTTTCTCCTCTCTTCTTACTGATACTTATCCAACTCTTTCTTTTTTTCTTATAAAGTTTTCTCTTGACTTCCGCTCTTGTTTTCTTGGATTTTTATCCTATATGGAAGCTGATAATCAAGAAGAGAATCATGAGTTAAAGAGCACAAAGAGATCTCTTCAAGAAATTAATAGATCTTGTGAAAAAGCTGTTTCTAGTGGTGATAAGAGTAGTTTAAAAGTGAAGATAAAGATGCCAAAGCTTAAAGAAGAGGTTGTTGTTGTTGAGGAGGAGGAAAAAGAAATCAATGGTATTCAAGAAGAAATAATCTTGAAAAAAAAGGATCATATATGTAGTGAGTGTGGAAAACAGTTTAGCTCAGGAAAAGCTTTAGGAGGTCATATGAGCAGTGCACATGTTCAAGCAAATAATAGAGAAGAATCTTGGAAAAATAAACAACTCAAAGTCAACAATTATGGTCAATCTTCAAAGAGATCAAGAATCTTGGTAGAAGAAGAAGATGGGGTTAAGAAAATAACATGTGATCTTTGTGGGAAGAATTTTCCATCAAAAAAATCTTTGTTTGGTCATATGAGATGTCATCCTGATAGAGATTGGAGAGGTATGAAACCTCCTAATAACAAAGACAACTTCAAAAATAAAGGGGTGTTAGTTTTTCCAGCTAATAATTCCCTTGATTATGATGATGATGATGATAACGACGATTATTTTCTTAATACTCAAGAGTACAAAGAATTACATGAGATTGAATCAGCTAGCAATATTAATATTAATATTAATGTTGCACCTGCTTTTCCAAAGGTTGATTTAAAAGATTGTTTGAAGAGCTGGGCTGTGAAAGATAAGCGAGGGCGATCCGCCAAATTATCATCAATCTCAAATTCAGATGATAAGGAACTTCAAGATGCTGTTCATCAGCTCATAAGATTAGTCAATGGTGTCAACAACATTAATTCTCCGAAAAATCGCCACACAAAAACCGAGGAGTTAGAAGTCATGTGTAGCAATTCAGTCACTCCTGATCTTCCATTGAAGGATAAAGCTAAAGGCAAGAGAAAGGCTGATGATATAGAGGATGATTATTGTTCGGGCATTGAATCAAAAGATTGTTTTGTCATGGCTAACAAGAAGAGATCAATGCCTGATCAGAAGCAACAACAACAAACTCAGTGTAATTCTACAAGTGGGGTCTGCGGAAGGCCTGATGAGAAGCAGCAAATTAAAAATGTAACACCGGGGAAAAAAATGTGTAGCATATGTGGCAAGACGTTTACTAGTCACCAAGCGTTGGGAGGTCATAGGTCAAGTCATAACAAGTTCAAGATGACAATCGAGAATACGATCGATCAAGAAATAATTAAGAGCGATACAGCAAAACAAGATGATGGGTCCGAGATTAATATTGGTAATGCTAGTAAAGTTCTTGATTTTGATCTTAATGAGTTGCCTGATGTAGATGATTGTTATAGGTAGAAATAAAAGCACATTCGCTGAATTTGCAAATTAGGGATTGTTTCTTTTTTTGGGGTCTTTTGCTCAGATCAATATGCTTCCCATTGCGTTGTTTAGGATTTTTGTTATTATTATTGAATTAATGGCTAGCTTTTCCTTTGGAGCTATACAAGTTTTATTTCTTATTGAAATTTTGTTCTTTTTTTTTTCTTTCTCACAGAAGCAATAGAAAGTAACCAATTGGGTTTTAGTCTTCGCAGCTAAGGTTCATTAATACATTCCTTTAATTAGTTGATTTATTTAGATTTTCTTCCTTTTTAACTCCTTCAATTTACAAAATGAGGTCTTTTCTGTTTTAATTGTTTTAGGAAAAGTTTTTAACAAGAAAATTGATACCGGGGTTTTTGGACTAGCCAGTGATGAGATTAGTATACTTATTAGATTTACACCATGTAAATATATAGAACTAGAAAAGGGGTGAGTTATATTTTATTCCAATTACACTTTGAAGAGTTTTTTTATTATTCCAATTACACTTTAGTGATTTTTCTATTATTCCATCTACTTATATTTTCTTCCAATGTTTAGAAAAAGAAAGATCATTTATATTTTTCTTCTTTCTAGTTCCATCAAATAATTCAGTAAAAAGCACGTTTAAGTTTTGAAACAGTTAAAAGGAAACGATGAAACGATCGAATAGAGATGTAAATCAATCGGGGTTCAAAGTTTTCAATTTTCGCCTTTCCGAATTAGAATTATTGAGAGATAACATTGGTTGAGGATTAAAAAAATAGGGGGCAATATATATATATATATATATATATATATATATATATATATATATATATATATATATCTAACTTGAGCTAGACCCTGCGGTGGTTATCCACATAAAAATCAGCATAGGTTGTAAAATATTTGGTTGGGATTTGAGGAGTCAACACATAAAAATCAAAACTAATTAATACAACTCAGTTATTCTTTTTTGTTCATCTCAAAAATAACATCTGCATAAATTATGTGGTAGTCTAGTATAATATTTTATGGATAAAAAAATGTGGGATAAGAATGGAAATATTAGTGTACATAGATTAAAAATGCTAAAAACAAAACTAACCTCATAATAATAAAAGATATTCTTTTGTTTAAAAAGCAAACAAAATGTTTAAATTGTACATTGTATACTAATTTGTAATATATCAAACCAAACATTCCTTAACAAATAATCTCTATACTATATAATCCTTACATTATTAATTCATATATTTGCTTCCGACATAACAATCTATGCATTACTAATTTTAATATTACTAATTCTTGCATAACTCGTCTCTACACTAAACGAGTAAAAATAGCACGGACTAGCCAATTTTCGGACTGGTAATTCAAAAATAGCCAACGTTTGCAAAGTCATTGAAAAATAGCTACTATTTTGCTGCAACACGGATCGGTCCAGCATAATATACTGGAGATTGGTGCACCTGTGTATGAATTTTTAGCATATTATGCTGGAACTCCAACACGCGAAAAGTTCTAGCATAATATACTGGAGATTGGAGCACCTGTGTATGAACTTCCAGTATATTATGCTGGACCGCCATATTGTACTGATACTGGAACTCCAGTATATTATGCTGGAATATTTTCCAGATTTTGAAGTGTTTTCATTCATATTTATCTTCACATGAAAAATGACTAAATTTCGATTACTTTTGAAATTGTGACTATTTTTAAATTATCACTTGTAAATCTGGCTATTTTTGAATTTCTCGCTAAACGTTCCATATTTGTATAAATGGGCTCAACAATAATCATTGACTCGTCAAAGTGAAGTTAAAAAGAAGCTAAACCAAGACTCATAGTACTGTCGACAAATGAGATATATCAGATCAAGCACTAACTTTGTGCCAGTATGGTAATACTGTTGGAATACCTGCAGATTCAATTGATGGATTTTTTTTATTTTTATTTTGGTAATTAGATTGTGATAGTACTGAGATCTAATAATACACCTGTGCCTTTTAGAAGAAAAGAAAATGTAAGCACGGCGATGAGTTTACAGCGACGACATACTTTTATATATGTGCCAAGTTCGAACTATGTCGTTTCGACAAAAAAGAAAATAATAGAAAAATAAACGTTGAGCCTAAATTAAGAACCTATTAATATAAATCAGTTCTTATCCTTATTTAAAACCTCTATCTCACATCATAGCCTTCACTCATGATACAATAATTGTACAATTATCATTTCATGTTAAATTTTTAAAATTAACTTATATAAAATCACATCTAAAAGGCTTGAAACATCATGCTACAATAGCCCGATGTTGGAGCCAACAGAAAATGAATTGAGTTCTAACCTTGAAAAGTCATAGAATGTACGGCATGTTGTACTTCCGTGATAAAATATTTCTTCACTAACAGTAAAAAGTTAGTGTATTTACTGTGATTAAATAATAAATTAAAGTGATACTATATGCATTATTTAACTACGGTTTAGTGTTAGTCGTAATAAATCCAGCAACATTTTTCCCCCCAAATATAGTCAAATTCAATTTCAAACTTGAGCTTGTCTTTCCTTCCATAGAAAAATTTTCTTTCACAATAACTAGTTTTTCTCTCACAATTTTAGTTCCTTGATTTGGGCGTGTCCTTTTTCCATATCTTCCTTAATAACATAATATCTCTAATAATAGGCATATTAAATCTTCATAAATCGCACGATATTCTTTTTTCATATGTGATAGATCTTCGCTGAATCTTAGCAAATCTTTCTTCATTGAACAAACATGTCAAGACAAAAGACTACAAATAAATATTCTTTGATTAAAATACTATCAAGTCAATATTGAGCTATCACTAATGAATTTGTTATCATCCAAATCAATAGGTGAAAAGTTGGAGATAAGAATCTTTATCCTGACCGAAAAAAATGAATGTTCAGGAAAGTCAAAAAATTCAATAACAACCTATACTAGCTTATTCTATTGGTACTCCTGTTTCAATTTAGATGACACACTTTCTTTATTAATCTGTTAAAAAAATGACATATTTCTACAATTGAAAATAATTCAACTTTAAACTCTTTATTTTATCCTTAATGAGAAGCTTTTATAATCATACAAATGTCATGGTCCCACAAATCTTTTACCCCTTAAGTTTTTAAGATACAAAAGTCTTCTTCTATTTTTTTTCCTTAAATTCTGTGTCGAGTCAAACTAACTCATATAAATTAAAACGGATAGAGTACACTTTTAACTTTGGCATGTGTGATTAAATACGAAGAAGGATTCTTTCAATAGCTAGCAAGATGTTATAAACTTGTATTCAAAATAGTAAGTCAGAAAATACAAAATAAATTGAAAAATAAATAAACGGAAATGTTAAATAATTCCAAGCCCACAGAGCTTAATGTATGTCCTTACGGAATTTAATCCCTTTATTGTTGCCCAAGATCAGGGGCGGAGCTAGAGATTGAGGCGCGGGGTCGGCCGAACACAGTAACTTCGGTCCAAACTCTATATTTGTCTTAAGAAATTTATTTAATTTGTTCAAATTATTAATTTAGAACTCAATAACTTAAAGGGGCTAAAATCCTGAATCCAGAAATTTCAAATCCTAGCTCCGCCTCTGTCCAAGATTATGGATTAATTTATCCCAGAAAAAAAGGGAACAAACTATTATATAATAGCGGCACTTCAAAATTTTTTATAGAATTTCGGTGAACTCAAATAACGAAGGAGATCACACTAACACTTACTTTTATTTTGGAAAAACAAGAAGAGAAGAGAAGAGAAGAGGGGTTAGATTTCATAATTTTTCGTACATAAAAAATAAGGTCAAACCTCCGAATCCTATATATAGACAATCCAAAAGGTACATTTTCTCATTCACACCTTAAGAACCCTACTCAAGAAAGAATACATAAACTTCACACGTACGCTCAATATTATTGCAAAGCAACTGAACTACCAGGCAAGACAATAGCATCGACAAAACCGTATCATATATATATATGTATATATATAAATCGAAATTTTAGAATCCATGGAGATGAACTATTGTAATACCTTTCATACCCTTACATAAATCATAGCATGCACTTCGACAAGGACTCAAAACTGCATGCACTATATCCCTTGGTAAATCTCTTATTGTAGCTACTATTACATGAATAGGAGAAAATAATCTTGTGAAGAATATCCACAGAAAGGAAAATATATATTGTAGCAAATGCACTGGTAATAAATCACATAACTTCCCATTCGGACAGCCAGATGGAGGAAATAGTTCTCCTTCAAGGAGGCTTTGAGGGATAAAAATTAAATTTGTCCCCCAACAACACTTATCTATGGAGTGAGCTGCAAACAGAAAAATAACTTATGGGAAAGGAACTCATTGCATTATCTCAAGAAGAAAAGCTTAGATTGTACCATCCATGAAGATTCTCACTAATTATCAAGCTATTAATTTGGGAGGACCATAGCTAAGCTTGTTGAGCTATGGAAACCTCTAAAGAACTTAATCCTAATGGATCTAGGTATTGTCAAATTTAGCATGGAGGACGTATAGCATGAAGGCATTACATATAGTGGTCTTTGGTGTTACATCTAAGTTTCAATAATGATAATTGTGCAAAACTAATTCCTATCTACTTTGATTGTAGGAATCAAGGCACCAACAGAAGGAAACGATATCAAAGAAAAGTTGGTGATGCTAAATCAAAGGAGACGATGCTAGGACAAGAAGCTATCAAAAAGGAAACCAAATCATAGAAGTTTCAGCAGAAGCTCAAGCCAAGAAGACCAAGAAGGAAGGACAAAAGAAATGAGAGACAATTTGAGTGAAAAACACAATATAGTGGGAGACAATTGGAAGTGTTGCTCCTTTCTTTGATAAAACAATGAAGCACTCCTTGGATTAATTAATCCACCCCCACCAAATGAGATAATTTGAAGTGCTGCTCATTTTCGGCATGAAACAGAGCACTCTTTGGATTAATAAATCTAGCCCATCTCTCTTGAAGGAATGAGAGACACCTTTCTCGAATCAAATATCAATACACAACAATACTCGCCTATAAGAACACTGGCAAACTCAAGGATTGAATTGCGCAACTACAAACACAGTCTTCTAAGTCTCTCTAGTTCTTAATACAAGCATTGTATTCTTAAGTCTACAAGTGTCATAAAAGATAGGAAGAGTTAGAACACAAAAGAGAGTTGTGTCAACATCCATAAATTATTGTTGCTAAACATCGTTGGTGGTGAACGAGCTAAAACCATCAATGTTGTAATTCTTTACCAAGATCTAAGAGAACTCTTATGACCTAAGGGAAACTAAACGTAAGTACCACAGCGGTACTGAACCAGTATAAAAATTGTTGTGTCTTGTTTTGCTTTCAATTCATTGCATTTATGTCTATTTTATCTATGTGTTGTACGAAAATCAGTCGACTAAACTCAAACTTAGTCAACTAAGTTTTAATAGTCCACAATTCACCCCCCTCCCTCTTGTACTTTCAATTAGTATCAGAGCAAGGCTCACAAACTTTGCTTAACAGCTAGTGAGGAAAAGATCATGGGATCAAATACAGTCATCGTGCATTATTTCAAGAAGGAACCTCTCAGGTACGACCTCCATATTTTAACGGACAACATTATTCTCACTAGAAAGTTCGTATGGAAATATACACTATGTCATATGACATTAAAGTTTGACGTGTTATCAAAAAGGAAAATCTTCCAATTTGCCAAAGAAAGATGTGAATGGTCAAGTTATTATATCAACTGATCCATTTGACTTAGATGATTACACTGATGAACAAGTTGTTGTTATAAATATGAATGCCAAAGCAAAAAATCTACTGTATAATGCTATCAGTGGAGAAGAGTATGAAAAGATTTCAAGCTGTGAAACTGCCAAGGAAATATGGGATAAATTGGAGATCACATATAAAGGAACCAACAAGGTGAAAGAAACAAGGATCAATCTTCTAGTTTGTGACTATGAGCTATTTCAAATGAAGGATGGAGAATCAGTGGAAGAAATATTCTTCAGGTTCAGCAAAATCCCTGGAGATCTAAAATTCTTTGGTAGACCAATAAAGAGCGGAGAACATGTCAAAAAAATCCTTAGAAGTCTATCCACAATTTGGCTACCTAAGGTTATTGCTCTGGAATGTCAGAACCTTGACAAAATGTCTTATGATGAACTTAGAGGTGATCTAATTGCCTTTGAGAATACTCACTTGGACAGGCAAATTCAACAAGAAAAGAAGAAAATAATAGCCTTTAAAGCAACTGTGGCTGAACCAGAAAATGAAGAGGAAGAGGAAGGAGGAGAACAGGATGAAAACATAGCCATGCTTTCCCAAGTTGTAGCAAGCATGATGAGGAAGAACAGATATAGCAGAAGAGATAATCAAACTTCAAAAAAGGAAGGACAAATAATGAAAACGATAAAAATGATAGAAGATGCTATGATTGTGGAAAACATGGACACATTCAAGCTGATTATCTTGTTCTGAAGAAGAAACTCAGCATGAACCTTCAAAAGAAGAAGTCTTTTGAGCCTAGAGTGATGAAGAAGAATCTGACCATGAAGAAATTTCAAATATGTGTTTCATTGCCATAAAAGAAGATAGCAATGAGGACTTAGGAGAGCTTGGGCTCATGAAAGACGAAGGAGCAGATGAGGAAGAAGACTCAGGTGAACTTGGTCTTATGGCAGACGAGGGAACCAGTGAGGTACGTCTTCCTACATGTTCCAACTGTTATGAACTTCAAGAATTTATTGATATTGCTCTTGTTGATATTGCTCTTGCAGATATTGAAAGAGTTTTAAATGAACTTAGAAAAATCCAAAGAGAAAAAAGACTGGGCCTTTAAGCTGGAAGTTTGTGAAATTGAGCGTGACATGCTTCAAGATGAAATAAATGAACTTCAACTTCAACTGAATGGATTATAAAAATTCACTAGTCATAGTTCCATCAAATCAAATCAGACTACTCCACATAACTATTTGATTAGAACTAGAAACTCTCATGCATGCTCTTACTGTGGTAAAAATGGTCACAACACTAACCAATGCAAGAACAGAATCAGAGCAGAAAAAGGCTCTAAAAATCTCAATAATCTGTCGTGTTGTTATTGTGGAAAACGTAGTCACACTTCTAACCATTGCAGGTTCAAGGACAACAGGAGATGGTTCTGGCGACCTAAATCCTCTAGTTAAGCTATCACTCATAAATCTAACCATCCAGGACCCAAGCAGGCTTGGGTACCTAAAAACAAGTAATCTTGTTTTGCAGGAACACCGCAAGAAGAACCGAAAAGGAAAATGGTATCTTGACGGCGCGTGTTCCAGACATATGACTGGTGACAAACAATTATTCAAAACAGTCACCAAACTAGATGGAGGAACAATTACCTTTGGAGATAAATCAAAAGGAAACGTAATTGGAGTTGGAAAAGTTCCTCTTAGCTCAACATATGATGTGGACGAAGTATACCTGGTTGATGAACTCGGTTACAATCTTCTCAATATCAGTCAACTATGTAACAATGACTATGAGGTCCGTTTTAAGAAACATGGCTGGTTTATAAAATACAAATCAGGTAAAGTTATTCTTTCAGGTAATAAAGACAGGAATGTCTATACTATCAGTAATGTAGATAGTCTTGGTGATCAAATTTGTCTTGCTTCTCTGATTGATGACCCTTGGGTTTGGCATAGAAAGCTTGGACATGCTAGAAAGCATACTATTCAAAAACTTTTTAAACATGATCTTGTCATTGGTCTTCCAAAGCTAGATTTTTCAAAAGATCATATTTGTGATGCATCTCAACTAGGAAAACAAACTCGCTCATCTTTCAAAATCAAACACACTGTTTCTACTACTAAACCACTTCAACTATTGCATATGGATTTGTTTGGTCCAACTAGAACTGCTAGTATAGGTGGTAGAAAATACGCTTTTGTCATTGTGGATAATTTTTCTCGATTTACATGGGTTATTTTTCTAAGTCATAAACATGAAGCCCTAAGGAATTTTGAAGTTTTCTATAAGAAGGTCCAACGTGAAAAAGGATACTACATTTCCACTATCAAAAGTGATCACGGAGGAGAATTTGAAAGCATAGCCTTTGAAAACTTTTGCAATGACCAAGGAATCTGTCACAACTTCTCTTCACCAAGACCGCCTCAACAGAATAGAGTGGTAGAACGTTGAAATAGAACCCTATAGGACATGGCAAGAACCATGATTGTGAAAAACTCTTTATCTCACCACTTCTGGGCCGAAGCTGTGAGCACAGCATGTCATATTATCAACAGGTGTTTGATTCGACCCATTATTAAAAAGACTTCATATAAGTTATGGAATGGTAAGAAACCCAACATCAGTTACTTTCATCCTTTTGGATGCAAATACTTCATTCACAATAATGGAAAGGACAATATGGGTAAGTTTTATCCAAAAAGCGACGAAGGTATATTCCTTGGATATTCTCCCTCAAGTAGAGCATATAGAGTTTACAATAAAAGAACCTTATGCATTGAAGAATCAATTCATGTTATTTTTGTTGATACTAACCCTCGCTCAAGGAATGAAAAACTTCTTGAAGATGAGGAAATTTCTATTGTTCCAAAATCTATTATTGTAGGAAAATACTGTCAAGAGGAGTCAACTGGTCAGCAAAATCAGTCAACTGAGGAACATAATGAAATCCAGGAATCTTCTTCAATAGAACAGTCGACTACTGAGGAAAGGGAACCAACCACAAACATACCAAATGAATGGAAAAGTGAACCTAGATATCCTTACAAATTCATTATTGGAAATCCACAGGAAGGAATCACTACAAGAAGATCTCAAAAGCTCTACTCTCACATGGCTCTAATTTCTCAACTTGAGCCAAAGAAAGTTGATGAAGCACTGAAAGACATTTACTAGATCAAAGAAATGAAAGATGAACATGATCAATTTAAAAGAAATAAAGTGTGGAAACTGGTTCCAAAACCTTCAAGTGCTTCTATTGTAGGAACCAAATGTATTTACAGAAATAAGTTAAATGAATCTAGACTAGTGGTATGAAATAAAGCACGACTTATTGCACAAGGTTATTCTCAGCAAGAAGGAATCGACTACGATAAAACATTTGCACCTGTAGTAAGATTGGAATCTATTTGAATATTACTTGCCTTTGTTGCTCATAAAGGATTCAAACTATTCCAAATGGATGTAAAAAGTGTATTTCTAAATGGATACATATTTGAAGAAGTTTACGTAAAGCAACCTCCTGGATTTGTAAACGATACTCTCCCATATCATGTATATAAGTTGACTAAAGCTCTATACTCACTCAAGCAAGCTCCCCGAACCTAGTATGAAAAATTAAGTTCCTTCATTCTAAATCAAGGTTTCAAACGAGGTATATTGATACAACTCTGTTTATTAAGCACCCAAATTTAGGTAATCTTATTACTCAAATATATGTTGACGATATTATTTTTGGAAGTCCTAACTCTGTTCTATGTGAAGAATTTGCTCATTCTATGAAAGGAGAATTCGAAATGAGTATGGTGGGAGAGCTAACTTACTTTCTTGGACTACAAATCAAACAGTCTCTCAAAAGGATCTTTATCATTCAAACCAAGTACATCAAGGAGCTTATAAAGAAGTTTGGCATGGAGAATGCTAAGCCCATTGGGACTCCAATAAGTCCAATAACTATGCTTGATGAAGATAACAATGGAAAAAGTGTTGATGAAACTATGTATAGAGGAATGATTGGATCCTTATTATATCTCATTGCTAGTCGACCAGATATAACGTTCAGTGTGTGTAAATATGAAAGGTTTCTGTCGGCTCCAAAGGAATCCCATCTTACTGCTGTTAAATGCATTATAAGATATCTTATTGGGACCTCTGAATTAGGATTATGGTATGCTCACTCTAACAATTTTGTCTTAAAAGGTTTTTGAGATGCAGATTTTGCAGGTGATAAGATCGACAGGAAAAGTACTAGTGGCACTAGTTTCCTGGCATAGCAAGAAACAAAGTTGTATTGCTTTGTCAACAACTGAAGCAAAATATTTAGCTGTTGGAAGTTGTTATACACAAGTTCTTTGGATCATGCATCAACTTCTCGACTATGATTTATCTCTTGCCTCTACTCCTATATTTTGTGATAATACTAGTACTATATGTTTGGCAAAAAATTATGTGCATCACTCCAGAGAAAAGCATATAAAAGAAAGATTTTATTCGTGATCATGTTGCTAAAGGTGATATTGTATTAGAGTTCATTAGTACTAAATCTCAACTTGCTGATATTTTTACAAAACCTCTTTTAGAAGAAAGATTTTGTCTACTATGAAAAAAGATTGGCATTATGTCTGTTTTATAAAACAAATCTTTAGTATATGTTTAAAATATTTTATTTTCCTTCTTATGTATGTTTAATTTTACCTTGATGTAAGTATAATTATTTCACCTCCATCTGTACCGCTGAAACATCTCCTCAGAAGAGTCACTTCCTTCTGAATCTGTCATTTTCTTTAACCAATGCAACTAAGTATAATTGTTACACCTCCATCAGTACCGCCGAAACATCTCCTCAGAAGAGTCACTTCCTTCTGAATCCGTCATTTCCTTTAACCAATGCAACTCTTCAACCTTCCCAATGCCTAGATAAGAACCCTCTTCTCTTCCTCTAACTCTTCATCCTCTCCAAAGAAACCCTCACCATGGTGAAAAGAAACCTCTCATCTTCCACTGCCACCAGACAAAGCAGAAGGTTTCGGAAAACCCTCAACCTTGAAGAAACTGTAGACTTGGAATCATCCATCGACTCAGATTTTCTCAAAATCGACAATGAAAGCAGTAAATCTTCTGAGGACCTTCCTATTAGCCAGAAAAAGGAAGAAAAGAGGCCCATGGAGCAAACCCCCCAAAAATCTGTATGCAAGAAAGGGAAAGTGGAGAGTACAGAATTTGGGCCAGAGGACAAATTAATCTTCTATGGACCAAGTGAAAAATCAAGGTTTGAGTCCTATAAGTCAAAATCTATGGCTTATGGACGCGGTGTAAATCTCTCTCTTATGAAAAATCTGCACTGTGATGTGATTGCTGTGTTTGATTTTCAACGTCTTTCCTCTCTGTTCGATACTATTGAGAGCTCCGTGTATGAAGAGCCTGTGAGAATGTTCTATGCAAATTTGTTCGTGAATAATAAAGATGACTTGGAGTCCATGGTTTTAGGCACTGGGATTGTTCTTGACTCTTATCAATTTGAGAATATTTTTTCTGCTAAGTTTAATGGGTATGAGGTCTTTTTGCACAATTCCTGGCCAAAAGACTTTGAAGTTTCCTTAGAAGAAGCAAAAGCCTTCATGTCTGATAATCCTCCCGACATTGGTCCCAAAAATCTAAAGTTTGAACACCGGGTGTTGGCCCACATGATAGCCACCACTTTACTTCCTAGAACTGGGTCCCTCGGCATTTTGTCTACCAGAGATATCTTTGTTCTTTACTGTCTTGTGAATGATAAAAGACTTAATTGGTTTGTATGGATTCATCAATATATTCTTGAGAGTATCAGGGATATATCCTCTTTTGTTGCTTGTCTACCCTATGGCCTACTTATCTCACATATTCCTGAAGTTATGAAGGTTGATTTGGCACCTTTCACACCCAAGCATATTACCAGTACCTATGATAATACATTATTTTCTATGATAGGTTACACTTTAAGTGTTGATGTATGGGTCAAGCACGCCAAAGTTGAAAGTGTCCCAGCGCAGGTTAAAGCTCCCACTGAACCACCAGAATCTCAGTCAACTGCCTCTCAAAATCTTCAGCAGATTTAGCAATATCTAGATGGTGTAAAACACATGCTCGTTGAGATGAAAGAGCAGGTAGACAAAATCAGGGAAGTCACAAAGGAAACAGGTAAAGTTGTAGCCAAGCTTAGGATGGATGTGGGAGCCACAAGAGACAAGGAACCAGGGCATTCAACTCCATGACAGAAAAAATGAACAAGCTCGTCAAAGATGTTGAAACCTCCTATGACTCTTTCTGCACCAAAGTGATCAATACCCTCAAGTACTTCCTGAGGAGAAATTAAGGTGTGTTTGTGTGTGTTAAAAATAATCTTTTTTGTGCTTGCTTTTGTTTTAAGACTTATTTTTGCATTGGTCTGTATGAACCATCACTCTATGCCTCTGCTGAAGGTATTACTTATGCTGCCCTAACTAGTATGCATATTATCTGTATATTATTTCCTATGTTATATATACTGGGCTTTCATTTTCTTTCCTTTTTAATTGATGTCAAAGGGGGAGAACATTATGGAGAAGTAAATCAACAACTCAGGGGGAGCAGTAATGAGTACAACAACTCGGGGGAGGGGGAGGGGGGCAGGCATCTCAAGTGATGAAAAGGAAGTATACATTGTTTACTCTCTCTTTATTGTCATCATCAAAAAGGGGGAGATTGTTACATATATGAAAACCTCTAAAGAACTTAACCCTAATGGATCTAGGTATTGTCAAATTTAGCATGGAGGACGTACATCATGAAGGCATTACATATAGTGGTCCTTGGTGTTACATCTAAGTTTCAATGATGATAATTGTGCAAAACTAATTCCTATCTACTTTGATTGTAGGAATCAAGGTGCCAACAGAAGGAAATGAGATCAAAGAAAGGTTGGTGATGCTAAATCAAAGGGGACGATGCTAGGACAAAAAGCTATCAAAAAGGAAACCAAATCACAGAAGTTTCAGCAGAAGCTCAAGCCAAGAAGACCAATAAGGAATGAAGAAAGCAGTGGGAGACAATTTGAGTGGGAAACACAACATAGTGGGAGACAATTAGAAGTGTTACTCCTTTCTTTGATAAAACAATGAAGCACTCCTTGGATTAATTAATCCACCCCACCAAATGAGACAATTTGAAGTGTTGCTCATTTTCGGCACGGAACAGAGCACTCCTTGGATTAATAAATCTAGCCCATCTCTCTTGAAGGAATGAGAGACACCATTCTCGAAGCAAATACCAATACACAACAATACTCGCCTATAAGAACACTGGAAAACTCAAGGATTGAATTGCGTAACTACAAACATTATCTTCTAAGTCTCTCTAGTTCTTAATGCAAGCACTGTATTCTTAAGTCTACAAGTGTCATAAAAGATAGGAAGAGCTAGAACACAAAAGAGAGTCGTGTCAATATACAGAAATTATTGTTGCTAAACATCGTTGGTGTTGAACGAGCTAAAACCATCACTTTTATAATTCTTTACCAAGATCTAAGAGAACCCTTGTGACCCAAGGGAAATTGGACGTAAGTACCACACTGGTACTGAACCAGTATAAAAATTATTGTATCTTGTTTTGCTTTTAATTCATTTCATTCATCTCTATCTTATCTGTGTGTTGTACGAAAACCAGTCGACTAAACTCAAACTTAGTCAACTAAGTTTTAATAGTCCACAATTCACCCCCTCCCCCCCTGTACTTTTACTTTCACTTGGTTCGCTATTGGCCATTTCCTCATAGTTAGGAGATGGGAACTAAATATTTTCCTAGAAAAAACTAAATTGTCTTCTATGGCTGTCTCGATAAGACTTTCCCAATCACCAACAGAATTCTATGATAAAAAATCTTGGAAAAGATTGGAGGAAGAGCAAACAGGTTTCTTAAAATAGATTCTTGCACTTGATCAAAATTTAGAGGAAGATATGCACGGATATGTATCCAAGTACCAGTAAAAGCACTAGTAATTACCAGTGTCACCATAGACACATTCAATCTATCATGTATGAGGGGGAGGAAATCCTATGTATGAGATGTGACTCGAACTTGGGATTGTAAGCGGGGGATGCTGATCATCTGAACAACCCCCTCTTATCATTATAGTCTTTAGATGACTTGTGGGATATTGCAGCATGAGATGAGTTGAGAAGACTTCTTCCTGAAGTTAAGAAAGGAAGTAGATTTATTTTGATAACTCGAGAAAAGAAAGTGGCTATATATGCAGAACGCCATAGTAATCCTCTTAACCTTCGATTGCTAAGACCAGAAGAAAGTTTGAGTTATTAGAGAAAATGGTATTTGGAGAATAAAGTTGCCCTGATAAACTATTGTATGTTGGTAAAAGAATAGTCCGAAATTGTAAAGGGCTTCCTTTGGTGGTTGATCTGATCACTCGAGTCATTGGTAGGAAGGAAAAGGAAAAGACTGTGTGGCTTGAAGTTTTAAATAATTTGCATTTTTTTTATAAAGTTACCCAGTTGTATCTCTGGGTGTGTTGTATTAGCAAAAACGATTAGAAAGGGGCTAAACCTTACCTCAAGTTACAACACAAATTGGTGATACCATCACCTCACAAAAACTAGAAGGAATTACAAAATTGCAATTTCCTTCTGGGAAAGGATTATATACATTAACTAACATGGAAGTTTGCCTTGTCATATTTTGTCCTAATACTAGGCATTTGAATTTTGTCAAGCTGAAATGCTCCATTTTCATTTCTGGGCAGTTGATGATAAGAGTTGATAATCAATCTGTGCCCCGTTAGAGATGCCAACTTGGCTAAACAGTCCGCTACCTGATTGCCGGCTAAACAGTCCGCTACCTAATTGCCCTCCTTGTAGCAATGGGTAACATGCATTCCAGTTTGCTCTTTGATGTCCAGAATATTGTCTATGACTTGTTTGAGCTTTAGACTGGTGTTATGGCTATCTTGTAGCATGTTGGCTATCACGATAGAGTCAAGTTCCAAAGTGAAATTAGTATAGCCTTGTTGGTTACACCATTTCACTCCACTCTGCTGCCAAAGCTTCTGCCATATTATTGCTCTTTGTAACGACTCGACTTGTCATTTTATGAATTAGCATCTCGTTTAGCGACTTAATTTCCTGAGCATCTTTGTGATGTGTATTATGACTTGCGTGTATGGTCGAGTTTGGTTTTCGGACGATTCAAGATCAAATTGGAAGAACAATTCTTATTTAAGAAGCTTAAAAGAAAAGAGTTGAATGGAGAGTTAACTTTTGAGCAAACGATCCCGAAATAGAATTTCAATGGTTCCGATAGCTCCGTATGGTGATTTTGGACTTCGGAGTGTGTCTGAATATTCATTTGGACGTCTGTAGTTGATTTTGGCTTGAAATGGCAAAAGTTGAAATTGGAAGGTTTGGAAGTTTGATCGGGAGTTGACTGTGGTGATATCAGGGTCTGAATGTGATTCCGAGGGTTGGATAAGCGTCGTTATGTCATTTGAACTTGCATGAAAGATTTGACGTCATTCCGGGTTAATTTGATATATTTCGGCACGAGTTTTGGAAGTTAAAAGATTTGGAAATTTATGAGTTTGATTTGTGGTGCGATTCGTAGTTTCGACGTTGTTTGATGTGGTTTGAGGCCTCGATCAAGTCCGTGTTATGTTTTAGGACTTGTTTGTCTGTTTGGTTAAGGTACCGAGTGGCTCAGGTGAGTTTTGAATGAGTTTGGGCATTTCAGCACTCTGATGATGTTTTGGGATAGTTAAAGTGCGGAGGGCAAATTTTGGAGTGTAGATGTGCGGTCGCAAACTCCCAAAGTGCGGAGGCAGTGGAAATTGTGCGGACCGCAGTGGAAATTGTGCTGTTCGCAGTTGAAATTGTGCGGTCCGCAGAATTTCTCTCGCGGCCGCAGAAATGAGATTTTCAGGTTCGATGGTACGGCTTCGGAAGATTATATCTTTTAATCTATAAGGAATTTGGAGATGCTTCAAAAACAAAAGTTGTATCCCTTTGAATCTAGTTTCCAGAACGTTAAATCATTAATCATTTGGATATTTGTAGAGAAAGTTATGTTCAATTTACTGGAACCTGGTAGTGCAGTCACTACTGAAGTGCGGCCGCACAATTTGGATCGCGGCCGTAGAACCTGGGATGTGCGACCGCACAAGATAATATGTGGTCATCATAATGAGTGGTCAGATTGTGTATTATATAAATGAGTGTTAGGATATTATTTCAGATTTGGACTTTGGGAGCTCGGTTTGTGGCGATTTTTCATGGAATTTTCAAAGAATTCTTCGGGGTAAGCGATTCTAACTCGGTTTTGCTATATTACACGAATCTATTATTATTTTCATCATTTAATTAATATTTTGAGATGAAAATTTTGGGAAAAATTGTAGAAGTTTCATAAAATAAATTTTTGGGATTTAAATGTCGATTCAGAGTCGGATTTGAGTGAAACTAGTATGGTTGGACTCGTATCGGAATGGGTGTTCAGATTTCGAAAAAATTCTATCGGATTCCGAGATGCAGGCCCCGCGTTGACTTTTGGTTGATTTTTTAATGTAAAATTTTAAGTTGACGTTTTATTATCAGGAATTATTTTTGATGAATTTTAATAAAGTTATACAATTAATTTGGTTAGATTTGAGTTGTCCGAAGATCAATTCAAGCAAGAAGGCGATTTTGTAATATCGGCCTAACTTTAAAAAGGTAAGTATCTTGTCTAAACTTGAGTGGGGGAATTACCCCTTAGGCATTGAGTCTTATGTGAAAGTTGTGTGATTGAAAGTCGTGTACGCGAGATGACGAGTACATTGTGATGACCCAAAAATATCATCTTTAATTTAAACATTCTGTGTTTTATGAAGATGTTAGGAGCTTACCTACTATGAGTTACGTATCACCTTAATAGTTGATGTTAATGGTGTTCATTTTCTAGAAATATATTGCTTATGAGGCCACTGTTAGTATTATTTTCATGTTATGTTACGTTGATTGGATTATGTATGTGTTGTTAGGATGGTTTTTGGGATTCTCTTGCAGGTGGATAGGCCCAGTTACAAAAGAAACTCTGGCAAAATTTTTGAAAATTTTGGGAGTTAGTAAAATTCGGGAAAATTGAAATGTGCGAAAGAAGAGATAAGTTATGTTATGTGTTTGGGGACAGACTCTACTTCTCATTCGAGGACTATTAATATGATGTACACCTATTGGATATTATAATAAGTGTATGAGACATATTAAAAGTGATATGGGCTCTAAGGAAAGTCCTAAGTCTAAGCCAAGCTAGAAAATTTCATAATAGACTAAAGATCCAAATGAGTACGCACAAGACCAAACTTAGGACGAGCATATATACATATATATAAGGAGTTATGTGGTGGACAGTCTATAAAATGAAATATCTTTGAGTCTAATTTCTAACGCTTCAAACCGTTCGTCATTTGGATATGTATACAGAAAGTTATGGCCATTTTACTGGACTTGTGTCGCGCATATTTGAGACTTTCTGCCTCAAGTGCGCGGCCGATGCGCGGCCACTTGCACAGGTGCGCGGCCGCGCACGTAGGAGCTCATTTAATACCCCCAAGGCCAAGTTGGGAGCGGGGTTAAGTCATTTTTGAGCTAAAAACTGATATTTTAGAGAGAAGTGAGAGTTTTCTAGAGAGAGGAAGAAGCTCAAGTGTCTTGTACATCAAATTTTGCTCAAGCCTTGAAATCCAACAAGAAATCTCTCAAGTTCTTCATCTAAGAGGTAAGGTTTCATACCCTAGTTTTTTAATTTCGGATTTGGGGAGAAGATGGTTGATTAGGAGTATGATTCTTGGATGTAAGAGTATTATTTATATATGCTTATACCAATAAGGTTTGTGGGAAGATTTTTGAGTTCAAATGGGTAAAGATTGGGTTGAAAATGGTAGAAATCTTCAAAGATTTTAATTTAAGATTTGAAGGTCCATTTGACATCGGAATTTGATAATTTTTATATAGTTGGACTCGTGTCGGAATGAGTGTTCGTATTTCATAAGTTTTTCCGAGATTTAAGACGTGGGTCCCACTGTGAAATATTTAAATGAATTTTGGAATTTTATCCGAAAAATTAGTAAATTCATATGGAATTAATTCCTATGATTCGTATTGAGTATATCGAATTGTTTGTGAATAGATTTGAAGCTTTTGGAGTATCTTGTTCATCAAATCTTGCTCAAGCCTTGAAATCCAACAAGAAATTCTCAAGTTCTTCATCTAAGAGGTAAGGTTTCATACCTTAGTTTTTAATTTCAGATCTGGGGAGAAGATGGTTGATTAGCAGTATGATTCTTGGGTGTAAGAGTATTATTTATATATGCTTATACCAATAAGTTTTGTGGGAAGATGTTTGAGTTAAAATGAGTAAAGATTAGGTTGATAATGGTAGAAATCTTCAAAGATTTTAATTTAAGATTTGAAGGTTCATTGGACATTAGAATTTGATAATTTTTATATGGTTGGACTCGTGTTGGAATGGGTGTTCGGATTTCGTAAGTTTTTCCGAAATTTGAGATGTGGGTCCCACTGTCGAATATTTAAATAAATTTTGGATTTTTATCCGGAAAATTAATAAATTCATATGGAATTAATTCATATGATTCATATTGAGTATATCGAATTGTTTGTGAATAGATTTTAAACTTTTGGAGACAAATTTAAAAGGAAAATCTTTGGTCGAGTAATTGATTGGAATTTGCAGAGGTAAGTGTCGTGGTTAACCTTGACTTGAGGGAATAGAACCCTTAAATTATTTGTTATGTGAAATGCATGTGAACGACGTATAGGCGAGGTGACGAGTGTCTATTCGTCGTCAAATTAAGTATTTTCCTACTTGAAAAATCATAAATTATTTTAAATCATGAATTAATTATTATAATAATTGTTTCTCTTCTATTCGTTGTCAAATATAAATTCTTGAATTCCTGCATTAATTGTTACATGCTATTTGAATTATGTGTTTTAATTGTTATTTGACATTTAACATATTAAATATTAAACTGCCTATTTTCTCCTTGATTTCCATAATAACTTTTTATTTGTCATTGTTTGTTTCATAATTAAATCATAATAATTTTATGCTTGTTGTCTTATAATTTTATATTAATTGTTGTATTTATTGGGAAAATATCTTCTATAAGAATTGGTAAATGTATATATTGGAGGAGCGGGTTGCACGCCACAATAGAATTGATTGAAATAAATATATTGGAGGATCGGGTTGCACGCCACAACAGAATTGAATTGGTAAATGTATATATTGGAGGAGCGGGTTGCACGCCGTAACAGAATCGATTGAAATGAATGTATTGGGGGATCGGGTTGCACGCCGCAAGAGACTTATTAAAAAGTCCATATACGTAACAGAATTGATTGAAATGAATATATTGGGGAATCGGGTTGCACACCGCAACAGACTTATTAAAAAGTCTATATTGAAGGATCGGGTTGGACGCCGCAACAGACTTGCTAAAAGTATACATATACTTGATTAAAATAATATATTGGAGGGTTGAAAATATATATATTGTGGGAACGGGTTGCACGCTGCAACGGAAATTGGTTGAAATAATAATTGGTTATGACTGTTGAGTTGGTTTCAACTATTATAAATGAGTTACCTGTTTATTTCTATTATTTGTTGTTGTTACTAATATTGCGTACAGGTTAATGTAAGTGACCCGCCTTAGCCTCGTCACTACTTCGTCGAGGTTAGGCTCAGCACTTACCAGTACATGGGGTCGGCTGTACTGATACTACATTCTGCACTTCTTGTGCAGATTTCGGAGTTGGTCCCAGCGGCGTACCATAGACTTGCTCGGATTTCAGTTACTCAGAGGAGACTTGAGGTATAACTGCACGACGTCCGCAGTTCAAAAGTCCCCGTCTGCTTTACCTTAGCTGTGTGTTTGTTTCCAGACAACTTTATTTTATTCAGACCTTTATTTGTATTATTCTAGATGCTTGGGACACCAATTATGGGATGGTATTTAGATACCGTTATTTTATGGATTATTCACTACATTACAGACTTTACTTACATATTTATTTCTCTGTTATTAATAAATTTTTTTTAAATGACTAATATTATTCTAACGTTGGTTTGCCTAGCAAGTAAAATGTTAGTCGCCATCACGGTCCGAAGGTGGGAATTTCGGGTCATGACATATGTACTCGGGCTTATATGTGCAAATTTTATTGGTTTAAAGTCTTAGGCATTTTTATGTATTAAATTGGATAATTGTTGGTATTTGGTAAATCCTTGAAATTGTCATGCCTCATTCCTTATTTGTCGGGTTTGTATTTTATATGATAATTTGGTGTCATTGTCACTGGGATTTTTATATGAATTCTGTGTATTTGTTAATTTGATATTTTCTTGGAATTTAATTCCTTATGTATTTTCCATCTGTAAATAATTAATTAAATAAGTTTAAATTTAGGTATTAATATACTTATCAAAAACTTGGACTAAAGAAAGTGTTGTCTTATTGTGAGTTAATTTTCCTTCCTTGTTGTTTTCGAGATTTTATATACGTTGTGTGGAGTCTTGGACTATTTGTTGTGCAATTAATTAATTTTGTTGTATATTTGGAATTGGTTGTGGCCTATGGGTAATTTATAATATGAACTTTTATTTTGTGTTGTCGTGGTAATATCCGTGTAAATTGTTGTGTGATTTGGGTTACTGTTATGCGGCGGATAAGGGTGGCATTCCACTGTTGATAATATGTGGGTATAAGGGTGGCATTTCACTATGGTTATGTGTGTTGGGATATTGTCTGGGCGGAGCGATAAGGGAGGCTATTATAGGAGCGATAAGGGTGGCTATTATAGGAGTGATAAGGGGTGGCTATAAGAGTGATAAGGGTGGCTGTTGATATTGTCAGGGCGGAGGGATAAGGATGACTATTGTCAGGGGTGATATGTGATGATGTGGGATTAATGTGTTGGTGATTTTTATGTGATGTTATGATTTCCTTGTGACTTCATTTATATATTATGCAATTTATTTTATAAATTCAGTAAATTTGATAATAGTCAGATATATGTTGAAATTATGAGCCTGTAGATATTGCTGGGCAGATTATGATATGGGCACGAGGTGCCGGGGAAATGTGATGAATTTATTATTGGCAAGTGAACTGTCCATGCAGTTATGATATGAAATATGGGCACGAGGTGTCGTGATTATAAAATGAAAATACTATTGGCACGTGGATTATACATGTAGTTATGATATGACATGTGGGCACGAGGTGCCGTGAGTAAATGATGATGATATTAGCACGTGAGTTTTCTGTGCGGTTGTGATAGAAATATTGGCACGAGGTGCCATGAAAATATGAAAGCGGGCTGAGACCCGTATTATATGATTATGAGATGAGGTGTCACAAGGTGACTTTTATTTGAAAGGATTATATTCAAAATATTATTTGAAAGAATTATATTCGAAAGATATTTATTTGAAAGAATTGTATTTGAAGGATATTTAATTGAAAGAAGTATATTCGAAATATATTTATTGGAAAGGATTATATTCTAGAGATTTCTATTGAAAAACTTATAGATGAAAGATGTATATTTTGAAAAACTTAGATTATTGGTTGTACTTGTGTTCATTTTCTGTTTGAGCAATATTTATGGAGTTCTTGCTGCCTTGCTGTTTAAATCACTAGTTGATTATTGTTGCTATTACTGCTATTTGTTTTCTATTATTTTTGTATACTATTGCATAGGTTATTAGACTAGTGAGTATCTTGACTGTACCTCGTCACTACTCCACCGAGGTTAGTCTTGATACTTACTGGGTACAGACTGTGGTGTACTCATACTATACTTCTGCATATTTTTGTGCAAAGCCAGGTATTGGAGATATCATACTCGAACATAGTTAGAGTGGGATATCAAGGATTTAAGGTAGAGCTGCTTGGTCGCCGCAACCCCTTGGAATCTTTTTATTTTATTATACTGTTAATCATTATTCAAACAGTATTGAGTATTCGATCCTTGAGATCATTTCATGTATTCAGTTAGAGTTCGTGACTCAGTATTACCAGTCTTGAGAGATTATTTGAATATTTCCGTTGTTGGTTTTGACACTTGTATTGAATAAAAAAATGGCTTGAATTGTTATTATAATCGGCTTACCTAGTCTTAAAGACTAAGTGTCATCACAATGCCCGTGGTGGGATTTTGGGTCGTGACACTCTTGCATTTGATAGAGATAGAAAATACCATGACAAAATCCCCATTATTATCCCTGACTATGCCACCAATTCCAGCGTTGTCGTTATCCTTTAAAAAACTACCATCGGTGTTAACTTTGACGCATACTTCTTGTGGTTTATTCCAAACAACTTGCCTCCAACTTTATAAAGGTTTTAACCTTTCAACAGTATCACAAATGATAGGCCACTGGTTGATAGATTCCAAGTTGGAAAAGGATTTTGAAATTATAGCCTTGATATTCCAGATGCATTGGTACACCATCCTATTGTATTGAATTTTTTTTGATCTCCATATATACAAGCACACCGTTGTTTCCATAATTCCTAACAAATCATAAGAGGAGAGATTTGCATCATCTTTTTATGGACCACATTGCAAGGCTTCCTATCCCGCCATTTCTTAAAGGTTGCAATTATTGGTTGGATACAATTTTGGATGCCAAGAGGATTGCCCATGACAGCCCATATATATTGTGTTGCCTCACCTTTGATAAATACATGTTGCGTAGTCTCATTCTGTGCAACCCCGCAACAAAAATAGCTAAGCATCATGTTACTGCCAAACCTATTAATCACATCATTAAAAGGAAGTCTTTTATTAATGAGTCTCCAATTTTAAAAGAAAATTTTAAAAGGAACTCTATTATGCTAAATATTAGAGAAGAAAGGCTTTTTTTGTCTATGATTTCTAACAGAATGCCAAGCAGAATTGTTAGAGAAAACACCATCATCTAAAGCATTCCAGATAGGGAAATCAGGTTTGTTTTGATTTCCAATGGATAAATCAGCAATGAATTGAGTTGTTTGACTAGAAACCACACTATTAAGCTTCACCTGATCCCAAATATTATTGGCAATGGAGTGATTAACAGTGAGCCTAGCAGACTTACCTGGGCCTTGGTATATTTTAGCCAAGGCCCCTTGTCTCTCCCTCCCTATCCTTTTGTTTATTGTATTTGGTCACAGATTATTATAGACCATATTTTCCAGACTTGTAATGTATAGATTCTCATGTACTCAGTGACACCAGGTTTTGGGAGTGTATTTTATATCCATTATTTGTGGGATTATCTCTTAAACTTAATTATTATATTTTCTGTATTTAAAAGAAATTGTGGGTTATTGATGTTGTCGGCTTGCCTAGTATTGAGATAGGCGCCATCACTACGGGTTAGGATTTTGGGTCCTGACAAGTTGGTATCACAGCCTAGGTTACATAGGTCTCACGAGTCATGACCAAGTTTAGTAGGGTCTTGCAGATCAGTACGGAGACATCTGTACTTATCTTCGAGAGGCTGCCCAACCCTTAGGAAAATTTCACTTTCTTGTATTCTATCAAGCGAACTTATTGATTCCGGAAAACTAAAATTCTGTTATTCTATTATCTCACAGATGGTGAGAACACGTACTACCTGATTGGATGGTCAGCCACTAATGCCACCAGTTAGGGCCGCGAGAGGCCGGGGCCATGGTAGAGGCTGGAGCCGAGGTAGAGGTCGAGGTGTAGCTCGTACAACACTTGGAGAAGCACCTGTAGCACCACCAGTTTCTCCAGCTTAGGAGCAAATTCCGAATATAGTTAAGTCGGCGGGACCAGCTCAAGCACCAGTTGTGCCCATTGTGATTCAAGGCCTTTAGGAGGCTTTGGCCCAAATATGGACAGTTTGCACTGGCCTTGCACAGGTGGTTTCGGCTCAGGTCACTTCTTAGGCCGGGGAAGTACTCATACCCCTGTTGCCCATACTCCAGAGCAGGTAGTACAGAGAGTTCAGATACCGGGGGCACTACCAGCCCAGCCGGCTGCAACTGTTCAGGCCCCGGTAGTCCCCGTTATGGCAGATGATGAGCAGAGGAGACTTAAGAGATTTGGGAGGCTTCGACCTCCATCATTTAGCGGTGCTGAGTCAGAGAATGCTTAGGGATTTCTGGATAAGTGCCAGCGGATGCTGCGGACAGTGGATATTCTGGAGACCAGTGAGGTCTCATTCACTACTTTTTAGTTTTCTGGGGATTCCTTCAGATGGTGGGAGGCTTATGAGAGGCGCAGGCTGGTCGGTGTAGTACCACTTACATGGCAGGAGTTCTCCGTTCTCTTTTGGAGAAGTTTTTGCCACAGTGTTGCTGGGAGGAGTTGTGTAGATAGCTTGTGCAGCTTCAACAGTATGGCATGTATGTGACCCAGTACGAGATGAGGTTTTCTGAGTTAGCTCGTCATACAGTTTGGTTGGTTCCCACTGATAGGGAGAGGATTAGGAGGTTCATTGATGGCCTCACATACCAGTTGCGGTTACTTGTGACTCAGGAATGGGTATCTGGTACTACTTTTGATGAGGTGGTTGACATTTCTCGGCAGATAGAGGTGGTACGTAGCCGGGAGCAAGGAGAGAGAGAGGGAAAGAGGCCTCGTAGATCGAGTGGTTTCAGTGGTGTTCCTTCAGGGGGTCAGTATTACCACCGCAGGGGTCGTCCTTACAGACAGGCTCAGACGGGTCAACCAGTTCACTGTGGTGCATCATCCAGCCATGGTTCATATAGTTCTCATCAGGGTCAGTCATCTGTCAGTGCCTTTCCAGCCCAGAGTTTGTCCCATGTACCTTCAGTTCAGGGTTCACTCGCACCTGGTGCTTGTAGCGGTTATTCTGGTTTTCGAGGCCCGATTCAGTCCTCACCACCACCAGTACCAGGGAATTGCTTTGAGTGTAGGGAATTTAGGCATATGTGGAGGCAGTGTCGTCGTCGCCCAGGAGGTCCAATGCAGTAGAGGTATCAGACTATGACTTCAGCACCAGTTACTTCGCCACCCGCCAAGCTAGCTCGGGGTAGGGGTCAGTCAGCTAGGGGTCGCCCAAGAGGGGGAGGTTGATCAGGTGGTGGTCAGTCCCAATTCTATGCTTTTCCTTCCAGGCCAGATGCCATTACTTCAGATGCAGTGATCACATGTATTGTCTTAGTGTGCCACAGGGAAGCTTCTATATTATTTGACCCTGGTTCTACTTATTCGTATATATCATCGTACTTTACTCATTATCTGGATATGCCCCGTGAGTCCTTAGTTTCACTTGTTCGTGTATCTACGCCGGTGGGTAATACTATTATTGTGGACCATGTGTATCAGTCATATGTGTTAACTATTGGGGGACTTGCTCAATATGGTTGATTTCGATTTAATCCTGGGTATGGATTGGTTGTCTCCATGTCATTATATCCTGGACTGTCACTAAAAACTCTGACGTTGGCAATGTCGGGGTTGCCGAAAGTAGAATTGAGAGGTTCTCTAGATTATGTTCCCAGCAGGGTAATTTCTTATTTGAAAGCCCAACGTATGGTTGGGAATGGGTGTTTGTCATATTTGGCCTTTGTGAGAGATGTTGATACAGATACTCCTACTATTGATTCAGGTCCGATCGTGCGAGACTTTTCGGATGTATTTCCTGTAGACCTGCCGGGTATGCCACCTGACAGGGATATTGATTTCGGTATTGACTTGGTGCCGAGCACTCAGCCCATTTCTATTCCTCCATATCGTATGGCACCAGCTGAGTTAAAAGAATTGAAAGAGCAACTTCAGGAACTCCTTGATAAGAGGTTTATTAGGTCTAGTGTGTCACCTTGGGGTGCACTAGTTTTGTTTGTGAAAAAAAAAGATGGTACTATGCAGATGTGCATTGATTACAGACAACTGAACAAAGTTACAATCAAGAACAAATATCCTTTGACGCGTATTGATGATTTGTTTGACCAACTTCGGGGAGCGAGGGTATTCTCCAAAATTGATTTGTGATCGGGATATCACCAGTTGAAAATTCGGGATTCGGATATTCTAAAGATGGCATTCAGGACCCGCTATGGTCACTATGAATTTCTCGTGATGTCTTTTGGGTTGATCAACGCCCCAGCAGCATTTATGCACTTGATTAATAGCGTATTCCAGCCGTATCTTGACTCAATTGTAGTGATATTTATTGATGATATCCTGGTATACTCACGTAGCCAGGAGGAGCATGCACAACACTTGGGTATAGTGTTACAAAGGCTGAGAGAGGAGAGATTGTATGCCAAATTCTCTAAGTGTGAATTCTGACTTAGTTTGGTGGCATTCTTGGGAAACATAGTGTCCAGTGAAGGAATTAAGATGGATCCGAAGAAAATAGAGGCAGTCCTGAGTTTGCCCAGGCCATCTTCAGCTACTGACATTCAGAGATTTCTCGGCATGGCCGGTTATTATCGTCGTTTTGTGGAGGTTTTCTTGTCTATTGCATCACCTCTGACTAAATTGATCCAGAAAGGTGCTCCGTTCAGGTGGTCAGATGAGTGTGAAGAGAGCTTTCAGAAGTTCAAGACGACTTTGACTACAGCCCCAGTATTGGTGTTGCCTATAGGTTCAGAGTCTTATACTGTGTATTGTGACGCGTGGTGCATTGGTCTCGATGCAGTGCTGATGCAAGATGGTAGGGTGATTGTCTATGCGTCCAGATAGTTAAAAGTACATGAGAAGAATTATCCGGTCCACGACCTTGAGTTAGTAGCTATTGTTAATGCCTTGGAGATTTGGCGGCATTATTTGTACGGTGTCCATTATGAGGTTTATATCGATCACCGGAGTCTACAACATCTGTTTAAATAGAAGGATCTTAATTTGCGGCAGCGGAGGTGGTTGGAGTTGCTTAAGAATTATGACATCACCATTCTCTGTCATCCCAGAAAGGCCAATGTGGTGGCCGATGCCTTGAGTCGTAAGGAAAAGAGTTTGGGCAGCTTAGCATACTTACTGGTAGCAGAGAGGCCTTTAGCCTTGGATGTTCAGGCCTTGGCTAACCAGTTTGTTAGATTGGATGTTTCGGAGCTGAATCGAGTTTTGGCTTGTGTGGTTTCTCAGTCTTCTCTTTACGATCGTATCAGAGAACGTCGGTATGATGACCCCCATTTGCTTGTCCTTAAGGACACGATTTAGCATGCTGATGCTAAGGAAGTCACTATTAGAGATGACAGTGTATTACGGATGTAGGGCACGCTATGTGTGCCTAATGTAGATGTGTTGCGTGAGTTAATTCTCTAGGAAGCTCACAGATCGCGATACTCCATTCATCTAGGTGCCGCGAAAGATGTATCAGGATTTGAGACAACACTATTGGTGGAGGCGAATGAAGAAAGATATAGTCGGGGGTTGTATCTCGGTGTTTAAATTATCAACAGGTAAAGTACGAGCATCATAGACCAGGAGGATTGCTTCAGAGAAATTTTAGAGTGGAAATGGGAGCGTATTACTATGGATTTCGTTGTTGGGCTTCCACGGACCTTGAGAAAGTTTGATGTTGTTTGGGTGATTGTGGATCGGTTGACCAAATCTGCGCATTTTATTCCAGTTGGTACTAATTATTCTTTGGAGCGATTGGCTGAGATTTATATCCGTGAGATTGTTCGCCTACACGGTGTGCCGGTGTGCATCATTTCATATCGGGGCACGCAATTTACATCACAGTTTTGGAGAGCAGTGCAGTGAGAATTGGGCACACAGGTTTAGTTGAGTACAATATTTCACCCTAAGACGGACGAACAATTCGAACGCACTATTCAAATATTGGAGGATATGCTACGCACTTGTGTCATTAATTTTGTGGGTTCTTGGGATCAATTTCTATCACTCGCGGAGTTTGCTTACAATAACAGCTACCAATCGAGCATTCAGATGGCTCAGTATGAGGCTTTATATGGGAGACGGTGTCGGTTTCCGATGGGTTGGTTTTTGTTTGGTGAGGCTAGGCTATTGGGTACGGACTTGGTTCAGGATGCTTTAGAGAAGGTTAAATTGATTCAGGAGCGACTTCGTACGACGTAGTCTAGACAGAAGAGTTATGCCGATAGGAAGGTCCGTGATGTTGCTTACATGGTTGGGGAGAAGATTCTGCTTAAGATTTCACCCATGAAGGGTGTGTTGAGGTTCGGGAAGAAGGGAAATTTGAGACCTCGGTATATTGGGCCTTTTGAGATACTTAAGAAAATTGGAGAGGTGGCTTATGAACTCGCTTTGCCACCTAGTCTATCAAGTGTTCATCCAGTATTCTATGTATCCATGCTCTGAAAGTATGTCGGGGATCCGTCTCATATTCTGGATTTCAGTACAGTGCAGCTGGACAGTAATTTGATTTATGATGTGGAGCTGGTGGCTATTTTAGACCGGCAGGTTCGAAAGCTGAGGTCAAAGAACATAGCATCAGTGAAGGTACAGTGGACAGACCAGCCAGTCGGAGAAGCTACTTGGGAGATTGAGCAGGAGATGCAGAGCAAATATCCATACCTATTTGAGACTCCGGGTATGATTCTAAACTTGTTCGAGGACGAACGTTTGTTTAAGAGGGGGAGAATGTAACGACCCGACCGGTCGTTTTGAGTATTATAATCATGTTCCCCCACTTACTGCTCAATTTATTCTTTACAGTTGTTTTATTACTTACCGGGTTAGTTGGTTCGGGTCTGGAAGGACTTCGGAGTGAAATGAGACACTTAGTCTTATAATTAAAAACTTAAATTGGAAAAGTTAACCGGATGTTAATTTATGTGTAAAAAACCTCGGATTGGAATTCTGATGATTCCAATAGCTTCGTATGGTGATTTTGGACTTAGGAGCATGTCCGGAAAAGTATTTTGTGGCCCGTAGTGGAATTAGGCTTGAAATGGCGAAAGTTGAATTTTTGGGAAGTTTGACCGGGGGTTGAATTTTTGATATCGGGGTCGAAATTTGATTCTGGAAATTTTAATAGGTTCGTTATGTCATTTATGATTTGTGTGCAAAATTTGAGGTCAATCGGACGTGATTTGATAGGTTCCGACATCGTTTGTAGAAATTGGAAGTTTCAAAGTTCATTAGGCATGAATCTATGTGTGATTCATATTTTTATTGTTGTTTGATGTGATTTGAAGACTCGACTAAGTTTGTATGGTGTTTTAGGACTTGTTGGTATATTTAGTTGAGGTCCCGGGGGCCTCAGGTGAGTTTTGGGTTGTTAACGGATCAAATTCGGACTTATAAGAAAAGCAAAATTTTTTGCCCTCTGGTGCAATCGCACCTGCGGAATTTGGCTCACAGGTACGAGCATGCAGAAGCACAATGGGCATCGCAAGTGCTCAAGGTCCGCAAAAGCGGATGAAAATCTTGCAAAAACGAGCTCCCAGGTGCTAGCTCGGATGCGAAGAAGCGGAGGCTGGGCTGGGCTGGTGGACTGTGGAGCGCAAATGCGGAAGGCATTTCGCAGGTGCGGACTCGCACCTGTGCGTGGGGGATCGCAGTAGCAAGAGTTGGCGCAGAAGCGGGAGAAAATCCGCAGAAGCGGTTGCGCAGAAGTGGCTAGAAATCCCGCAGAAGCGGAAACCCCTGGACAGTACAAAAACATAGGGGTTCTGAGCTTTTGCCATTTTTGGGCATTTCAATCTCGGGCTAGGCAAATTTTAGCGAGGTTTTCACGAGAATTCATGAGGTAAGTCCCTTGTGATCATTTCTACTCCATAATATTGAATTATCATCCAATAATCTCACTAGATTACATGTTTTTGAGGTGTAAATCGGAGATATGAACCTAGGGATTTCAAAATGAGAATTTGAGATTTGGAGGCCAAGTTGAGGTCGGATTTTGGTAAAATTGGTATGGTTAGACTCGTGGTTGAATGGGATTTCGGATTTTGTAACTTTTGTCGGGTTCCAAGACGTGGTCCCCACATACAATTTTTGAGCTAAATTTTGGATTTTGTTGAAAAATTAGTATTTTCTTATGGAATTAATTTCTATGATTTTTATTTGCTGAATCGGATTATTTGTGGCTAGATTTGAGGCGTTTGGAGGTCGATTCGGGAGCAAAGGCATTGCAGAATAAAGAAATTTACGATTTGAGGTAAGTAACAATTGTAAATTTGGTCCTGAGGGTATGAAACCCCGGATTATGTGTTATGTGATTGGTTTTGAGGTGACGCGCATGCTAGGTGACGAGCGTGTGGGTGTGCACCATAGGAATTGTGACTTAGTCAATCTCGTGGAACTGTGTAGTTGAATAACCTGTTGAAATTCGTATATTTTTCCATATATTTAGAGAAATTAATCTATAAATCATGTTTAAACTATGTGTTGACATTGTTGGGACCCATAGAGGTCGTGTACATATTGAATTATCTGCTAAATTGATGTTTCATACTCAGTCACAATTTTTATGCGCATATTACATCTCAGTCTCTCTTATTCATTATTGATGCATCATATAATTATTGTTGGGCTGCTTATCATGATTTATGAGAGCCCGAGAGACTGGAGAGGTTGATGACTGAGTGGAGCCGAGGGCCTAATTGTGAGGATATTTATGGGATCGAGCTGCACGCCGCAACATGTTTTGTTGATTTATGCCATGATTGGCTTGTTATAGCGCTTGGTATGGAGGAGCCCCTCCGGAGTCTGTACACACCCCCAGTGAGCGCAAGTACCTACTGAGTGCGAGTGCCGAGTGCTGAGTGATTGAGAGGAATGAGTGGCTGTGAGGAAAGAGTGATTGTGAGGTTGGAGTGAATGGGAGGACTGAGTGACTGTTACTATGAGAGGATGCATTGATTTCATTATTGCTGCATTTCAGCTGTCATATATCACTGTTTTGGAATTTTTTTAAAAGACATTATCTTTTGTTTCAGTCGAAGTTGATATGAAATTACTGTAGAATTTAAAATGTTGAACTTGAGAGCATGTCTACCCTTATGTTGAAAATCATTGTATTTGGACTTAGCTGTGAAGCTCATCACTACTTTCAGTTCTTATTTATTATTGTTACGTATTGAGTTAGTTATACTCATACTACACTCTGCACTTTGTGTGCAGATCCAGGTGACTCCGGGCACAGTGGGTGTTGATTCTTTCACACAGTTGATTTTTCGGAGATTCAGAGGTAGTTGCCATGTTTCGCAGAACTTGTCTCTCCTTCCCTATCCTTTTGTTTATTGTATTTGATTTCGGATTATTATAGACTGTGTTTCTCATACTTGTAATGTATAGATGTTCATGTACTCAGTGACACCGAATTTTGGGAGTGTATTTTATATCCAGTATTTGTGAGATTTTCTCTTAAACTTAATTATTATGTTTTTCGTATTTAAAAAAAATTGTGGGTTACTGATGTTGGCGGCTTGCCTATTAATGAAATAGACGCCATCACGACAGGTTAGGATTTTGGGTCGTGACAGTAGCTGCCCAAACTATTAAAAATGACCAGCACATATCAACAACTGATGGTGCTTAATAACAGTAGGCAAGCAAGAGATATCACAGTGCAGTCATTTCTGGACAATTTATTCCATGAAATCCATCACAAATGGACGACTATCAACTTCAGTTGGCCACACAACCATCACATGAGTACATTAACATATTCTTTAGATTTTACTTTTATGTTAACTAGTTTTAGTGTACGCGTTTCACGTGTGTTCCCTGTCTTAATGAGTAATATTGATTAAAAAGTTACATAAATATTATTCAAAATTATGTTTAAATTATAAAATAGAAATGTAAGCTCCTAAGATTGATGATTATTGATCTTATATAACTAACTTAATAAAAAAGAAATTCTCTCAAATTCACTTCAAACTGTCATAATTTATTAGTTCAATTTCACATGTTGCCATATTTCCTTTTTAGTTTCAGCAAGAACATATAGCCCTTAAAGATTTAAGAGTTTTTCTAAAAATATTTTTGAAAAGTTATTCTCAAATTCATTCGAAGATTAAATGTACACGAATTAATTATTTTTTAGGCTTAATTGTATATGAATTAATTATTTTGTATAACTACAGTAAGAATTTTAAAATGCATATTTAATTGCTTTGCTCTCAACAATTTTGCGTGCTTCATGTTCTTTCCATGAATGTATTTTTATGTTTTCTTTTTGGTGATGATATAATAAAATATGATCATCACGTTAAGCGTCTAAATATTACTTATATGGATTTGTTTTCAATTAGCACAATTTATATAAGGTAAAATGCTAATAGATTTTAAAGTCCTAAATACTAGGACTTTTACCTAGTTTAATAAGGAAAGATCTAATAAATAAAATTTGAGTTGATTCTAAATTCCTAAATATTAGAAAATTAATTTAAATTATAATTTTATCCAATGCAAAATATATTTTTAAATGGTAAAAAAGGCGAACGACATTTCGCTAAAGGCCTTCGTGCTTTTAATATAACTAGTCTCTATACTCGTGCGTTGCACGAATAATTTATATCGAATATAATACGCTTATAAAAAACAATAAACTTTCAAATGCATAAAATTAATTATAAAGTTTTTATACAATCAAAGGCACAAGTTATACATTAAAGTTGTAAAACCAATCAAAGTATGCAACATATTTAATCATATTTGTTATGCAATAATTTCTTTAGTTAATCGTAATGATTCAGGTATATGGATGTAATATCTCAAGAAAAACATTAATGACATAGAAAAAAAAAAGACATAGTCTTCCATGACATTACTTTTTGAAAACGTATCCTAATAACTTCCTATCACTCTCTTTTTTCATTCTCAACTTTATATTGTTGTGGGGTATATGAGCATGTCATTTGACACTCAACACCGGCCTTTTCTAATATCCTTGTTGAGTTGCATATTATTGTGTGTCAATTATCACAAAAGTTTATTTCTAATAAATTCTTAACTGCACAGATATTTAAAAATATTTATTTGATTGTAAAAGGATATAAAATTACACAAAAAATTACAGAAGTATACTTCCTCATGCCTGAAATGGTTCACTCAAATCTTTTTGTCAAAAAGCACGAGATAATCGTCATGAATATGATCTCAACAGCTTGCACAAAGATATTAATATAAAAATATATAACTTCACTACTAATTATTTTGCTTTACAATCAACTTGTCCTGTTAAGAGAATTTTATCTTCCAGATATATGTTTTAGCTAGATCACTTTTAAAAAATAGTGAAAATTACAATTAGTTATTTATGCTGATAAAAACGGCAAAATAATGTGGATAGAGTAAGTTTTCGTGTATTAGGTTACTTAATCCAAATTTCCTCGTAATTTGACTTGTGCAGCTTAGCTCATGTACAATAGTTTTTCTTATGTCATATATAACTGTGTATATATGAACAATAATATAATATAACAGCCTATTTTACCAATGAGAAAGAAGTTCGCGATGAAAATAAAAAAACTGCAACAACCTATTTTGTCATGACCCGAAATTCTCACCTTCGGGAGTGTGATGGCGCCTAACATTTCACTTGCTAGGGAAGCCACATTAGAATAATTTTAACCATTTATTTTTAACTATTTAATTTAATTATTAATAAAGAAACTAATAATTGGAATAAAATCTAAAATAAAGTGAGTAAACCATAATAATAGCGATGTCTAAATACCATCCCAGAACTAGTGTCACAAGTGCACGAACTACTAGAATAATACAAATAAGGGTCTGAATGAAAATAAAGTTGTCTGACAGAAATACTGTAACGACCCAGTCGTTCGTTCTGAGAGTTATAGCCTCATTTCCCCCATCTATGCTTATTTATGTGTTGTTTAGCTGTGTTGAGTTGTATCGAGTTGGTAGGTTTGGGTTCGGAGTAGTTTTGGAGTGAAATGAACATTTAGTCTCTTAGTTAGAAAGCTAAGTTAGAAAAGTCAACCGGAAGTTGACTTGTGAGTAAACGAATTCGGATTTGGATTTTTATGATTCGATTAGCTACGTTGGGCAATTTTAGACTTAGGAGTGTGTCTGGAATATAATTTAGAGGTCCGTGGTAGAATTAGGCTTGAATTGGCGAAAGTTGAAAGTTTAGAAATTCTTGGGCTTGAATCCGAGGTTGATTTGGTGTTTTGGTGTTGTTTTGGGTGTTCCGAAGGTTCGACTAATTTCGGGTAGTGAAATATGACTTTTTGGAATTATTGGTTGAGGTCCCGAGGGCCTCGGGTGAGTTTCGGATAGGTTTGGGTTGTGTTGCACTCGTTTTTCTTATGTTTCAACGCCGTTTCTTCAAGCATAAATGATATCATATTGAACAAATGAGCTCCGATTTCTTTTTTTATTGAAGTATTATATTCGTATCGTAATTACGGACCCGTAGCAAAAAGAATCGTCAAATTTGGATATCGTATGAGGATTTTATGATCATTTTACTAAGAATTAGGTTGCTAGTTTTTCAGATTAATTACGAAATTGCCACTGAATTCGTATTTAAAAATCTGCACGATTTGCAAATATTAAAACCTACATATCTCCTTCATTATAAGGTCAATTTGAGTGATTCAAAAATCTAACTTGACTAGAATTTCACACGGAATCCATTGGAGGCATAAAAAGCGAGTTTCGGGATCGTTTGGCATGAGAAACGAGGCAGAATATCTGGCAAAAAAATATATAAAACAAGGATGTATTCATTCGGTCATATTTTGAGTTGGGGAACTTGGATATGGGCGATTTTGGGGGCGATTTTTACCATAAGGATTGGGGTAAGTGTTCTCTACTCAGTTTTGGTTATATTTCATGAATCCATCTTCATTTTTGGGATTTGATTGATGATTTCAAAGTGAAATTGAGGGAGTTAGGGTTTGAGTTTTGGAGAGATTTAGGTAGGGATTTGAGGGACCAAACAAAGTCCGATTTTGATAAATTTTATATGGTTAGACTCGGGAGAGGGAGAGGGTTTTGATTCTGCCATTGTTGACTGGTTCCGAGACGTAGGGCCAGGTTTTGGCCGATTTCAGATTTTTGGCATATTTTGTAGTTTTTATTGTGGAATTTCTATTCGTTAGCCTATGTTGATGGTATTAATCTGATTATGGTTAGATTTGGAACTTTTGGAGACCGAGTCCAGAGACGAGGGCATCCCGGAGTAGGATTTTATGCTGTTAAGGTAAGTAACAGTTTTAACTCTGGCTTTGAGGGTATAAACCTGGAGAATTTGATATCGTGTGACTGTTTGGAGGTGATACCCACGCTAGGTGACAGGCGTATGGGTGTATACCTCGAGGGATTGAGACTTGGTCCGTCCCGTGAGGCCTCATGGCCATCATATGTGTTTACGTAGTTACTTGTTGTTGAACTTGTCTGCCTTCATGTTAGAGATCATGCTTAGGCTTTATTCATGCTCACATTATTTGTACTCAGTCATAGAAATTATTGTACATGTTTATCTCAGTCCATATTATTTGCTAATATGCTGTGATACTTGATGTGGGATGTGTTCCCTTATTTGTTGATGATGGTGAGGCTAGTGAGGTACATGATTGAGTGAGACCGAGGTCCTGGTTGTGAGGATATTAATACCATAGCGCGTGAGTTATCCGCGTAACACGTGAGTTGACCGTGTGGGTCCAGGTATTGATACCATAGTGTGTGAGTTGTCCGCGTAGCACGTGAGTTGACCGTGCGGATCCAGGTATTGATATGATGGCACGTGAGTTATCCGTGCTTAGCGCTTGGACTTTGGGAGCCCCTCCGGAGTCTGTACACCCCCCCCCCCCCCAGTGAGCACAGAGTGTTGAGCGTTGAGTGCTGAGTGATGGAGTGGCATTGCTGTGAGGTTGCATTTACTTTTGCTGTTGCTGCATTTACCTGTTAATTTTCCTTATAGTCTTACTGATTTATGAAATTACCTATCTACTCCTGTTTGTACTTAATTGTGGAAATAATAATTGGATTATTCTGCTTAGCTCATCACTACTGCTCAGTTCCTTAGTTATTTCTATTACTTGCTGAGGTGGTTGTACTCATACTACACCCTGCACTTTATGTACATATCCAGGTGAGTTAGAGCGAGGTAATAATTGTGTTCAGGCCGGCTATCTGTGGAGATTGCAAGGTAGTTGCTAGCGTCCGCAAGAGCTTGTTACTCCTCTTGTCATTTCTTCTTTTGGACAATTAGACAGCTTATGTATCTTAGTTCATAGTTTTAGATGCTCATGACTTAGTGACACCCCGATGTTTGGGGCTCGTTTCCATATTTTTCTATATTATATTTAGAGTTGATTTAGTTTATGAAAAATTTAAATGTTGAAATATTTTATTAAATTCTTATAATCGGTTTTGTAGTACTATTTTGGGAAGTAGGCTTGCCTAGTAACACGATAGGCGTCATCACGACCATGGTTAGATTTTGAGTCGTGACAAATACACAACTAAAATAAAGTACATGAGGACTTCAGAGCTGCGAACGCCGTGCAGCTATATCTCAAGTCTCCTGTGAATAGTTGAATCCGAGCAAATCTACTGTACACCGTCGGGACCAACTCCGGTATCTATACAAGAAGTGCAGAGTATAATATGAGTACAACCGACCCCATGTACCTAATAAGTGCCGAGCCTAACCTCGACGAAGTAGTGACGAGGCTAAGATAGGTCACTTACATTAACCTGTATGTAATAATAATAATAACAACAATATAGGAGAACATGAATAGAAATTAAACCGGTAAATCACATCAACAATCAAGCCAACTCGGCAGTCATATCCGATTATTACTTAAATCACTTTTCGTTGCGGCGTGCAACCCGATACCACAATAATTTCATATTCAATTTTCGTTGCGGCGTGCAACCCAATCCTTAATATATCTTTTCAATCAATTCTGTTGCGGCGTGCAACCCGTTCCTTCAATATATTCAGTATCATTTCTGTTGCGGCGTGCAACCCGCTCCTCAATAATATAATTTACCAATTCTTATAAAAGAAATTATTCCAATAAATACATCAATTAATATGAAATTGTAAGACAATAAGCATATAATAATTATGATTTATTTAGAAACAAGTGATGACAAGTAGCAATTAATTGTGGAAATTAAGAAGAAAATAAGCAATTTAATATTTAGTATGCTAAATGTCAAGTAACAATTAAGTCACATAAATCAAATAGGCATGTAGCAAATATAGCATAGATTCAAGGCATAATATTGGGCAAGGAATATGAGAGAAATAATTAATATAAAAATTAATTCATAATTTAAAATAATTTATAATTTCCAGATAAATGTGCAAACAATCAATTTGACAACATATAGGCACTCGTCACCTCGCCTATACGTCGTTACACATGAAATTCACATAACAATAATTCAAGGGTTCTATTCCTTCAAGTCAAGGTTAACCACGATACTTACCTCGCTTCGCAACCGAATTCAAGATTCCAATAAACCTTTGTCTCGTGAATTCGTGTCCGAAAGCCTCAAATCTAGTCATATATAATTCAATATACTCAATACAAATCGTAGGAATTAATTCGATATGAATTTACTAATTTTTTGGATTAAAATCCGAAATTTATTTCAAAAATCGACAGTGGAATCCACATCTCGAATCTCGGAAAAACTCATGAAATTCGAACACCCGTTTCGATACGAGTTCAACCATGAAAAAATTATCAAATTCCAACATCGGATTGGCTTTCAAATCTTAAATTTTCGTTTTTGGAAGATTTTATAAAAATCTGGTTTTTCTTCCATAAATTCACAGATTCATGATGTAAATGAGTATGGAATCATGAAACAACAACAACAACAACAACAACCCAGTAAAATCCCACTAATGGGGTCTGGGGAGAGTAGTGTGTATGCAGACCTTACCCCTAACCTAAGAGAGTAGAGAGGTTGTTTCCGAAAGACCCTCGGCTCAAGAAGACGAAAAGAGACAATATTAGTATCACCAATAGAAACCATAGGAAAAATAACATCAGGGAAATGAGAAGGTAGATGCAAAAAAAACACGATAGACAGTACATAGACCCGGCACTATGGTAAACAAGGGAGTAGTATGACATAACATTGCCACTAGTTGACATCGACAAAACCCTACCAGACTAGCCTCATAAAGGTACTAAGTAAGGGAGACTCAACTACCTCCTAACCGATAACCCTAATACTCGACCTCCACAACTTTCTATCAAGAGCCATGTCCTCGAAAATCTGTAGCCTCGCCATGTCCTGCCTGGTCACCTCTCCCCAATACTTCTTAGGTCATCCTCTACCTCTTCTCGTGCCCTCTAAAGCCAGCCGCTCATATCTCCTTACCAGAGAATCTGGGCTTCTGCTTTGTACGTGTCCGAACCATTTGAGCCTCGCTTCCCGCATCTTGTCATCAATGGGATCCACGCCCACCTTCTCCCGAATATCTTCATTCCTAATCTTATCCATCCTAGTGTGACCGCATATCCACCTCAAAATCATGAAATATAACTAATTTTGGATAAAGAATACTTACCCAACTAAAACTCGTGAAAATGCCTCTGAAATCGCCCAAAACCGAGGTCTAAAACTCTAAAAATGAACAAAAATATCGGAATCTCGACATATATATTCTGTCCAAAATTTTCAAGCCAAAATTGCGGTATCAGCCTTTAGTCAATCATTCATAACTTTCTGTACAAATATCCAAATGTTCAATAGTTTATCTTTCCGGAAACTAGAATCAAAGAGATACAACTTTTACGTTTTGATAATTTCCAGATTCTTTATTTATTGCGAGATATAAGCTTACAAAGTTAGCTCTGCGCATCAGAAATTTCGCACACTGCTGTCAAAAAACTAGCAGTTAAAAATGACATAAAAATGGCCCGAAACCACTCTAAAACTCACCCGAGCCCCTCGAGACCCCGTACGAATACACCAACAAGTCTCAAAATATATTATGGAGCTACTCGAGGTCTCAAATCACACATAACAACGGCGAAACTACAAATCGCGCGTCGATTCGGACTTATGAGTTTATGAAATTTTCAATTCTATAACTCGCGCCGAAACATGCCAAATCAATTCGGAATGAACTCAAATTTTACACGTAAGTCATAAATGACATAATGGAGCTGTTTCAATTTCCAGAATCGAATTCCGATCCTGATATCAATAAAGTCAACTCCCGGTCAAACTTTCTAGAAATCTTCTATTTTCCAACTTTCGCCAAAATGCACCGAATTGTCCTACGAATTTCCAAATCCAAATCCGAACATGCGCCTAAGTACGAAATCACCATACGAAACTATTGGAATCATCAAAATTTTATTCCGGGGTTGTTTTCTCAAAAGTCAAATCTCCGGTCAAACTTTAGAAATTCAAGCTTTATAAAATTAAACCTTTTATTTTATTTTTTCCAAAACTAACGGAAAATTTGCCCACGTACCTCAAAATAACTTCAAATTTTGTACATAAGTCATAAATATTGTTATGAATTTGATCGAACTCTCGGAATCTAAATCGGAACCCGGTTTCAACAAAAACCCAATTATGACCAAATTTAGGAATTCTTAAACCTTTAAATTTTTAGTTTCTGTTAAATGCCGATAATTTGAGCTAGGGACCTTCGAATTCGATTCCGGGCATACGTCCAAGTCCCAAATAATGATACGAACCTACAGGAATTGTCAAAATACTGATTCGGGTCTGTTGGCTCACAACGTTGAACAAAGTCAACTTAGTTGAGTTTTAAAGCTCTATTTCACATTTTAATCAATTTTCATATAAAAACTTTTCAAAAAAATTTACGGACTGTGCACGTTAGTCGAGGAATGCTGAATAGTGCTTTTTGAAGTCTCAGAACACATAAATGAATATTTAAAATTAAAGATTACATATTGGGTTATCACATTCTCGACCTCTAAAACAAACGTTCGTCCTCGAACGGAGTTAGAAAAATACCTGAGCTGGTGAAAAGGTAGGGATATATACTCCGCATGTCCGTCTCGGACTCCCAGGTAGCTGCCTCAATTGGCTGACTTCTCCATTGTACCCGAACTGAGGGATAACTTTTAGATCTCAACTGTCGGACATGTCGGGCTAGAATAGCTACCGACTCCTCCTCATAAGTTAAATCTTTGTCCAATTGGACTGAGCTGAAATCTAACATATGGGACAGATCACCATGATATTTCCGGAGCATAGATACATGGAACACCGGATGAACTGCTGATAAACTAGGTGGTAGTGCAAGCTTGTAGGCTACTTCACCTACCCTTTCAAGAATTTCAAAGGGTCCAACATACCTAGGGCTTAACTTGCCCTTCTTTCCGAATCTCATTACACCTTTCATAGGTGAAACCCGGAGCAATACCCTTTCTCCAGTAATGAATGCAACATCACGAACCTTACGGTCAGCATAATTCTTTGTCCTAGACTGAGCTGTGCGAAGTCGATCCTGGATAACCTTGACCTTATCCAAGGGATCCTGTACCAAATCAGTACCCAACAACTGTGCCTCTCCTGGTTTAAACTAGCCAACTGGCGAACGACATCGCCTCCCGTATAATGCTTCATACGGAGCCATATAAATGCTCAACTGGTAGCTGTTATTATAGGCAAATGCTGCAAGTGGCAAGAACTAATCCCAAGAACTTCCAAAATCTATAACACAAGCGCGAAGCATATCTTCCAATATCTGAATAGTGCGCTCTAATTGTCCGTCTGTCTGTGGATGAAATGTTGTACTCAACTCAACCCGTGTGCCTAACGCATGCTGTATAGACCTCCAGAAGTGCGAGGTGAACTGCCTACCTTGATTTGAAATAATAGACACGGGCACACCATGAAGGCGGACATTCTCACGAATGTAAATTTTAGCTAACCGCTCTGAAGAATAGGTAATTTCCACTGGAATGAAATGTGCTGACTTGGTCAACCTGTCCACAATGACCCATACTGCATCGAACTTCTTCTGAGTCCGTGGGAGTCCAACAACAAAATCCATAGTGATACGCTCCCACTTCCACTCAGAAATTTCTAACTTCTGAAGCAAACCAACAGGTCTCTAATGCTCGTACTTAACTTGCTGACAATTCAAACACCGAGCTACATATGCAACTATATCCTTTTTCATTTTTCTCCACCAATAATATTGCCATAAATCTTTATACATTTTGGCAGTACCCGGATGAATAGAATACCGGGAACTGTGGGCCTCTTCAAGAATTAATTCACGAAGCCCATCCACATTAGGAACACAAATACGACCCTACATCCGCAGAACTCTATCATCTCCCATAGTAACCTGCTTGGCACCACCGTGTCGTACCGTGCCCTTAAGGACAAGCAAATGAGGATCATCATATTGTCGCTCTCTGATGCGCTCATATAAAGAAGACTGAGAGATTGTGCAAGCTAGAACCCAACTGGGCTCCAAAACATCTAACCTCACAAACTGATTGGCCAAAGTCTGAACATCTGCAGCTAGCGGTCTCTCACCAACTGGAATATATACAAGGCTGCCCATACTCACAGCCTTTCTACTCAAAGCATCGGCCACAACATTGGCCTTTCCCGGGTGATACAAAATGGTGATATCATAGTCTTTCAACAGCTCCAACCATCTTCTCTGCCTCAAATTGAGATCTTTTTGTTTGAATAGATACTGCAGACTACGATAATCTGTGAATACTTCACATGACATGCCGTAAAGATAGTGCCTCTAAATCTTTAGCGCATGAACAATGGTTGCCAATTCTAAGTCATGAACATGATAATTATTCTCGTGAACTTTCAACTACCGCGATGCATATGCAATCACTCTGCCATCTTCCATCAATACTGCTCTGAGTCCAATACGAGATGCATCACAATACACCGTGTACGATCCTGAACCTATGGGCAACACCAACCTTGGCGCCGTAGTTAAAGCAGTCTTGAGCTTCTGAAAGCTCAACTCACACTCGTCTGACCATCTGAATAGAGCACCCTTATGCGTCAGTCTGGTCAATGGGTGTGCTATAGATGAAAACCCTTCCACGAACCGGCGATAATAACCTGCCAGACCTAGAAAACTCCGAATCTCGGTAGCTGAAGTAGGTCTAGGCTAGTTCTGAACTGCCTCAATTATCTTATGGTCCACTTTTATGCCTTCTGACGATACGACATGCCCCAAAAAGGCAACTGAGTCTAACCAAAACTCGCATTTTGAAAGTTTGGCATATAATTGATTATCCCTCAAAGTTTGAAGCACAATCCGAAGATGTTACGCATGCTCCTCTCGACAACTGGAGTAAATCAAGATGTCATCAATGAATACAACCACAAAGGAATCCACATAGGGCTTGAACACTCGGTTTATCAAATCCATAAATGATGTTGGGGCATTTGTCAGCCCAAATGACATCACTAGAAATTCATAATCTCCATACCAAGTCCGAAAAGCTGTCTTAGGGATATTAGATGCCCTAATCTTCAACTAATGATAGCCAAACCTCAAGTCAATCTTCGAAAATACCTTGGCACCCTGAATCTGATCGAATAAATCATCAATTATTGGCAACGGATACTTGTTCTTGATAGTAGTTTGTTCAACTACCGATAATCTATACACATCCACATTGAACCATCTATCTTCTTCATAAACAACTCTGGTGCACCCCAGGACGAGATACTAGGTCTAATGAATCCCTGATCAAGCAAGTCTTGTAATTTCTCATTCAATTCTTTCAACTCCAGAGGGGCCATACGGTATGGTGGAATAGAAATAGGCTGAGTGCCCGGAGCCAAATCAATACAGAAGTCAATATCTCTGTCGGGTGGCATCCCCGGCAAATCTGAAGGAAATACTTTTGAAAATTCACGAACAACTAGTACAGAGTCCATATAAGGAACATCCACACTCGGATTGTGAATATAAGCCAAATAGGCTAGACACCCCTTCTCGACCATACGCTGAGCCTTCATATAAGAAATAACTCTGTTGGTAGAATGACGAGGAGTTCCTTTCCACTCTAATTGAGGTAACCCCGACATGGATAAGGTCACCGTCTTAGCATGAAAATCCAATATAGCATGATAAGGTGACAACCAATTCATACCCAGTATGACGTCAAAATCTACCATGTCGAGAAGTAGAAGATCCACACTAGTCTCAAAACTCCCAATAGTAACCATGCACGAACGATAGACATAATCTACCACAACAAAATCTCTCACCTGCATGGACAGATATATAGATACACTCAGAGAATCACGAGGCACAACCTTATATGAAGCAAAGTAGGAGGACACATAGGAGTAAGCATATACTGGATCAAATAGAACTGAGGCATCTCTATGGCAAACTGGAACGATACCTATGATCACGGTGTCGGATGACTCGGACTCAAGCCTAGTTGGGAAAGCATAGAATCGGGGTTGGGCCCCACCAGTCTGAACTATATCTCTGGGATAGGCCATAGCTCGCTGGCCTCCACCTCTAACATTCTGACCTCCACCTCTAGCAGTCTAACCTCCACCTCTAACAGTCTGACCCCTGCCTCTAGCTGGTTGGGCGGGCGGTGGAGCAACCGGTGCCGGTATGATGGCACAAGAATTCTGCTGAGATCTGTTTCTCAACAACCTAGGGAAATGCCTCCTAATGTGACCAATGTTCCCACACTCATAACATCCATCATGTTGTCGTGGTTGCTAAAACTGAAGCTGACCCGAACGGGTCGGATAGCCGCCATAGTGACTCTGGAGTGGTGGTGCACTAATAGGAGCTGAATGTGCACTGAATGCTGGCTGTCCAGGGTAAGGAACATAAGGACCTTGAATCCCTGAAGCATCGTGAGAAGTATGAAGTGCTGAATAAAATGGCTTGGGAGGATGACCCCTACTATAAGTACTCCTGCCTCCAGATGAGGCACCTCTGAAATTACCGGAATGACGGGGCCTCTTATCTGACACTGGCCCTCTCTCATGTGAAAGAACCATCTCGATCCGCCTGAAGACATAAGCAGCCGTCTGAAAAGAAATCTCACTCCCGGTATCCTTGGCCATCTGTAGCTTGATAGGTTGAACGAGTCCATCAATGAACCTCCTCCTCCTCTCTCTCTCTCTCTCTCTCTCTCTCTCTCTCTCTCTCTCTCTCTCTCTCTCTCTCTCTCTCTCTCTCTCCGGTAGAAAGCAGAAGAAGAGCATGATGGGCGAGATCTACAAAACTGGTCTCATATTGAGTGACTGACATACTTCCTTGCTGAAGACGCTCAAACTGCTTGCGGTAATCCTCCCTTAGTGTGATAGGAAGGAACTTCTCCAAAAATAGCTGCGAGAACTGCTCCCAGGTAAGTGCAGGTGAACCAACTGGTCTAGTAAATACATAATCTCTCCACCACCTCTTGGCGGAACCAGTCATCTGAAACACAACAAAATCAACCCCATTGCTTTCGACTGTCCCCATGTTCTGCAATACTTCATAGCAGCGGTCAAGAAAATCTTGTGGGTCCTCAGTAGGTGTACCACTGAAATGGATTGAAAATAGCTTGGTAAACTTGTCCAACCTCAACAAAGCCTCAGAAGAGAAAGCAGGCCTATCACTGGCATATGCTACAACAACTGGTTGAACTACCCCAACTGGATGGGCTACTGGAGCCTGACACTGGGGAGTTGTATGCCCCGGAGTGGGAGTAGTGGGAGTCTGTGATCCTCCCCCAGCCTGTGAGACAACTGGTGCCACTGGAAATGTGCCATTTTGGGCCACACCCTCCATAAGACTCACCAAACGGACTAGAGCGCTGAAGTATTAGAGTAGTTATGAATCCTTCCAGAACCTGAACTGGTCCAACAGGTACCGTCTGAGTTGGAACCTCCACTTCTAAATCCACCTTAGGTTCTACAATAGGTGATGTTGCTCGAACCCTAGATTAAGCTCTGCCTTTGCCTTTACCTCGGTCTCTGCCCCTAGTCGTAGCTGTCAATGGGGGCTCTGACTCTTGTTTGGCTGTAGACACAGTGCGTGTTCTCACCATCTGCGAGAGGACAAGAGTAGAAGAGTCCAATCGTCAATGATAGAATAAAATCGCATGACAGAGTAGAATAGAAGTGAAATTGTTCCTAAACTCCATAGCCTCTGGAAGATAAGTACAGACATCTCGGTACCGATCCTTCAGACTCTACTAAGCTTGCTCGTGACTCGTGAGACCTATGAAACCTAGTACTCTGATACCAACTTGTCACGACCCGAAATTCCCACCTTCGGGGCCTTGATGGCGCCTAACACTTCACTTGTTAGGCAAGCCAACATTAGAATAATTTTAACCATTTTTTTAACAATTTAATTTAATTAATAATAAAGAAACTAATAATTGGAATAAAATCTGAAATAAAGTGAGTAAACCATAATAATAGTGATGTCTAAATACCATCCCAGAACTGATGTCACAAGTGCACGAGCTACTAGAATAATACAAATAAGGGTCTGAATGAAAATAAAGTTGTCTGACAGAAATACATAGCTAAAATAAAGTAGATGAGGACTTTAGAGCTGCGAACGTCGTGCAGCTATACCTCAAGTCTCCTGTGGATAGCTGAATCCGAGCAAATCTATTGTACACTGCCGGGACCAACTCCGGTATCTACAAAAGAAGTGCAAAGTATAGTATGAGTACAACTGACCTCATGTACCCAGTAAGTGTCGAGCCTAACCTCGACGAAGTAGTGACGAGGCTAAGACAGATCACTTACATTAACTTGTACGCAATAATAATAATAATAATAACAACAATATAGGAGAACAGAAATAGAAATTAAACTGGTAAATCACATCAACAATCAAGCCAACTCGGCAGCCATATCCAATTATTACTTAAATCACTTTCCGTTGTGGCGTGCAACCCGATCCCACAATAATTTCATATTCAATTTTCGTTGGGGCGTGCAACCCGATCCTTAATATATCTTTTCAATTAATTCTGTTGCGGCGTGCAACCCGCTCCTCAATAATATAATTTACCAATTCTTATAAAAGAAATTATTCCAATAAATTCATCAATTAATATGAAATTGTAAGACAACAAGCATATAATAATTATGATTTATTTAGAAACAAGTGATGACAAGTAGCAATTAATTATGGAAATTAAGGAGAAAATAAGCAATTTAATATTTAGTATGCTAAATGTCAAGTAACAATTAAATCACATAAATCAAATAGGCATGTAGCAAATATAGCATAGATTCAAGGCATAATATTGAGCAAGTAATATGAGAGAAATAATTAATATAATAATTAATTCATAATTTAAAATAATTTATAATTTTCAGATAAATGCGCAAACAATCAATTTGACAATGTATAGGCACTCGTCACCTCGCCTATACGTCGTTACACATGAAATTCACGTAACAATAATTCAAGGGTTCTATTCCCTCAAGTCAAGGTTAACCACGATACTTACCTCACTTCGCAACCGAATTCAAGATTCCAATAAACCTTTGTCTCCCGAATTCGTATCCGAAAGCCTCAAATCTAGTCATAAATAATTCCATATACTCAATACAAATCGTAGGAATTAATTTCATATGAATTTACTAATTTTTAGGATTAAAATCCGAAATTCATTTCAAAAGTCGACAGTGGGACCCTCATCTCGACTCCCGGAAAAACTCACGATATCTGAACACCCATTCCGATACGAGCTCAACCATACAAAAATTATCGAATTCCGACATCGGATTGGCTTTCAAATCTTACATTTTCGTTTTTGGAAGATTTTATAAAAATCTGATTTTTCTTCCATAAATTCATGGATTTATTATGTAAATGAGTGTGGAATCATGAAATATAACTAATTTCGGATATATAATACTTACCCAACTAAAACTCGTAAAATATGCCTCTGAAATCGCCCGAAACCGAGGTCTAAAACTCTAAAAATAAACAAAAATGTCGAACCCCCAACATATATATTCTGTCCAAACTTTTCAAGTCAACAATTACGGTATCAGCCTTCAGTCAATCAAACATAACTTTATGTACAAATGTCAAAATGATCAATAGTTTATCTTTATGGAAACTAGAATCAAAGGGCTACAACTTTTATGTTTTGATAATTTTCAGATTCTTTATAGATTGCGCGATATAAGCTTACAAAATCAGCTCTGTGTATCAAAAATTTCGCACACTGCTGTCAAAAAACCAGCAGTTAAAATTGACTTTAAAATGGTCCGAAACCACTCTGAAACTCACTCGAGCCCCTCGGGACCCCGTCCCAACACACCAACAAGTCTCAAAACATATTGTGGTCCTACTCGAGGTCTCAAATCACACATAACAATGGCGAAACTACAAATCATGCGTCGATTCGAACTTATGAGGTTATGAAATTTTCAATTCTATAACTCGCGCCGAAACATGCCAAATCAATTCGGAATGAACTCAAATTTTGCACGTAAGTCATAAATGACATAATGGAGTTGTTCTAATTTCCAGAATCAAATTCCGATCCTGATATCAATAAAGTCAACTCCCGGTCAAACTTTCCAGAAAATCTTCTATTTTTCAACTTTCGCCAAAATGCGTCGAATTGTCCTACGGATTTCCAAATCCAAATCCGAACATGCGCCTAAGTCTGAAATCACCATACGAAGCTATTGAAATCATCAAAATTCCATTCCGGGGTCGTTTGCTCAAAAGTCAAATCTCCGGTCAAACTTTAGAAATTCAAGCTTTATAAAATCAAACATTTTATTTATTGTTTTCAAAAACTAATGAAAAATATGCCTACATACCTCAGAATAACTTTAAATTTTGTACATAAGTCATAAATATTGTTACGAAGCTGATCAAACTCTCAGAATCTAAATCGGGACCCGGTATCAAGAAAAACCCAATTATGATTAAATTTAGGAATTCTTAAACCTTTAAATTTCTAGTTTCCGTTAAATGCCGATAATTTGTGCTAGGAACTTTCGAATTCGATTCCGGGCATATGTTCAAGTCTCAAATCACGATACGGACCTACAAGAACTGTCAATATACTGATCTGGGTCTGTTGGTTCAAAACGTTGACCGAAGTCAACTTAGTTAATTTTTAAAGCTCTATTTCACATTTTAATTAATTTTTCATATACAAACTTTTCGAAAAAATTTACGGACTGCGCACACAAGTCGAAAAATATTGAATAGTGCTTTACGAGATCTCAGAATACATAAATAAATATTTAAAATTAAAGACGACATATTGGGTCATCGCATATTTTCATATGCAAGATCAATTCAGAACAGAATCAAACCACATGATTTATATCATAAGCAAGAAACAAGCAAAACATAAAAGGAAAAAAAAGGCTTAAAAGGCATGAATAAGATTTCATATACTTGAGATACAAAACTTTAAACTATAAGAACGAGAATTGCTCAAGTGGTGAGCACCCTCCACTTCCAACCAATAAGTTAGGGAGGGAATAAAAAAAGAAAAAAAGAAAAAAAGGAATTTAACTTTGATCCAATTTTGTCAAATATGTCCAAAAGAAAACGGGACACCAATGATTCAATAATTTTAAAAATCTTACAAAGTGGAGAACTAAATATCAAGTGTATAACAAAGAATTACAAAATCATACATATTGTTGTCCAAAAATAATTAGGCTATATCCTTTGAACCATGTGTAACGACCCGACTTGTCGTTTTAAGAATTTACACCTCGTTCAGTGACTTAAGATCTCGAGCAGCTTCACAATATGTATTATGACCCGCGGGTGTGGTCCAGTTTGATTTTCGGAAGATTCGGAATTAAATTAAAAGAACAATTCTTATTTAGAAGCTTAAATGGAAAGAGTTGACCGGGGAGTTGACTTTTGAGCAAACAGCTCCGGAATGGAATTTTGATGATGTCAATAGCTCCGTATGGTGATTTTGGACTTAAGAGCGTGTCCGAAAAATTATTTGAAAGTCCGTAGGATAATTCGACATATTTTGGCGAAAGTTGGAAAATAGAAGATTTTGGAAAGTCCGGCCGAAGGGTGAAATTTTGATAACGAGGTCGGATTTCGATTCTGGAAATGGGAATAGCTCCATTAAGTCAATTATGACTTGTGTGCAAAATTTGAATTCATTCCGGAATGATTTGATACGTTTCAACGCAAAAATATAGAAGTTGGAAGATTTAAAAACTTATAATTCGATTCGATGCGCGATTCGTAATTTCGGCATTGTTTGATGTGGATTGAAGCCTCGACTAAGTTCGTATTTTATTTTGGGACATGTTGGTATATTTGGTTGAGGTCCCAGAGGCCTCGGGTGAATTTTGGAAGGTTAACAAAGCAATTTGGACTTGAAGGAAGCTGCTGGAAAATGGCAGCAGCTGTTGGAATCGCACCTGCAAAATTATAGGTGTAGGTGAGACCATCGCAGCAGCGAGATGAAGCTCGCAGAAGTGAAATTGGCTGGGCTGGACTGAGGCCGCAGGTGCGAAGAATTTCTCGCACCTGCGTGAGCGCAGAAGCGGAAGCTCTTCCGCATGTGCGAGGGCAGCGCCAGTGGACATCCCAGAAGCGAGAATTGGCTCGCAAAAGCGCGCTCGCAGGTGCAATAAAATGGCCCGCAGGTGCGAAATTGGGCAGAATGTTAAGGACCAAAAATGGTCATTTCGCCATTTTTCGATTGAGACTTTGGAGCTCGATTTTTGGGCGATTTTGGAGGAGTTCTTCAAGACTTTGACTTGGGTAAGTGTTCTATATCCTAAAGTGATTATATTCATCGTTTAATTCAGATTTCAATGGAAGAAATCAAGATTTTTACAAAATCCTCCAAAGAACGAAAATTTAAAATTTAAAGGTTGAGTTGTTATTGGAATTCGATAAAATTGGTATGGTTGAGCTCGTATCGGAATGGGTGTTCGGATTTCATGAAATATTATATTGGGTTCCGAGGGGCGGGCCCCGCGTTGACTTTTGTTGACTTTTTGGAATAAATTTTTAAGTTGACTTATTATTATCCGAAATTTGTTTCCGAGGAATTTTAATGAAGTTAAGCAATTAATTTGGATAGATTTGAGCTATCCGGAGGTCAATTCATGCAAGAAGGCTATTTTGGAATATCGGCCTAACTTCAAAAAGGTAAGTGTCTTGCTTAACCTCGAGTGGGGGAATTACCCCTTAGGTATTGAGTCTTATGTATAAATTATGTAATTGAAAACCATGTACGCGAGGTGACGAGTACGTACTTGGTTTATATGTGCAAATTTCATTGATTAAAAATTCTTAGACACCCTTATGTATTAAATTGGAAATTATTGGCACTTATTAAATTCTCTATTTATCATGCCTAGATCCTTGTTTGTTGAAATTATTTTTACATGATGATTTGGTGTGATTGCCACCTTGATTTTTATGTGAAATGTTATTTTGTTGAGTTGTTTACTTTAGGATAATTTGTTAAGATTTTTGTGCACATTATGGTCGAGCCATGGGCTCCCTATTGTGGAAAATAAGGTATTGTTGATTTTTTTGTGGCAAGTTGTGATATTTGAGCACTTGATGTGATATCTGTGATAATTTGTAATAATTGAGTACTTGATGTGCAATCTGTGATAAATTGTAATAATTGAGCACTTGATGTGCAAATCTATGATATGTTGTAATATTTGAGCACTTGAGGTTCAATTTATGAGATGTGATATTGGCACGTTATATTGTTGGGAAGTTTTGTTCGGGTGTTTGCACAAGGTTTTGTCGTGCTATTATTATTATTGATTTATGCACATGTGGCGTGACAAGACGGGCTATATATATACAAGTGGGTTGTGCATGTGGCGAGACAAGGCGGGAACATTATTTTGCGAGTGTGGCGAGACAAGGCAGGCATTCACTTTACTATTGCACATGTGGCGAGACAAGGTGGGCTATGTCGGAGATTGAATTGTGATATGAAATGAGGCCTGGGGGCATTGTTGTTGTTGCATATTTACTTTTAGGACTACAAGACGGTATCTCGGGAGTGCCTTTGTTGACATTCTCTATGGTTGCACTTGTCTTCGGTTTTTCTTGTTTTTCAGTGATAGATAAATTGTTGTGTTCTTCTGTGATGTAATATTTGATTCTATTATGTGTTTGTATCCCTTGTTGTAATGTGTTGCCTTTGGCTCTTGTATGAGACTCTGAGGATTTGTGGTTCTAGTATTTATTAATTTTCAAGTTTAAGTTGTTTTGAATAAAAGAAATTAGTGTGTGCTTTAGTTCTTATAAGTTTTATATCCAAATCAGCAACTATCAGGTGATTCATTTTAATTGAAATTTTATTTTCTTTACCCAAATAATTTCTAAAATAAATTCATTTCTTTGTTGATTTTCTTACTTGATTTAAAAAATTTAAACTTACTTTATCGGAAAAAAATTGATCGTGTGGATCTTATATGCATTGATAATGATATTTGGCACTTGAATTGTCCGTGCAGTTGTGATATGAAATGAGGGCACGAGGTGTCGGGGAAATATAATGATTTAATTATGGGCACGAGGTGTCGTAAAAATATAAAAGAAATGGGCTGAGACCCGTGTTTACGAAAAATATGGAAATGGGCTGAGACCCATATTGTTTTTATGATTATGAAATGAGGAATCACATGGTGACTTTTTAATTGAAGAATTATATTCAAAATATTTATTTGGAAAGACTTTTAGTTAGAAAGCATTATGTAAAAGAATTATATTTGAAAGATATTTATTTGAGAAAAATTATATTTGAAGGATAGTTATTTGGTAGAATTATATGTGAAGGACATTTATTTGAAGAATTTGATTTAATTGGGTGTACTTGTATTTATTATTTATTTAGCGATATTAAATGGTGTTTTGATGTCTTGGTGTGCATATCACTGGTTGTGTTATGATGTCCTTATTGTTATTTGTTTCCTACTATCTTGTATATTATATTGCACAGGCTATTAGACTAGTGAGTGTCTTGACTGTACCTCGTCTCTACTCCACTGAGGTTAGTCTTGATACTTACTGGGCACCGCTGTGGTGTGTTCATTCTACACTTCTGCACATTTTTGTACAGAGCCAGGTATTGGAGGTATCGGACCCGGACAGAGTTAGAGTGTGATCGCAAAGATTCAAGGTAGAGCTGCTTGGTTGTCGCAGTCCCTTGGAGTCTGTTCAATTCATTGTACTGTTAATTTTTAATCAAATAGTATTGTATATTTGGTCCTCGTGATCATTCCATGTATTCAGCTAGAGTTCGTGACTTAGTACTACCAATCTTGGGAGGTTGTATATATCTTTAATTGTTCCGCTGTTAGTTTCTATTTTTAAAAAAATGGCTTCAAAATGTATTTGAAATCGGCTTACCTAGTCTTAAAGACTAGGTGCCATCACGACGACTGTGGTGGGATTTTGAGTCGTGACAAGTTGGTATCAGAGCTCTAGGTTCATAGGTTCTACGAGTCACGAACAAGTTTAGTAAAGGCTTGCGGATCGGTACGGAGACGTCTGTACTTATCTTCGAGAGGCTACAGAGCTAGTACGAAAAATTGTCACTTCTTTCATTTCTCATCGTGCGACATTTATTTAGCTTAAAGCATATATCTTATGTTCTTTTGCATCCACTCGTGTTTGAAATTGCGCACTCGGTATCAACTATGCGCCAACGGTTCATGATTCTATAGAGGGGTTATAAGAGAGCTAGGGTTGCTCAACCATTATTATAATGTGTCGTCCAGATAGATGATGCAGAAGTATTGAGAGATCATTCAGTTGTGCACATTGGGGTGCAGCAGGTTCTGACATCTGATTGATAAGTATTATATTAAGAAGGTTTAATTAATTGCCTAATCATCACAATTATAGTAAGGTCACGAGGTGGATGTAGATCTGAAATAGTTGGTGGTATTAAAGACTATGTAGTTCGTATGGGATTTCTATTTAGCAAAGGTACGTGCGTAACCAAGGCACTAGAGGAAGCGAGTTTAACTGTCACGAGGATGACATGCACCAAATAAATGGCTTGAGGCGTCTTATGACCGGTGTCCTACGAGCGATGAAGCTTAGTATTGTGGATCATGGGAATGTGTCCTATGGCTTCACGCCAAATGAGGGGAGCTCACTATCAACGATCAGATTGTGGGGTCATGTGTTATATCATTTTTGGCCTAAGATGTATTTATGTGGTATTGAAAGGTTCTCCAAAACTTGTATATGATTAAGAGGTGGGATTCAAGCTACAAGCTTTATTCCAGTTAATACTCCACGTGCACAGTCAACTAGAGGTAGAGGATAGGCGGGTAGTGGGCGCCTAAGAGGTGGAGACCCGACCCGTTAATATAATCGTTATGATTTGGCTGAGGCCGATACACCCGATGGTGTCGTTACAGGTACGATCCTGATTTGTTATAAAATGATATTTTCCTTTAATTTGATTCGGTTCTGAATATTGAGGTGATTCCTCCTATTATTCTCCGCTTATGGGTGAGCTTCGTAAATTTTGTGGCCCACTTATATTTTTATCCCTGTTGGGAGATTTGAAGATGTGAGCCCGTGTCTATCATTTTATTTTTATACACCATTGAGGGCTATAAGTCCAAAAGAAATTTTTATTATTCATTACAGTGGGTTTAATGTGTTTCGGAATAATTGATTCCAATATTTATGAATTATATGCCCTACTGATATGAGTGTTCATTATGTGTTGTGAAAACTGTTTATGAAATATATTGAAAAGAAGAAAGAAAGGAAATTGAAATTTCAGTTGGCACAATGTGCAAAAATACTTGTGATTCGGAGTTGAGGACGAGATCCTCGCATTTTTATATGATATGAAATATTTAAATCGGGCTACAAGTCCCGGTGGAAGTTATATAAGGGCGAGGTCCTTGTGGTGAAATATTTATGAGTTTAAAATTCTTTCAGCGTGAAGTTTAAATTGTACTATAGTACTAATAGGGAGTCATGCCTGATAGGCTTATGTGATAATTCTTTTTTGTATTTCTGTGCCATAATTGTGCCGTAATTATTAAGTTTTAACCTATGAGATGAGTGCCCAGGTGGCGTTAAATATGACTCAGTAATCCGAGTAAGTAATCATGAGGTCTTCGTGCCTCACATTATGGTGTCAGTACTGTGAAAATTCGAAATGAGGTGGTGGTTGATATGAGATTAATTCATGATGCTGGAATTAATTATGAACAACTTTTAAGACCAGAGATGTGGTGATGAGCATACATACAATATGCTTTATGTCCTTATATCATTATGATAATGCAGTGCTTGTAATTCTAAAATTGGTGTTATTGATATATACCTTGTGGTATTTTGTTGGGTTGTGGATGTGATGTTAGGAGTTATTTTGGTGTTACTCTGGCAGGTGGATAGGCCCAATTACAGAGGAGACTCTGCCAAATTTTTTGAAAATAAATAAAAAATTGGGAGTTAGTAAAATTTGGAGGATTGAGATTTGCAAAGGAAGAGATAAGTTATGTTATGTGTTTAAGGGAGAATGATCCTAAGCGAGGGGAGAATGTAACACCTCGGAGTACTTCAACACTATCAAGAAAGTTGATATGTTCATAGGCACGAGTTGCTATAACAAGTTGAGACTAATACCGTGCGTCAAAGTGAAAATCAGGCATTTTGGAGATGACTGGAGATTTGGGGATTTTGCTTTAAAGCTTATAAGAATGGGAAAAGAAATAATCTCAATTGAGATGGTATTGTCGGACCCGTGTTAAATTGCGGGAATGTAGAATCACCCACAAGTATGTGTGTAAGAATACACTAAGTAATTTAAAATCCTTAGAAAGATTCTTAGCACGTTCGAGGACGAACGTTTGTTTAAGAGGTGGAGAATGTAACAACTCGACTTGTCGTTTTAAAAATTTACGCCTCGTTCAGCGACTTAAGGTCTCGAGCAGCTTCACAATATGTATTATGACCCACGGGTGTGGTCGAGTTTGATTTTCGGAGGATTCAGAATTAAATTAAAAGAACAATTCTTATTTAGAAGCTTAAATGGAAAGAGTTTACCGGGGAGTTGACTTTTGAGCAAACGACTTTGGAATAGAATTTTGATGATGTCAATAGCTCCATATGTTGATTTTGGACTTAGAAGCTTGTCCGAAAAATTATTTGGAAGTCCGTAGGACAATTCGATGTATTTTGGCGAAAGTTGGAAAATAGAAGAATTTGGAAAGTCCGACCGAAGGGTGAAATTTTGATAACGAGGTCGGATTTCGATTCTGGAAATGGGAATAGCTCCATTAAGTCAATTATGACTTGTGTGCAAAATTTGAAGACATTCCAGAATAATTTGATATGTTTTGGCGCAAAAATATAGAAGTTGGAAGATTTGAAAACTTATAATTCGATTCGGTACGCGATTCGTAATTTCGGCGTTGTTTGACGTGGTTTGAAACCTTGACTAAGTTTGTATTTTATTTTGGTACATGTTGGTATATTTGGTTGAGGTCCCAGAGGTTTCGGGTGAATTTCGGAAGGTTAACAGAGTAATTTGGACTTGAAGGAAGCTGCTGGAAAATGGAAGCAGTTGTTGGAATCGCACCTGCAGAATTATGGGCGCAGGTGTGACCATCGCAGAAGCGAGATGAAGCTCGCAGAAGCGAAATTGGCTAGGATGGACTGAGGCTGCATGTGCGAAGAATTTCTCGCACCTGCGTGAGCACAGAAGCGGAAGCTCTTTCGTATGTGCGAGGGCAGCGCCAGTGGACGTCGCAGAAGCGAGAATTGGCTCGCAAAAGCGAGCTCGCAGGTGCAATAAAATGGTCTGCAGGTGCGAAACTGGGCAGAATGTTAAGGACCAAAAAGGTCATTTCGCCATTTTCGATTGAGATTTTGGAGCTCAGTTTTTGGGCGATTTTGGAGTAGTTCTTCAAGACTTTGACTTGGGTAAGTATTCTATATCCTAAAGTAATTATAGTTCATGAATCTATGATTATATTCATCGTTTAATTCGGATTTCAATGGAAGAAATCAAGATTTATACAAAATCCTCCAAATAACGAAAATTTAAGATTTGGAGGTCGAGTTGTTATTGGAATTCGATAAAATTGGTATGGTTGAACTCGTATCGGAATGGGTGTTTGGATTGCATGAAAAATTATGTCGGGTTCCGAGGGACGGCCCCGCGTTGACTTTTGTTGACTTTTTGGAATAAATTTTTAAGTTGACGTATTATTATCCGGAATTTGTTTTCGAGGAATTTTAATGAAGTTATGCAATTAATTTGGATAGATTTGAGCTATCTGGAGGTCAATTCAAGCAAGAAGGCTATTTTGGAATATCGGCCTAACTTCAAAAAAGTAAGTGTCTTGTTTAACCTCGAGTGGGGGAATTACCCCTTAGGCATTGAGTCTTATGTCAAATTGTGTAATTGAAAACTATGTACGCAAGGTGACGAGTACGTACTTGGTTTATATGTGCAAATTTCATTGATTAAAAATCCTTAGACGCCCTTATGTATTAAATTGGAAATTATTGGCACTTATTAAATCATCTATTTGTCATGCCTAGATCCTTGTTTGTTGAAATTATTTTCACATGATGATTTGGTGTGATTGCCACCTTGATTTTCATGTGAAATGTTATTTTGTTGAGTTATTCACTTAAGATTTTGTGCACATTATGGTCGAGCCATGGGCTCCCTATTGTGGAAAATAAGGTATTGTTATTTTTTTGTGGCAAGTTGTGATATTTGAGCTTTTGATGTGCAATCTGTGATAATTTGTAATAATTGAGCACTTGATGTACAATCTGTGATAAATTATAATATTTGAGCACTTGACGTGCAAATCTTTGATATGTTGTAATATTTGAGCACTTGAGGTGCAATTTATGAGATGTGATATTGGCACGTTTTATTGTTGGGAAGTTTTGTTCGGGTATTTGCATGAGGTTTCTGTCGTACTATTATTATTATTTATTTATGCACATGTGGCGTGACAAGGCGGGCTATATATATACAAGTGGGTTGTGCATGTGGCGAGACAAGGTGGGAACATTATTTTGCGAGTATGGCGAGACAAGGCGGGCATTCACTTTACTATTGCACACGTGGCGAGACAGGGTGGGCTATGTCGAGGATTGAATTGTGATTTGAAATGAGGCCTGGGGGCATTGTTGTTGTTGTATATTTACTTTTTGGACTACGAGACACTATCTCGGGAGTGCCTTTGTTGACATTCTCTGTGGTTGCACTTGTCTTCGGTTATTCTTGTATTTCGGTGATAGGTAAATTGTTGTGTTCTTCTGTGATGTAATATTTGATTCTATTATGTGTTTGTATCCCTTGTTATAATGTGTTGGCTTTGGCTCTTGTACGAGACTCTGAGGATTTGTGGTTCTAGTTTTTATTAGTTTTCAAGGTTAAGTTATTTTGAATAAAAGAAATTGGTGTGTGTGTCACGACCCAAAATCCTACCACACGCGTCATGATGGCACCTAGTAGGTAAGCCGATTTCAATTACATTTTGAAGCTATTTTTTTTTTGAAACTAACAGCGGAAATAATTACAATATACAACCTTCCAAGACTGATAGTACTGAGTCACGAACTCTAACTGAATACATAGAATGATCACGACGACCAAGCAACTCTACCTTGAATCCTTACGATCCCGCTTTAACTCTGCTCAAGTCTGTTATCTTCAATACCTGGCTCTGCACAAAAATGTGCAGAAGTTTAATATGAGTACGCCACCATCGGTACCCAGTAAGTATCAAAACTAACCTCAATGGAGTAGAGACGAGGTACAGTCATGACACTCACTAGTCTAATAACGTGTGCAATATAATATACAAGATAATAGGAAACAAATAACAAGAGGGCAACATGAAACAACCAGTGATATGCACAGCAGACAACAGGAATACCATTAATATCGCTCAACAATTAATAAGTACAATTACATCCAATAAATCAAGTCCTTCAAATAAATGTCTTTCACATATAATTCTTCCAAATAATTCTCTTTCAAATATAATTTTCTCAATTAACTATTTTTTAAATATAATTCTTTCAATAAATCTTTTCAAATATAATTTCCTCAAATAAATATCTTTCAAATACAATTCTTTCATATAATACTTTCTAAGTAGAAATTCTTCTGAATAAATATTTTGAATATAATCCTTTCAATTAAAAAGTCACCATGTGATACCTCATTTTATAATCATAAAAATACGGGTCTCAGCCCATTTTTTTTTTTTGTAAATACGGGTTTCAGTCCATTTTCATATTTCCACAGCACCTCGTGTCCATAATTAAATCATCATATTTCCCCAGCACCTCGTGCCCTCATTTCATATCACAATTGCACGGAGAATTCACGTGCCAATTATCATTATCATTTCATCACAGCACCTTGTGCCCACATTTCATATCACAACTGCACGGACAATTCACGTGCCAAATATCCTTATTATTTACTCACGGCACCTCGTACCCATATTTCATTTTATAATCCGCCTGGCAATAGCCACATGCTCTCAATTTTAACATAAATCAGATTGTTATCAATTTACCAACAACAAGACAAATTGTACAAGGTATAAAACTAAACACAAGAAAATCATAACATCACATGAAAATTATCAACACCAAAACCCCACATCATCACATATTGTCCCAGACAATAGCCACCCTTATCGCTCCTATTGCCACCCTTATCGCTCCTATAGCCACCCTTATCGCTCCGCCCAGACAATATCAATAGCCACCCTTATCGCTCCTATTGCCACCCTTATCGCTCCTTTAGCCACCCTTATCGCTCCGTCCAGACAATATCAATAGCCAACAAAACCAACAGTGAAATGCCACCCTTATAACCACATAATATCAACGGTGAAATGCTACCCTTATCTCCCCAAAATAACAACTCACACAACATAACATTTTACATGGGAAATTATCACAACAACATAACAAAAATCAATTCATATCATAATTTGCCCAATGGCCACAACCAAATTTCAAACCTACAACCAAGTCAATTAATTTCACAGCAAATAGCCAAATGCTCCACACAATGTGTACAACACCCATAAATAATCAATAGAGATAGAAATTACTCAACATAAAGCAAAGTCTTCATAAAAGATCAAATTTTCAATAATTATATAAACACCTCTTTTTAAGCTCATTTAATTAATTATTTGCAGAGGAAAAAATCCAAAATTAAATTAAATTCCAATAATTATCAAATTAGAAAATTCATGAAATTTCATAAATAATCAAATAACAATCACATCACATTGTCATATAACAACAAAGTCAACAACAAGGGTTTAGGCACGGCAAGTAGATGATTAAATACATGCCAACAATTATCCAATTTACTATACAATATGCTCAAGACTTTTAACTCAATAAAATTTGCACATATAAACCAAGTACGTACTCGTCATCTCGCGTACATGGTTTTCAATTACCCAAGTTGCACATAAGACTCAATGCCTAAGGGAAATTTTTCTCACTCGAGGTTAAGCAAGACACTTACCTCTTTGAAGTTATGCCGATATTCCAAAATCGCCTTCTTGCTTGAATTGACCTCCTGACAGCTCAAATCTATTCAAATTAATTGTATAACTTCATTAAAATTCATCGGAAATAATTTCGGATAATAATACGTCGACTTAAAAAATTTATTCTAAAAGTCAACGCGGGACCCGCCTCTCAGAACCCAACATAATTTTCATAAAATCCGAACACCCATTCCTATACGAGTTCAACCATACCAATTTTATTGAATTCCAATAACAACTCAACTTCCAAATCTTAAATTTTCGTTTTTGGAAGATTTTACAAAAATGTTGATTTTTCCTCCATTAAATCCGAATCAAACGATGGATTCAAATACATAATCATGGAAATTAATCAAAACTGGATAAGAATCACTTACCCCAAACACCCACACAAGAATCTCTCCAAAAATCGCCTTCTACCGAGCTCCAACTTTGATTTTGAGTTGTGAATTCAAACCCTCGTTTTTGGGACTTTCAATTCTTCCCAGATAGGCCTTCTTCGCGTTCGCGACCATTGCCTCGCGTTCGTGAAGGCCAAAACCCAACCGCCTCAAATCCTTCATCGCATTCGCGAAGGCCAATTGTTTCTGCCCCACCATTTCCTCTTCGCGTTCGCGAACCCCTCGTCGCGTTCGCGAACCCCTCGTCGCGTTCGCGATGACCAACTAACCAACTCCTTCGCGTTCGCGTACCACGCTTCGCGTTCGCGAAGGCCAAACGACCCCAGGCCCCTATCTTCCTTTCTTCTTCGTATTCGCGTTGCCTGGGCCGCGTTCTCGAAGGCTTGTCATGCTCCTTCTTCGCGTTCGCATTCATAGCTTCGCATTCACGAAGGACAAATCATCAGCCCCTCAAATTCCTCTTCGCGTATGCGGGACTCCCTTCGCATTCGCGAAGAATGAAACCAGACTTCAGCACTAGCAGTCCAAACAACTCCAATTTGGTCCGAAACCACCTTAAAACACACCCGAGCCCCTATGGACCCCGTCCAATCATGCCAACCAGTCCCATAATATATCACGGACTCGCTCGAAGTTTCAAATCACATCAAATTACGCCGAAAATACAAATCGTAACACAAATCTAACTTATGAACTTCAAAAACTTCCAACTTCTAAAACTCGTGTCGAAACCTATCAAACCAACCCGGAGTGACGTCAAATTTTGCATGCAAGTCCCAAATAACATAACGGAGCTGTTCTAACTCTCGTAATCACATTCTGACACCGATATCAAAAAGTCAACCCCCGGTCAAACTTTCCAAAATTTTGAGTTTCGCCATTTCAAGCTTAATTCCATTACGGACCTCCAAATAATTTTTCGGACATGTACCTAAGTCCAAAATCATCGTACGGAGCTAACGGAACCGATGGAACTCCATTCCGGAGTCGTCTTCATACAGTTCCGACTACGGTCAAAGTCCTAAGCCTTAAGCTTTCTATTTAGGAACTAAGTGTCCCAAGTCACCCCGAATCATGCGTAATTCAAACTCGACCACACATGCGGGTCATAATACATATTGCGAGCCTACTCGAAACCTTAAGTCACTAAACGGGGCATAAATTCTTAAAATAACAAGTCGGGTCATTACATTCTCCACCTCTTAAACAAACGTTCGTCCTCGAACGTGCTAAGAATCTTTCTAAGGACTTTAAATTACTCAGTATATTCTTGCACACATATTTGTGAGTGAATTTACATTCCCGCAATTTAACACGTGTCCGAAAATACCATCTCAATTGAGATTATTTCTTTTCTCCATTCTTATAAGCTTTAAAGCAAAATCCCTAACTCTCCAATCATTTCCAAAAATGCCTGAATTCTCACAACAACGCACAACATTAGTCTCAACTGGCTATAGCAACTCGTGCATATGCACATCAACTTTCTTGATAGTGTTGAAGTACTTCAAAACATTCTCTGGGTTGCTACATGCTTCCCCCAATTAGGATCATTCGCCCTTAAACACATAACATATTTATCTCTTCCTTTGCAATTCTCAATCCTTCAAATTTTACTAACTCCCAAATTTTTTAGAAATTTCGGCAGAGTCTCCCCTGTAAATAGGCCTATCCACCTGCCAGAAGTAACACCAAAACGACTCCTAACAACACATCCACAAGGTATATATCAATAACACTGATCTCAACATTACAAGAATTGAATTATCATTATGATATCAGGACATGAAGTACATCATATGTATGCTCATCACCACACCTCAGGTCTTAAAAGTTGTTCATCATTAATTCCAGCATCATCAATTAATCTCATATTAATCAACATCTCGTTTCGAATTTTCACAATACTGACGATAGAGTGTGAGGTATGAAGACCTCATAACTATTTACCCGACTTAACGAGTCACATTTAACGTCACCTGGGCACTCACCTCATAGGCTAAAACTCAATGTTTATAGAACGAAAATGGCTGAATATGAACAGAAAATATACAAGAATTATCAAATAAGCCTAACAGGCATGATGACTCCCTTTAAATATTATTGTACAAATTAAATTTCACAAAGGGAGAATTTAAACTCATAAATAGTTTACCACAAGGACATCGTCCTTACATAACCTCCACCGCGACTTGTAGCCTGGTTTAAATATTTCACATCATATATAAAATGCGAGGATCTCATCCTCAACTCCGAATCACAAGTATTTTGCACATTGTGCCAACTAAAATTTCAACTTCCTTTCTTTTTTCATTTCAATATATTTCATATATAGTTTTCACAACACATAATGAACCCTCATACCGGTAGGGCGTATAATTCATAAAAATTGGAATCAATTATTCTAAAACACATTAAACCCACTGTAATGAATAATAAAAATTACTTTTGGACTTATAGCCCTCAATAGTGTACAAAAAGAAATGACAGACACGGGCTCACACCTTCAAATCTCCCAACAGGGATAAGCATATAAGTGGGTCACAAATTTACGAAAATCACCCATAAGTGGAGAATAATAGGAGGACTCACCTAAATATTCAGAACCGAATCAAATTAAGGAAAATATCACAGAATCAGGATCGTACCTGTAACGATACCGTCTGGGTTATTGGCCTCATCCAAATCATAGCGATTATATCAACGGGTTGGGTCTCCACCTCTTAGGCGTCCACTACCTGCCCGTCCTCCACCTCTAGCTGACTGTGCACGTGGAGTATCAACTGGAATAAAGCTTGTAGCTGGAGTGTTCTGATGAAATCCACCCCTCCCAAGTCAGGGACAATCTCTCATGATATGCCTAGTATCACTACACTCATAACAACCCCTCTGAGGTCGCGACTGCTCGTACTGAGTCTGTGCCGAATAACTGGAATAACCACTGTAAGAATCTCGTGTCGGTGGTGCACTATAAACTGGAGCACCCCGAGTAATCTGATGTGCGGACCGAGCTGACCGACTGCTCGAGCCTCCGCTATAATGGGTTCTATCTGAAGAGTAAAATCCACTAAATCCTCTAGATCTTCGAGACCTTTTGGCCTCCTTAAACTCCCTTTCCTCACCTAAAACACCCTCAATCTTCCTTGCATCTCCACTACTTGTTGAAATGGAGCATCAGTTTGCAACTCTCTAGCCATGCATATTTTAATATCATAATCGAGCCCCTCAATGAATCTGCGGACCCGTTCTCTGATTGTAGGAACTAAGATAGGTTCATGACGGGCTAACTCACTAAACCTGATAGCACCGTTCAAACTATGTGCGCCACGCATCTCGGAGAGTCTGGGGAACAAACTCTTTCAAGAACATTTCTGAAAATTGAGTCCAAGCTGGTGGTGTTGCATCGGCTGGTCTACCTTCCTCATAGATTTGCCACCACTGACATGCTGCGCCTGACAGTTGAAATATAGTAAAGGAAACTCCGCTCACTTCCACAATATGCATGGTGCGGAGAATACGATGACAATTTTCCAGAAATCCTTGGGCATCCTCTATAGCTGTGCTACTGAAAGTTGGTGGATCAGATTTCTTAAACCTTTCAAGTCTCTTTTGTTCTTCTTCTGATGCCTCGGGCCTGACCGCAGGCCGAACCGGAATAACAGGTTGTACCGGTACTACACCCGGAACCTAACCAACGTGAACCTGCTGCTCTGGAGTTGTGATAGGAGTCTGAGTTACTCCCCCAATCTGCAAAATATTTGGCGAAACAGAGATCAATCCCGCCTGAGTTAATGTACCAAACATACTCAGGAACTGTGCTAAGGTCTCCTGAAGTCCGGGGGTAACAACAGGGGCTTCTGGTACTTGTCCCCCAACTGGAACTACTAGTGGCTCCTCAACTGTTGTTCTAATAGGTGCTCTAGTCGCAGCACGTGCCCTTCCTCGACCTCTACCTCGGCCTCTGCCTCTTGCAGCCCTAGCAGTATGTGCGGATGCCTGCTCAGCTAACTCAGTAGCATGTGTCCTCACTATCTGTGAGAGAATAGAGATACAAAGGTTCAAATTCCAAATTCAACAAATTTTGCACGACAGGAATGAAAGAAATGGAAATTTCCTAACAGTTCTGTAGCCTCTTGAAGATAAGTACAGACGTCTTCGTACCGATCCGCAAGACTCTACTAGACTCGTTCATGACTCGCAGAACCTATGAACCTAGAGCTCTGATACCAACTTGTCACGGCCCAAAATCCTACCACAAGCGTTGTGATGGCACCTAGTCTCTAAGACTAGGTAAGCCGATTTCAATTAAATTTTGAAGCTATTTTTTTTTAAACTAACAGCAGAAATAATTACAATATACAACCTTCCAAGACTGATAGTACTGAGTCACGAACTCTAACTGAATACATAGAATGATCACGATGACTGAATATACAATACTATTTGATTATAAGTTAACAGTACAATAAAATGAAAAGACTCCAAGGGACTGCGACGACCAAGCAGCTCTACCTTGAATCCTTATGATCCCGCTTTAACTCGGCTCAAGTCCGTTATCTTCAATACCTGGCTCTATACAAAAATGTGCAGAAGTGAAGTATGAGTACGCCACGATCGGTACCCAGTAAGTATCAAGACTAACCTCAATGGAGTAGAGACGAGGTACAGTCATGACACTCACTAGTCTAATATCCTGTACAATATAATATACAAGATAATAGGAAACAAATAACAACAGGGCAACATGAAACAACCAATGATATGCACAGCAGACAACAAGAATACTATTAATATCGTTCAATAATTAATAAGTACAATTACACCCAATAAATCAAGTCCTTCAAATAAATGTCTTTCACATATAATTCTTCCAAATAATTCTCTTTCAAATATAATTTTCTCAATTAATTATGTTTCAAATATAATTCTTTCAATAAATCTTTTCAAATATAATTTCCTCAAATAAATATCTTTCAAATACAATTCTTTCATATAATACTTTCTAAGTAAAAATTCTTCCAAATAAATATTTTGAATATAATTCTTTCAATTAAAAAGTCACCATGTGACACCTCATTTCATAATAAAAAAAATACGGGTCTCGGCCCATTTTTATATTTTCGTAAACATGGGTCTCAACCCATTTTCATATTTTCACGGCACCTCTTGCCCATAATTAAATCATCATATTTTCCCAGCACCTCGTGCCCTCATTTCATATCACAACTGCACGGACAATTCACGTGCCAATTATCATTATCATTTCATCACAGCACCTCGTGCCCACATTTCATATCACAACTGCACGGACAATTCACTTGCCAAATATCCTCATTATTTACTCACGGCACCTCGTACCCACATTTCATTTTATAATCTGCCTGGCAATAACCACAGGCTTTCAATTTTAACAGAAATCAGATTGTTATCAATTTACCAACAATAAGACAAATTGCACAAGGTATAAAACTAAACACAAGAAAATCATAACATCACATGAAAATTATCAACACCAAAACCCCACATCATCACATATTGTCCCAGACAATAGCCACCCTTATCGCTCCTATTGCCACCCTTATCGCTCCTATAGCCACCCTTATCGCTCCGCCCAGACAATATCAATAGCCACCCTTATCGCTCCTATTGCCACCCTTATCGCTCCTTTAGCCACCCTTATCGCTCCGTCCAGACAATATCAATAGCCAACAAAACCAACAGTGAAATGCCACCCTTATAACCACATAATATCAACGGTGAAATGCTACCCTTATCTCCCCAAAATAACAACTCACACAACATAACATTTTACATGGGAAATTATCACAACAACATAACAAAAATCAATTCATATCATAATTTGCCCAATGGCCACAACCAAATTTCAAACCTACAACCAAGTCAATTAATTTCACAGCAAATAGCCAAATGCTCCACACAATGTGTACAACACCCATAAATAATCAATAGAGATAGAAATTACTCAACATAAAGCAAAGTCTTCATAAAAGATCAAATTTTCAATAATTATATAAACACCTCTTTTTAAGCTCATTTAATTAATTATTTGCAGAGGGGAAAATCCAAAATGAAATTAAATTCCAATAATTATCAAACTAGCAAATTCACGAAATTTCATAAATAATCAAATAACAATCACATCACATTGTCATATAACAACAAAGTCAACAACAAGGGTTTAGGCACGGCAAGTAGATGATTAAATACATGCTAACAATTATTCAATTTACTACACAATATGCTCAAGACTTTTAACTCAATAAAATTTGCACATATAAACCAAGTACGTACTCGTCACCTCATGTACATGGTTTTCAATTACCCAAGTTGCACATAAGACTCAATGCCTAAGAGGAATTTCCCCCACTCGAGGTTAAGCAAGATACTTACCTCTTTGAAGTTATGCCGATGTTCCAAAATCGCCTTCTTGCTTGAATTGACCTCCTTACAGCTCAAATCTATCCAAATTAATTGTATAACTTCATTAAAATTCATCGGAAACAATTCCGGATAATAATACGTCGACTTAAAAAATTTATTCCAAAAGTCAACGCGGGACCCGCCTCTCGGAACCCGACATAATTTTCATGAAATACGAACACCCATTCTGATACGAGTTCAACCATACCAATTTTATCGAATTCTAATAACAACTTGACTTCCAAATCTTAAATTTTTTTTTTTTGGAAGATTTTACAAAAATCTTGATTTTTCCTCCATTAAATCCGAATCAAACGATGGATTCAAATACATAATCATGAAAATTAATCAAACTGGATAAGAATCACTTACCCCAAACACCCACGCAAGAATCTCTCCAAAAATTGCCTTCTACCTAGCTCCAACTTTGATTTTGAGTTATGAACTCAAACCCCCGTTTTTGGGACTTTCAATTCTGCCCAGATAGGCCTTCTTCGCGTTCGCGACCATTGCCTCGCGTTCGCGAAGGCCAAAACCCAACTGCCTCAAATCCTTCATCGCGTTCGCAAAGGCTAATTGTTTCTGCCCCACCATTTCCTCTTCGCGATCATGAACCCCTCGTCGCGTTCGCGATGACTAGCTAACCAACTCCTTCGTGTTCGCGTTCGCGAAGGCCAAATGACCCCAGGCCCCTATCTTCCTTTCTTCTTCGCGTTCGCGTTGCCTGGGCCTCATTCGCGAAGGCTTGCCATGCTCCTTCTTCGCGTTCGCGTTCACAGCTTCGCGTTCGCGAAGGACAAATCATCAGCCCCTCTAATTCCTCTTCGCGTTCGCGAAGAATGAAACCAGACTTCAGCAACAGCAGTCTAAACAACTCCAATTTGGTCCGAAACACACCCGAACCCCTCGGGACCCCGTCCAATCATGCCAACCAGTCCCATAACATATCACGGACTCGCTCGAAGTTTCAAATCACATCAAATTACGCCGAAAATACAAATTGCAATCAAATCAAAACTTATGAACTTCAAAAACTTCCAACTTCTAAAACTCGTGCCGAAACCTATCAAACCAACCCGGAATGACGTCACATTTTGCAGGCAAGTCCCAAATAACATAACGGAGCTGTTCCAACTCTCGGAATCACATTCTGACCCCAATATCAAAAAGTCAACCCCCCGTCAAACTTTCCAAAATTTTAAGTTTCGCCATTTCAAGCTTAATTGCATTACGGACCTCCAAATAATTTTTCGGAGATGCGCCTAAGTCCAAAATCATCATATGGAGCTAACGGAACAGACGGAACTCCATTCCAGAGTCGTCTTCATATAGTTCCGACTACAGTTAAAATCCTAAGACTTAAGCTCCCTCTTTAGGAACTAAGTGTCCCAAATCACTCCGAATCATCCGTAATTAAAACTCGACCACATACGCGGGTCATAATACATATTGCGAGGCTTCTCATAACCTTAAGTCACTTAACGGGGCATAAGTTTTTAAAACGACAAGTCGGGTCGTTACATTCTCCACCTCTTAAACAAACGTTCGTCCTCGAACGTGCTAAGAATCTTTCTGAGGACTTTAAATTACTCAGTATATTCTTGCACACATACTTGTGAGTGACTTTACATTCCCGCAATTTAACACGGGTCCGACAACACCATCTCAATTGAGATTATTTCTTTTCTCCATTCTTATAAGCTTTAAAGCAAAATCCCTAACTCTCCAATCATTTCCAAAAATGCCTAAATTCTCACAACAACGCACATCATTAGTCTCAACTGGCTATAGCAACTCGTGCCTATACACATCAACTTTCTTGATAGTGTTGAAGTACTTAAAAACTTTCTCTAGGTTGCTACATTCTTCCCCCGCTTAGGATCATTCACCCTCAAACACATAACATATTTATCTCTTCCTTTGCAATTCTCAATCCTTCAAATTTTTCTAACTCCCAAATTTTTCAGAAATTTCGGCAGATTCTCCCCTGTAAATAGGCCTATCCACCTGCCAGAGTAACATCAAAATGACTCCTAACAACACATCCACAAGGTATATATCAATAACACTAATCTCAGCATTACAAGAATTGAATTATCATTATGATATCAGGACATGAAGTACATCATACGTATGCTCATCACCACATCTCAGGTCTTAAAAGTTGTTCATAATTAATTCCAGCATCATCAATTAATCTCATATTAAGCAACACCTCGTTTCGAATTTTTACAATACTGATGACAGAGTGTGAGGTATGAAGACCTCATAACTATTTACCCGACTTAACGAGTCACATTTAACGCCACCTGAGCACTCACCTCATAGGCTAAAACTCAATGTTTACAGCACGATAATGGCTGAATATGAACAGAAAAATATACAAGAATTATCAAATAAGCCTAACAGGCATGATGACTCCCTTTAAATATTATTGTACAAATTAAATTTCACAAAGGGAGAATTTAAACTCATAAATAGTTTACCACAAGGACATCGTCCTTACATAACCTCCACCACGACTTGTAGCCCGGTTTAAATATTTCATATCATATATAAAATGCGAGGATCTCATCCTCAACTCCGAATCACAAGTATTTTGCACATTGTGCCAACTAAAATTTCAATTTCCTTTCTTTTTTCATTTCAATATATTTCATATATAGTTTTCACAACACATAATGAACCCTCATACCGGTAGGGCGTATAATTCATAAAAATTGGAATCAATTATTCTGAAACACATTAAACCCATTGTAATGAATAGTAAAAATTACTTTTGGACTTATAGCCCACAATAGTGTACAAAAATAAATGACAGACATGGGCTCACACCTTCAAATCTCCCAACAGGGATAAACATATAAGTGGGTCACAAATATACGAAGCTCACCCATAAGTGAAGCATAATAGGAGGACTCACCTCAATATTCAGAACCGAATCAAATTAAGGAAAATATCACAGAATCAGGATCGTACTTGTAACGACACCGTCTGGTGTATTGGCCTCAGCCAAATCATAGAGATTATATCAACGGGTTGGGTCTCCACCTCTTAGGCGTCCACTACCCGCCTGTCCTCCACCTCTAGCTGACTGTGCACGTGGAGTATCAACTGGAATAAAGCTTGTAGCTGGAGTGTTCTGATGAAATCCACCCCTCCCAAGTCTGGGACAATCTCTCATGATATGCCTAGTATCACCACACTTATAACAACCCCTCTGAGGCCACGACTGCTCGTACTGAGTCTGTGCCGGATAACTGGAATAACCACTGTAAGAATCTCGTGTCGGTGGTGCACTATAAACTGGAGCACCCCGAGTAATCTGATGTGCGGACTGAGCTGACCGACTGCTCGAGCCTCCGCTATAATGGGTTCTAGCTGAAGAGTAAAATCCCCTGAATCCTCCAGATCTTCGAGACCTTTTGGCCTCCTTAAACTCCTTTTTCTCGCCTAAAACACCCTCAATCTTCCTTGCAATCTCCACTACTTGTTGAAATGGAGCATCAGTTTGCAACTCTCTAGCCATGCATATTTTAATATCATAATCGAGCCCTCAATGAATCTGCGGACCCGTTCTCTGATTGTAGGAACTAAGATAGGTGCATGACGGGCTAACTCACTAAACCTGATAGCATATTCTGACACTGTCATAGTGCCCTGACGCAACCGTTCAAACTCTGTGCGCCACGCATCTCAGAGAGTCTGGGGAACAAACTCTTTCAAGAACATTTCCGAAAATTGAGTCCAAGTTGGTGGTGTTGGATCGACTTGTCTACCTTCTTTATAGATTGGCCACCACCGATACGCTGCGCCTAACAGTTGAAATGTAGTAAAGGCAACTCCGCTCACTTCCACAATACCCATGGTGCGGAGAATACGGTGACAATTTTCCAGAAATCCTTGGGCATCCTCTGTAGCTGTGCCACTAAAAGTTGGTGGATCATATTTCTTAAACCTTTCAAGTCTCTTTTGTTCTTCTTCTGATGACTCAGGCCTGACCTCAGGTCGAACCGGAATAACAGGTTGTACCGGAACTACACCCGGAACCTGACCAACGTGAATCTGCTGCTCTGGAGTTGTGGTAGGAGTCTGAGTTACTCCCCCAATCTGCGAAATATTTGGTGCAACAGAGATCAATCCTGCCTGAGTTAATGTACCAAACATACTCAGGAACTGTGCTAAGGTCTCCTGAAGTCCGAGGGTAACAACAGGGGCTTCTGGTACTTGTCCCCCAACTGGAGCTACTAGTGGCTCCTCAACTGTTGTTCTGACAGGTGCTCTAGTCACAGCACGTGCCCTTCCTCGACCTCTACCTCGGCCTCGGCCTCTTGCAGCCCTAGCAGTATGTGCGGATGCCTGCTCAGGTAACTCAGTAGCACGTGTCCTCACCATTTGTGAGGGAATGGAGATACAAAGGTTCAAATTCGAAATTCAACAAATTTCGCACGACGGGAATGAAAGAAATGGAAATTTCCTAACAGTTTTATAGCCTCTCGAAGATAAGTACAGACGTCTCCATACCGATCCGCAAGACTCTACTAGACTCGTTCGTGACTCGTAGAACCTATGAACCTAGAGCTCTGATACTAACTTGTCACGACCCAAAAGCCCACCACAGGCATAGATGGTAGTACTGAGTCACGAACTCTAACTGAATACATAGATGATCACGAGGACTGAATATACAATACTGTTTGATTACAAGTTAACAGTACAATGAAATGAAAAGACTCCAAGGGACTGCGACGACCAAGCAGCTCTACCTTGAATCCTTACGATCCCGCTTTAACTCTGATCAAGTCCATTATCTTCAATACCTGGCTCTGCACAAAAATGTGCAGAAGTGTAGTATGAGTACGCCACGATCGATACCCAGTAAGTATCAAGACTAACCTCAATGGAGTAGAGACGAGGTACAATCAAGACACTCAAAAGTCTAATAACCTGTGCAATATAATATAAAAGATAATAGGAAACAAATAACAACAGGGCAACATGAAACAACCAGTGATATGCACAGCAGACAACAAGAATACCATTAATATCGCTCAACTATTAATAAGTACAATTACACCCAATAAATCAAGTCCTTCAAATAAATGTCTTTCACATATAATTCTTCCAAATAATTCTCTTTCAAATATAATTTTCTCAATTAATTATTTTTAAAATATAATTCTTTCAATAAATCTTTTCAAATATAATTTTCTCAAATAAATATCTTTCAAATACAATTCTTTCATATAATACTTTCTAAGTAGAAATTCTTTCAATTAAATATTTTGAATATAATTCTTTAAATTAAAAAGTTACCATGTGACACCTCATTTTATAATCATAAAAATACGGGTCTCAGCCCATTTTTATATTTTTATAAACACGGGTCTCAGCCCATTTTCATATTTCCACGGCACTTCGTGCCCATAATTAAATCATCATATTTTTTCAGCACCTCGTGCCCTCATTTCATATCACAACTGCACTGACAATTCATGTGCCAATTATCATTATCATTTCATCACAGCACCTCATGCCCACATTTCATATCACAACTGCACGGATAATTCACGTGCCAAATATCCTCATTATTTACTCACGGCACCTCGTACCCACATTTCATTTTATAATCTGCCTGGCAATAGTCACAGGCTCTCAATTTTAACATAAATCAGATTGTTATCAATTTACCAACAACAAGACAAATTGTACAAGGTATAAAACTAAACACAAGAAAATCATAACATCACATAAAAATTATCAATACCACAACCCCACATCATCACATATTGTCCTTGACAATAGCCACCCTTATCGCTCCTATTGCCACCCTTATCGCTCCGCCAGATAATATCAATAGCCACCCTTATCGCTCTTATTGCCACCCTTATCGCTCCTTTAGCCACCCTTATCGCTTCGCCCAGATAATATCAATAGCCAACAAACACAACAGTGAAATGCCACCCTTATAACCACATAATATCAACGGTGAAATGCTTCCCTTATCTCCCCAAAATAACAACTCACACAACACAACATTTTACATGGGATATTATCACAACAACATAACAAAAATCAATTCATATCATAATTTGCCCAATGGCCACAACCAAATTTCATAGCTACAACCAAGTCAATTAATTTCACAATAAATAGCCAAATGCTCCACACAATATGTACAACACCCATAAACAATCAATAGAGATAGAAATTACTCAACATAAAGCAAAGTCTTCATAACAGATCAAATTTTCAATAATGATATAAACACCTCTTTTTAAGCTCATTTAATTAATTATTTGCAGAGGGGAAAATTCAAAATGAAATTAAATTCCAATAATTATCAAACTAGAAAATTCACGAAATTTCATAAATAATCAAATAACAATCACATCACATTGTCATATAACAACAGGGTCAACAACAAGGGTTTAGGCACGGCAAGTAGATGATTTAATACATGCCAACAATTATCCAATTTACTATACAATATGTTCAAGACTTTTAACTCAATAAAATTTGCACATATAAACCAAGTACGTACTCGTCACCTCGCGTACATAGTTTTCAATTACCCAAGTTGCACATAAGACTCAATACCTAAGGGGAATTTCCCCCACTCGAGGTTAAGCAAGACACTTACCTCTTTGAAGTTATGCCGATGTTCCAAAATCGCCTTCTTGCTTGAATTGACCTCATGACAGCTCAAATCTATCCAAATTAATTGTATAACTTCATTAAAATTCATCGGAAACAATTCCGGATAATAATACGTCGACTTAAAAAATTCATTCCAAAAGTCAACGCAGGACTTGCCTCTCCGAACCCGACATAATTTTCATGAAATCCGAACACCCATTCCGATACGAGTTCAACCATACCAATTTTATCGAATTCCAATAACAACTCGACTTCCAAATCTTAAATTTTTGTTTTTGGATGATTTTTCCTCCATTAAATCCAAATTAAACGATGGATTCAAAGACATAATCATGGAAATTAATCAAAATTGGATAAGAATCACTTACCCCAAACATCCACGCAAGAATCTCTCCAAAAATCGCCTTCTACCGAGCTCCAACTTTGATTTTGAGTTATGAACTCAAACTCCCATTTTTGGGACTTTTAATTATGCCCAAATTGGCCTTCTACGCATTCGGGACCATTGCCTCGCATTCGCGAAGGCCAAAACCCAACTGCCTCAAATCCTTCATCGCGTTCGCGACCTCCTCATCACGTTCGCGAAGGCTAATTGTTTCTGCCCCATCATTTCCTCTTCGCGTTCGCGAACCCCTCTTCGCTTTTGCGATGACCAGCTGACCAACTCTTTCGCGTTCGTGTTCCATGCTTCGCGTTTGCGGAGGCCAAACGACCCCAGGCCCCTATCTTCCTTTCTTCTTCGCGTTCGCTTTGACTGGGCCGCGTTCGCGAAGGCTTGCCATTCTCCTTCTTCGCGTTCGCGTTCGCGTTCGCGTTCAGTGCTTCGCGTTCGCGAAGGAAAAATCATCAGCCAATCAAAATCCTCTTCGCGAACACGGGACTCCCTTTGCGTTTGCAAAGAAGGAAACCAGACTTCAGCAACAGCAGTCCAAAGAGCTCCAATTTGGTCTGAAACCACCTCGAAACACACCCGAGCCCCTCGGAACCTCGTCCAACCATGCCAACCATTCCCATAACATATCACGGACTCACTCAAGATTTCAAATCACATCAAATAACGCCGAAAATACAAATCGCACCACAAATCGAACTTATGAACTTCAAAAACTTTCAACTTCTAAAACTCGTGCCAAAACCTATCAAACCAACACAGAATGACGTCAAAGTTTGCAGGCAAGACCCAAATAACATAACGGAGATGTTCCAACTCTCGAAATCGCATTCCGACCCCGATATCAAAAAGTCAACCCCCAGTCAAACTTTCCAAAATTTTGAGTTTCGCCATTTCAAGCCTAATTCCACTACGGACCTCCAAATAATTTTTCGGACACGCTCCTAAGTCTAAAATTATCATACAGAGCTAACGAAACCGACGAAACTCCATTCCGGAGTCGTCTTCATACAATTCCGACTATGGTCAAAATCCTAAGACTTAAGCTCCATCTTTAGGAACTAAGTGTCCCAAATCACTCCGAATCATCCGTAATTCAAAACTCAACCACACACGCGGGTCATAATACTTATTGCGAGGCTTCTCAAAACCTTAAGTCACTGAACGAGGCATAAATTTTTAAAATGACAAGTCGGGTCATTATAGTGTGCTTTAGTTCTTATAAGTTTTACATCCAAATAAGCAACTATCGGGTGCTTCATTTAATTTGAAATGTTATTTTCTTCACCCAAATGATTTCTAAAATAAATTCATTTCTTTTTTTGATTTTCTTACTTGATTTAAAAAATTTAAACTTACTTTATCGGAAATAAATTGATCGTGTGGATATTATATGCATTGATAATGATATTTGGCACGTGAATTGTCCGTGCAGTTGTGATATGAAATGAGTGCACGAGGTGCTGTGGAAATATGAAAAACAAATGGGCTGAGACCCGTATTTACGAAAAATATAGAAGTGGGCTGAGACCCATATTTTGTTTATGATTATGAAATGAGGTGTCACATGGTGACTTTTTAATTGAAGAATTATATTTAAAATATTTATTTGGAAAGATTTTTATTTAGAAAGTATTATGTGAAAAAATTATATTTGAAAGATATTTATTTGAGAAAATTATATTTGAAGGAGAGTTATTTGGCAGAATTATATGTGAAGTACATTTATTTGAAGAATTTGATTTAATTGGGTGTACTTGTATTTATTATTTATTTAGCGATATTAAATGGTGTTTTGATGTCTTGCTGTGCATATCACTGGTTGTGTTATGATGTCCTTATTTTTATCTATTTCCTACTATCTTGTATATTATATTGCACAGGCTATTAGACTAGTGAGTGTCTTAACTGTACCTCATGTCTACTCCACTGAGGTTAGTCTTGATACTTACTGGGAACCGCTGTGGTGTGCTCATTCTATACTTCTGCACATTTTTGTGCAGAGCCAGGTATTGGAGGTATCGGACCCGAACAGAGTTAGAGTGTGATCGCAAAGATTCAAGGTAGAGCTGCTTGGTCATCGCAGTCCCTTGGAGTCTATTCAATTCATTGTACTGTTAATTTTTAATCAAACAGTATTGTATATTTGGTCCTTGTGATCATTCCATGTATTCAGCTAGAGTTCGTGACTCAGTACTACCAGTCTTGGGAGGTTGTATATTTTTAATTGTTCCGCTGTTAGTTTCTATTTTAAAAAAAAATGGCTTCAAAATTATAACGACCCGAGTTGTCGTTTTAAGAAATTACGCCTCGTTCAGTGACTTAAGGTCTTGAGCAGCTTCGTATTATGTGTATTGACTAGCATGCGTGGTTGAATTCAGTTACCGGATGATTCGGGGTGATTTAGGACAGTCGGTCCCTAAAACAAAAGCTTAAGTATTAGGATTTTGATCAAAGTCGGAAATGTGTGAAGACGGCTCCGGAATGGAGTTCTGTCGGTTTCGTTAGCTCCGTTGGGTGATTTTGGACTTAGGAGCGTGTCCGAAAAATTATTTGGAGGTCCATAGTGGAATTAAGCTTGAAATGGCGAAAGTCAAATTTTTGGAAAGTTTGACCGGGGGTTGACTTTTTGATATCGGGGTCGAAATCCGATTCTGGAAATTTGAATAGCTTCGTTATGTCAATTATGACTTGTGTGAAAAATTTGAAGTCATTCCGGATTGATTTGATGTGTTTCGGCACAAGGCATAGAATTTGAAAGTTTAAAGTTCATAGATTTTGATTTTAGGTGTGATTCGTCATTTTGATATTGTTCGATGTGATTTGAGGACTCGAGTAGGTCCGTGTTATGTTTTGGGACTTGATGGTATGTTTGGTTGAGGTCCCGGGGGGGTTGGGTAAGTTCCGGGATAGTTTCGGATCATTTCTCCTTGTTTTGGAACTGCTGGAACTGATATCTTGTATTGTTCTTCGCAAACGCAGAGGGTCTCACGCGTTTGCAAAGAAGGATTTTGGATGGCTGGGATTTGCCCATCGCGAATGCGATGAAGAATACGTGAACGCGAAGAAAGAGATGAGGAAAGCCTACGCGAACGCGAAGAGGAAAGAGAGTTGGGGGCCTGCCTGGCGTTAAGCCTTTGCGAACGCGACTCGTTTCTCGCGAACACGAAGGGCAGAGGTCGGAATGCATCGCGAACGCGATGAGGATATCGTGAACGTGAAGAAGGAATCTGGGCAGCACAATTTTTGTGCTTCGCGAATGCGAAGCTATGGTCGCGAACACGAAGAAGACCTATCTGGGCAGAATTAAAAGTCCCAAAAATGGGGGTTTGAGTTCATAACTCAAAATCAAATTTGGATCTCGGTAGAAGGCGATTTTTGGAGAGATTCTTGCGTGGGTGTTTGGGGTAAGTGATTCTCAAACTGTTTTGATTAATTTCAATGATTATGTCTTTGAATCCATCATTTAATTCGGATTTAATGGAGGAAAAAGCAAGACTTTTGTAAAATCTTCCAAAAACGAAAATTTAAGATTTGGAAGTTGAGTTGTTATTGGAATTCGATAAAATTGGTATGGTTGAACTCGTATCAGAATGAGTGTTCGGATTTCATGAAAATTTTACCGGGTTCCGAGGGGCGGGTCCCGTGTTGACTTTTGTTGACTTTATGGAATAAAATTTAAAGTCGACGTATTATTATCCAAAATTATTTCCGATGAATGTTAATGAAGTTATACAATTAATTTGGATAGATTTGAGCTGTCCGAAGGTCAATTCAAGCAAGAAGGCTATTTTGAAATATCGGCCTAACTTCAAAGAGGTAAGTGTCTTGCTTAACCTTGAGTGGGGAAATTTTTCTTTAGGCATTGAGTCTTATGTGCAATTTGCGTAATTGAAAACCATGTATGCGAGGTGACGAGTACGTACTTGGTTTAGATGTGCAAATTTTATTGATTAAAAATCCTTAGACGCCCTTATGTATTAAATTGGAAATTATTGGCACTCATTAAATCCTCTATTTGTCATGCCTAGATCCTTATTTGCTGAAATTGTTTTTACATGATGATTTGGTGTGATTGCCACCTTGATTTTTATGTGAAATATTATTTTGTTGAGTTGTTCACTTCCGGATATTTTGTTAAGATTCTTTGTGCACATTATGGTCGAGCCATGGGCTCCTTATTGTGGAAAATAAGGTATTGTTGATTTTTGTGATAAGTTATAATATTTGAGCACTTGATGTGCAATCTGTAATAATTTGTAATATTTGAGCACTTGATGTGCAATCTGTGATAAGTTGTAATATTTGAGCACTTGATGTGCAATCTGTGATAAGTTATAATAATTGAGCATTTGATGTGCAATCTATGCTATGTTGTAATATTTGAACACTTGAGGTGCAGTTTATGAGATGTAATATTGGCACATTATATTGTGGGAGTTATGTTCGGGTGTTTGCACGAGGTTTCTGTCGTGCTATTATTACTATTGATTTATGCATATGCGGCGTGACAAGACAGGCTATTTATATATATATATATATATATATATATATATATATATATATATATGTGGGTTTGTGCATGTGGCGAGACAAGATGGGAACATTATTATGTACGTGTGGCGAGATAAGGCGGACATTTACTTTACTATTGCACACGTGGCGAGACAAGAGGGGCTATGTCGGGGATTGATTTGTGATGGCCTGGGGGCATTATTGTTGTTGCATATTTATTTTGGGACTGCGAGGCGGTACCTCGGGAGATCCCCTGTTGAGCACTTACTTCGAGACTATGTTTGCACTTCCCCTTGGTTATTTTATTTTTCCGTAATTTATAAATTCTTGTGTTTTTCGTGATGTATTATTTGACTTAATATTAAGTGTTTTGTATTTCTTGATGTATTGTGTTGACCTTGACTTTTTTTGTACGAGACTTTGAGGATTTGTATATTTTGGGTTGTACTTGTCTTTGATCATTGAGTTATTTTAAATAAAAGAAAATTTCCAGTATGTTTAATTTAATAAATTTTATATCCAAATCAGTAGTTTATTTGATGCTTTATTTTAAAGGAAATGTCATTTTTCCTCTCTCAAAAGATTTTTAAAATAAACTTATCCTTTTGTTGATTTCTTTCTTGATTTAAATAATTTTAACCTTACTTTATTGAAAATAAATTGATCACGTGGATCTTATATTCATTGAGGATATTGGCACGTGAGTTGTCCGTGCAGTTGAGCTATGAAATGAGGGCACGAGGTGCCGGAAAAATATGATGATTTAATTATGGGCATGAAATGCCGTGGAGATATGAAAAATGAGCTGAGACCCGTGTTTATGAAAAATATGAAAAAGGGCTGAGACCCATCTTTATGAAAAATATGAAAATGGGCTGAGACCCGTATTTTTTTTATTTTAAAATGAGGTGTCACATGGTGATTTTTTAACTGAAAAAATTATATTTAAAATATTTATTTGGAAGGATTTTTACTTAGAAAGTATTATATGAAAGAATTGTATTTGAAAGATATTTATTTGAGAAAATTTTACTTGAAAAGATTTATTGAAAGAATTATATTTGAAATAGAATTATTTGGAAGAATTATATGTGAAAGACATTTATTTGAAGTACTTGATTTAATTGGGTGTAATTATAATTATTAATAGTTGAGCGATATTAATGGTATTCTTGTTGTCTGCAGTGCATATCACTGGCTGTTTCATGTTGCTCTGTTGTTCTTTGTTTGCTATTATTTTGTATATTATATTACACATGTTATTAGACTAGTGAGTGTCTTGACTGTACCTCGTCTCTACTTCATTGAGGTTATTCTTGATACTTACTGGGCATCGTTGTAGTGTGCTCACTCTACACTTCTGCACATTTTTGTGCAGCGCCAGGCATTGGAGATATCAGACTTGAGCAGAGTTAAAGCGCGATCGTAAAGGTTAAAGGTAGAGCTGCTTGGCCGTCGAAGTCCCTTGGAGTCTTTTCATTTCGTTGTACTGTTAATTTGTAATCAAACAGTATTGTATATTCGCTCCTCGTGATCATTCCATATATTCAGTTAGAGTTCGTGACTCAGTACTACCAGTCTTGGGAGGTTGTATATTCATATTTATTTCGCTGTTAATTTTGGTTACTTATTTAATTAAAAAGAAATGGCTTCAGAATGTAATAGAAATTGGCTTACCTAGTCTTAGAGACCAGGTGCCATGACGACGCATGTGGTGGGATTCTGGGTCGTGACAAGTTGGTATCAGAGCTCTAGGTTCATAGGTTCTACGAGTCACGAACGAGTTTAGTAGAGTTTTGCGGATCGGTATGGAGACATCTGTATTTATCTTTGAGAGGCTACAGATCTGTTAAGAAATTTCACTTCTTTCATTGCTTATCGTGCGGTATTTATTCAGCTTGAAGCATATATCTTATGTCCTTTTGCATCCACTCGTGTATGAAATTGCGCACTCGGTATCAACTATGCGCCAACGGTTCGTGATACTATAGAGGGTTTATAAGAGAGCTAGGGTTGCTCAACCATTATTACAACGTGTCATCCAAATAGAGGATGCAGAAGTATTGAGAGATCATTCAGTTGTGCACATTGGGGTGCAGCAGGTTCTGAAATCTGATTGATAAGTATGATATTGAGGTGAGTTCTCCTATTATGCTCCACTTATAGGTGAGCTTCGTAAATTTGTGACCCACTTATATGTTATCCCTGTTGGAGATTTGGAGGTGTGAGCCCGTGTCTGTCATTTTATTTTGGTACACCATTGAGGGCTATAAGCCCAAAAGTAATTTTTATTATTCATTACAGTGGGTTTAATGTGTTTCGGAATAATTGATTCCAATTTTTTTATGAATTATATGCCCTACCGGTAGGAGGGTTCATTATATGTTGTGAAAATTATTTATGAAATATATTGAAAAGAAGAAAGAAAGGAAATTGAAAATTTCAGTTGGCACAATGTGCAACATACTTGTGATTCGGAGTTGAGGACGAGATCCTCATATTTTTACATGATGTGAAATATTTAAACCGGGCTGCAAGCCACGATGGAAGTTATGTAAGGACGAGGTCCTTGTAGTGAAATATTTATGAGTTTAAAATTTTTCCTTTGTGAAATTTAATTGTACAATAATATTAATAGGGAGTCATGCCTGTTAGGCTTATTTGATAATTCTTGTATATTTTTCTATGCATATTCAACCATTTTGGTGTTGTAAACATTGATTTTTAACCTATGAGATGAGTGCCCAGGTGGCGTTAAATGTGATTTATTAATCCGAGTAAGCAATCATGAGGTCTTCATGCCTTACTTTCTATTGTAAGTGTTGTGAAAATTTGAAATGAGGTGGTGGTTAATATGAGATTAATTGATGAAGCTGAAATTAATTATGAACAGCTTTTAAGACTAGAGATGTGGTGATGAGCATACATATGATGTGCTTCATGTCCTAATATCACTATAATAATGCAGTGCTTGTAATGCTGAGATTGGTATTATTGATATATATATATATATATATATATATATATACACCTTGTGGTATTGTGTTGGGTTGTGGATGTATTGTTAGGAGTTGTTTTGGTGTTACTCTGGCAGGTGGATAGGCCCAATTACAGGGGAGACTCTGCCGAAATTTCTGAAAAATTTGGGAGTTAGTAAAATTTGAAGGATTGAGATTTGCAAAGGAAGAGATAAGTTATGTTATGTGTTGGAGGGCGAATGATCCTAAGCGGGGGAGAATGTAACACCCTAGAAAATTTTTGAAGTACTTCAACACTATCAAAAAAATTGATGTGTGCGTAGGCATGAGTTGCTATAGCCAGTTGAGACTAATACCATGCGTTGTTGTGAAAATTAGACCTTTTGAAATGTTTGGATTGTTAGAAATTGATCTTAAAGCTTACAAATATGGATAAAAGAAATAAACTCAAATGAGATGATGTTGTCACGCTTATCTCAAATGCGGTAGCGTGGAATTAACCGTGAGTATATGTGTAAAAGAAAAATCATAAATTTGGTAACCTCAGAATAACTCTTAGAATGTTCGAGGACAAACGTTTATTTAAGAGGTGGAGAATGTAACGACCTGACTTGTCGTTTTAAGAAATTACACCTTGTTCAGTGACTTAAGGTCTTGAGCAGCTTTGTATTATGTGTATTGACTTGCGTGCGTGGTTGAATTCAGTTACCGGATGATTCGGGGTGATTTGGGACACTCGGTCCCTAAAACAGAAGCTTAAGTCTTAGGATTTTGACCATAGTCAGGAATGTGTAAAGACGACTCCGAAATTAAGTTCCGTCGGTTCCGTTAGATCCGTTGGGTGATTTTAGACTTAGGAACGTGTCCGAAAAATTATTTGGAGGTCCGTAGTGGAATTAAGCTTGAAATGGCGAAAGTCGAATTTTTAGAAAGTTTGACCAGGGGTTGACTTTTCGAATCGGGGTCGGAATCTGATTCTGGAAATTTGAATAGCTTCGTTATGTCAATTATGACTTGTGTGCAAAATGTGAAGTCAATCCGGATTGATTTGATGTGTTTCGGCACAAGGCATAGAATTTGAAAGTTCAAAGTTCATAGATTTTGATTTGAGGTGTGATTCGTTGTTTTGATATTGTTCGATGTGATTTGAGGCCTCGAGCAAGTCCGTGTTATGTTTTGGGACTTGATGGTATGTTTGATTGAGGTCCCGGGGGGCTCGGGTGAGTTCCGGGATGATTTCGGATCATTTCTCCTTGTTTTGCAACTGTTGGAACTGATATCTGGTATTGTTCTTCGCGAACGCGAAGGGTCTCACGCGTTCGCGAAGAAGGATTTTGGATGACTGAGATTTTCCCATCGCGAACGCGATGAAGAAAACGCGAACGCGAAGAAATAGATGAGGAAAGCCTATGCGAACGCGAGTGGGCAGACGCGAACGCGAAGAGGAAAGGGAGTTGGGGGCCTGCCTGGCTTTAAGCCTTCGCGAACGCGACTCGTGTCTCGCGAACGCGAAGGGCAGAGGTCGGAATACATCGCGAACGCGAAGAAGGAATCTGGGCAGCACAAGTTTTGTGCTTTGCGAAAGCGAAGCTATGGTCGCGAACGCGAAGAAGGCCTATCTGGGCAGAATTAAAAGTCCCAAAAATGGGGGTTTGAGTTCATAATTTAAAATCAAATTTTGAGCTCGGTAGAAGGCGATTTTTAGAGAGATTCTTGCGTGGGTGTTTGGGATAAGTGATTCTTATCCAGTTTTGATTAATTTTCATGATTATGTCTTTGAATCCATCATTTAATTCGGATTTAATGGAGGAAAAATTAATTTTTTTGTAAAATCTTCCAAAAACGAAAATTTAAGATTTGGAAGTTGAGTTGTTATTGTTATTCGATAAAATTGATATGGTTGAACTCATATCTGAATGGGTGTTCGGATTTCATAAAAATTTTGCCGGGTTCCGAGGGGCGGGTCCCGCGTAGACTTTTGTTGACTTTTTGGAATAAAATTTTAAGTAGACGTATTATTATCCGGAATTGTTTTCGATGAATTTTAATGAAGTTATACAATTTATTTGGATAGATTTGAGCTGTCCGGAGGTCAATTCAAGCAAGAAGGCTATTTTGGAATATCGGCCTAACTTCAAAGAGGTAAGTGTCTTGTTTAACCTCGAGTAGGGGAATTTCCCCTTAGGCATTGAGTCTTATGTGCAATTTGTGTAATTGAAAACTATGTACGCGAGATGACGAGTACGTACTTGGTTTATATGTACAAATTTTATTGATTAAAAATCCTTAGACGCCCTTATGTATTAAATTGAATATTATTGGCACTCATTAAATACTCTATTTGTCATGCCTAGATCCTTGTTTGTTGAAATTATTTTTACATGATGATTTGGTGTGATTGCCACCTTGATTTTTATGTGAAATATTATTTTGTTGAGTTGTTCACTTTCGGATATTTTGTTAAGATTATTTGTGCACATTATGGTCGAGCCATGGGCTCCTTATTGTGAAAAATAAGGTATTGTTGATTTTTGTGATAAATTGTAATATTTGAGCACTTGATGTGCAATCTTTGATAATTTATAATATTTGAGCACTTGATGTGCAATCTGTCATAAGTTGTAATATTTGAGCACTTGATGTGCAATCTGTGATAAGTTGTAATAATTGAGCATTTGATGTTCAATCTATGCTATGTTGTAATATTTGAACACTTGAGGTACAGTTTATGAGATGTGATATTGGCACATTATATTGTGGGAGTTATGTTCGGGTGTTTGCACGAGGTTTCTGTCGTGCTATTATTACTATTGATTTATGCACATGCGACGTGACAAGACAGGCTATTTATATATATATGTGGGTTTGCGCATGTGGCGAGACAAGATGGGAACATTATTATGCACGTGTGACGAGACAAGGCGGGCATTTACTTTACTATTGCACATGTGGCGAGACAAGGGGGCTATGTCGGGGATTGATTTGTGATGGCCTGGGGGCATTATTGTTGTTGCATATTTATTTGGGACTGCGAGGTGGTACCTCGGGAGATCCCCTGTTGAGCACTTACTTCGAGACTATGTTTGTACTTCCCCTTGGTTATTTTGTTTTTCCATAATTTGTAAATTCTTGTATTTTTCGTGATGTATTATTTGACTTAATATTAAGTATTTTGTATTTCTTGATGTATTGTGTTGACCTTGACTTTTTTTGTACGAGACTTTGAGGATTTGTATATTTTGGGTTGTACTTGTCTTTGATCATTAAGTTATTTTAAATAAAAGAAAATTTTCAGTATGTTTAATTTAATAAATTTTATATCCAAATCAGTAGTTTATCTGATGCTTTATTTTAAAGGAAATGTCATTTTTCCTCTCTCAAATGATTTCTAAAATAAACTTATCCTTTTGTTGATTTTTTACTTGATTTAAATAATTTTAACTTTACTTTATTAAAAATAAATTGATCACGTGGATCTTATATTCATTGAGGATATTGGCACGTGAGTTGTCCGTGCAGTTGAGATATGAAATAAGGGCACGAGGTGCCGGGAAAATATGATGATTTAATTATGGGCATGAAATGCCGTGGAGATATGTAAAATGGGCTGAGACCCGTATTTATGAAAAATATGAAAAAGGGCTGAGACCCGTGTTTATGAAAAATATGAAAATTGGCTGAGACCCGTATTTTTTTATTTTGAAATGAGGTGTCACATGGTGACTTTTTAATTGAAAGAATTATATTCAAAATATTTATTTGAAAGGATTTTTACTTAGAAAGTATTATATGAAAGAATTGTATTTGAAAGATATTTATTTGAGAAAATTTTACTTGAAAAGATTTATTGAAAGAATTATATTTGAAAGAGAATTATTTGGAAGAATTATATATGAAAGACATTTATTTGAAGTACTTGATTTAATTGGGTGTAATTGTAATTATTAATAGTTGAGCGATATTAATGGTATTCTTGTTGTCTGCTGTGCATATCACTGGTTGTTTCATGTTGCTCTGTTGTTCTTTGTTTCCTATTATTTTGTATATTATATTGCACATATTATTAGACTAGTGAGTGTCTTGACTGTACCTCGTCTCTACTTCATAGATGTTAGTCTTGATACTTACTGGGCACCGCTGTGGTGTGCTCACTCTACACTTCTGCACATTTTTGTGCATAGCCAGGTATTAGAGATATCAGACTTGAGCAGAGTTAAAGCGCGATCGTAAAGGTTCAAGGTAGAGATGCTTGGCCGTCGCAGTCTCTTGGAGTCTTTTCATTTCATTGTACTGTTAATTTGTAATCAAACAGTATTGTATATTTGCTTCTCGTGATCATTCCATGTATTCAGTTAGAGTTCGTGACTCAGTACTATCAGTCTTGGGAGGTTGTATATTCATATTTATTTCGTTGTTAATTTTGGTTACTTATTTAATTTAACAAAATGGCTTTAGAATGTAATAGAAATCGGGTTATCTAGTCTTAGAGACCATGTACCATCACGACGCCTGTGGTGGGATTTTGGGTCGTGACAAAAATGTATTTGAAATCGGCTTACCTTGTCTTAGAGACTAGGTACCATCACGACGCCTGTGATGGAATTTTGGGTCGTGACACCATGCCTATTGGAGGCGGGTAATAGTCCAACACGAATGTTAAGTATAGTCAAAAACGAATGTTAAGTCATAAATGGATTAGATGTACGAACTCGGTTGGCATATATGTAGTTTAAATCGGAAAATAATTTCTTGCTCAGGTAATATTTTGAATATTATAATTAAATCCACATTTAACACAAATATTTAAGGGCATAAAATTCGATTAACATCTCAGGGATATTTTAGCCGTATAACATTTAGCGTTAAATATTCGTGCTTTTATAATAATATAGATAGATATAGATAGATAGATATGTATACATAGATATAGATTGAATGATGAAAAACCCTAACGACACGACAACCTTTTAAAATAAATAGTTATGTTCTAAAAGTTTTAAAAGTTTTTCCTGAAAAAGTAAAAAAATTCTTTGCAATTAGTTATTAATAAAAAAAATACAACTATTCAAAAAAGACACAGTATATTTAATTTTTTATTTCATTTAATTATTTTTATTACAAAATTTACTAGATTTATCCCTAAAATTATGTTATATTTATTATTGTTATCATAGTTTTTGGAGAAAAGTTATATTTATAATATGGATTTCAGAATTAAAAAAAGCGTCCTAGAAATAGAATCTTCATGTTTAAGAAAATAATGTAAGATTTTATATATAATTTAGTACACCCATTTTAATTTTCCAATTAAAATGTGCTTAATTTAATAAATCATGAAGCAGTATATATATATATATATATATATATATATATATATATATATATATATATATTTTTTTTATTTTTTCGGTTTCTCACCCGGTGTCCGGTACCCGCATTGGAGCTCGACTATATTCGGATGTGCACCGCGTAGGGCCCCATTCGGGGGGAAGTGCTCCCTACCAAGAATTGTTTCATACCTAGGACTCAAACGCGAGACCTCTGGTTAAGGGAAGTAGCCCCATCTACTGCACCGCATACTTAAATAAGATAAAATGATCCAATATAATCTAAGACTACATGGAGACAAACACTACTAGAAAAAAGTCAATCTCCGACCGTTTATATCGTGTTTTTCCGACGAATTTCCGACCGAAAATGGTCGATCGGAAAAAACGTGGTCGCAAAATATTTGCGATCGAATCAGTCAAAAATTTCCGACGGATTCGGTCGCAAACTGAAAAACAAAGGACCCATTTGAATTTAAGTCATTGCGACCGAATTGGTCGGTAAATTTGCGACCAATTCTGTCGTTAATCGAAATTAAAAAAAAATAAAAATTAAATGTTCCGACCGATTCCGTCAAAAAATTAAATAATAAGATTAATTTTTAATTAAATATTCCGACCGAAACAATCGTATATATTGAGTATTAATTAATTAAGAAATTTCAGAAATTCTCAATTTGCAACCGAATCAATCGCCAATCCTTTTGGCAGAATTTTGTTGTATTTTTAATTACACCACCTGCCAAATAAAACAACCAACCAAACACCTAATATAACAATCTAAATTTAATATTTACTACAAAACGAACAATACTATTTATAACAATCCAACCAACTCATCAAACAACATAAATTAAACATGTCTCTAACTTTAACTGTAAAATATTCAAATAGCTAATCCTAGTCGGACTCAGCCTCCTCCTCAGACTCAGACTCAGACTCCATTGAGACAAGACGGATGGTGGCTCCTCATAATTAGTTTTGTTCTTCATAAATGCATTAGTATTTCTCCTGAACTCATGATCCATAGGCAAGAAGTAGTGATGGCAGTCAAACCATGTGTTCCTACCTCCATGTTTCAAAGTGAATGCCTTTGTATCTTCCATACAAGTCAGGCAAGTTAACTTTCTGGCAGTCGACCACCTAGACATCATTCCATAAGCAGGGAAATCATTTATAGTTCACATTAAAGCAGCCCGCAATCTGAAGTTTTGATTAGTTGATACATCATATGTTTCCATGCCTTGATGCCACAATAACTTCAACTCATCAGTCAATGACATCATGTTGCATGTAAACATCAATCAACATTTTTGGATTGCATGGACCTGGAACAATACAAGTTAGAAACAAATATGGACTTGTCATATATAACTCAGGTGGAAGATTATACGGCGTAACAAATACCGGCCAACATGAATATGGTGCAGCACAGACTGCAAATGGAGTGAATCCATCAGTGCGTAATTCCAACCTAATATTTCTTGGTTCACTAGCAAAGTCCGGGAATACCTTATCGAAATGCTTCCATGCTTCTCCATCTGATGGATGACATAGAACACCATTGTAACAACTCGACTTGTCATTTTAAGAATTAATGCCCCGTTCAGTGGATTAAGGTCTCGGGAAGTTTTGTAATATGTATTATGACCCGCGGGTGTGGTCGAGTATGATTTACTGGAATTTAATTAAAAGAGCAATTCTTATTTAGAAGCTTAAATGGAAAGAGTTGGCCGGAGAGTTGACTTTTGAGCAAACGACTCCGGAATTGAATTTTGAGGATGGAAATAGCTTCATATGATGATTTCGGACTTAGGCGTATGTTCGGATTTAGATTTGGAAGTCCGTAGGACAATTCGACACATTTTGGAGAAAGTTGAAAAATATAAGATTTTGGAAAAGCCCGACCGAAGGGTGAGTTTTTGATAATGAGGTCGGATTTCGATTCCGGAAATGGGAATAGCTCCATTAAGTTAATTATGACTTGTGTGCAAAATTTGAAGTCATTCCGGATTGATTTGATACATTTCGGCGCAAAATATAGAAGTTGGAAGATTTGAAAACTTATAATTCGATTCGATGCGCGATTCATAATTTCAGCGTTGTTTGACGTAGTTTGAAGCCTCGACTAAGTTCTCATTGTATTTTGGGACATGTTGATATATTTGGTTGAGGTTCCGAGGGCCTCTGGTGGATTTTGGAAGGTTAACGGAGCAATTCGGACTTGGAAGAAGCTGCTGGAAAATGGCAGCAGCTATTGGAATCGCACCTGCGGAATTTTGGGTGCAGGTGGGACCACACAGAAGCGAGGGAGCCATCGCAAAAGTGAAGATGGAAGGGCATGGCAGTGGTCGCATGTGCGAAGAAAATCCCGCACCTGCGGAACCGCAGAAGCGGGAAAGGAAGGCGCAAAAATGGTTGTTTGCGCATATGCGCATGTTGCATCGCACCTGCAAATGCACAGAAGCAGAAAGGATTCCACAAGTGCGATGTGTTTGTGGGCAGTGGCCTTCGCAGAAGAGAGATTTCGCTCTCAAAAGCAAGCACGCAGGTGCAAAAATTAGTCCGCAGGTGCAAAACTGGGCAGAAACATAAGGATGGAACTTGGCCATTTTTGGCATTTCGTTTTGGAATTTTTTGAGCTCGGATTTGGGCGATTCTGGAGAGATTCTTTACAAGCTTGGTTAGGGTAAGTGTTCTATATCCTAAAGTGATTATATTTCATGAATCTATGATTATATTCATCGTTTAATTCGGATTTAAATAGAGAAAAATCAAGATTTTTGTAAAATCTTCCAAAAACGAAAATTTAAGATTTGGAGGACGAGTTGTTATTGGAATTTGATAAAATTTATATGGTTGAACTCGTATCGGAATGGGTGTTCGGATTTCATAAAAATTATGTCGAGTTCCGAGGGGCGGGCCCCGCGTTGACTTTTGTTGACTTTTTGGAATAAAATTTTAAGTCGACGTATTATTATCCGGAATTGTTTTCGATGAATTTTAATGAAGTTGTACAATTAATTTGGATAGATTTGAGATTTTTGGAGGTCAATTCAAGCAAGAAGGCTATTTTGGAATATCGGCCTAATTTCAAAAAGGTAAGTGTCTTGCTTAACCTCAAGTGGGAGAATTTTCCCTTAGGCATTGAGTCTTATGTGCAAATTGCGTACTTGAAAACCATGTACGCGAGGTGACGAGTACGTACTTGGTTTATATGTGCAAATTTCATTGATTAAAAATCTTTAGACGCCCTTATGTATTAAATTAAAATTATTGGCACTTATTAAATCCTCTATTTGTCATGCCTAGATCCTTGTTTGTTCAAATTATTTTTACATGATGATTTGGTGTGATTGTCACCTTGATTTTTATGTGAAATATTATTTTGTTGAGTTGTTCACTTCCGGATATTTTGTTAAAATTTTTGTGCACATTATGGTCGAGCCATGGGCTCCTTATTGTGAAAAATAAGGTATTGTTGATTTTTGTGGCAAGTTGTGATATTTGAGCAATTGATGTGCAATCTGTGATAAATTATAATAATTGAGCATTTGATGTGCAATCTATGCTATGTTTTAATATTTGAGCACTTGAGGTGCAGTTTATGAGATGTGATATTGGCACATTATATTGTGGGAGTTATGTTCGGGTGTTTGCACGAGGTTTCTGCTGTGCTATTATTACTATTAATTTATGCATATGCGACGTGACAAGGTGGGCTATTTATATATATATATATATATATATATATATATATATATATATAGGTTTGCGCATGTGGCGAGATAAGGTGGGAACATTATTGTGCGCGTGTGGCGAGACAAGCCGGACATTCACTATACTATTGCACATGTGGCGAGACAAGGTGGGATATGTCGGGGATTGAATTGTGATGACTTGTGATGGCCTGGGGGCATTGTTGTTGTTGCATATTTACCTTTGGGACTACGAGACGGTATCTCGGGAGTGCCTTTGTTGACATTCTCTATGGTTGCATTTGTCCTCAGTTATTTTTGTATTTCCGTGATAGGTAAATTATTGTGTTCTTCTGTGATATAATATTTGATTTTATTATGTGTTTGTATCCCTTGTTGTAATGTGTTGACTTTGGCTCTTGTATGAGACTCTGAGGATTTGTGGTTCTAGTCTTTACTAGTTTTCAAAGTTAAATTATTTTGAATAAAATAAATTGCTGTGTGCTTTAGTTCTTATAAGTTTTACATCCCAATCAGCAACTATCAGGTGCTTCATTTTAATTAAAATGTTATTTTCTTCACCGAAGTGATTTCTAAAATAAATTCATTTCTTTGTTGATTTTCTTACTTGATTTAAAAATTTTAAACTTACTTTATCGGAAATAAATTGATCATGTGGATCTTATATACATTGAGGATATTGGCATGTGAATTATCCGTGCAATTTGTGATATGAAATGAGGGCACGAGGTGCCGAAAAAATATGATAATTTAATTATGGGCACGAAGTGCCATGGAGATATGAAAATGGGTTGAGACCCGTATTTTTTATGATTATGAAATGAGGTGTCACATGGTGACTTTTTAATTGAAGAATTATATTCAAAATATTTATTTGGAAGGATTTTTATCTAGAAAGTATTATATGAAAGAATTATATTTGAAAGAAATTTATTTGAGGAAAATTATATTTGAAGGAGAGTTAGTGACTTGTCTCCGCTCGCCCTCGATCAAACTATCAATTGAATAAGAGAAGAAAGAGAATTATATGTGAAGGACATTTATTTGAAAATTTTGATTTAATTGAGTGTACTTGTATTTATTATTTATTGAGCAAAATTAAATGTTGTTTTGATATCTTGTTGTGCATATCACTGGTTGTTTTATGATATCCCTATTGTTATTTGTTTCCTATTATTTTGTATATTATATTGCACATGTTATTAGACTAGTGAGTGTCTTGACTGTACCTCGTCTCTACTCCATTGAGGTTAGTCTTGATACTTACTGGGTACCGACCATGGCGTACTCATACTACACTTCTGCATATTTTTGTGCAGAGCCAGATAGTGAAGATAACGGACTTGAGCAGAGTTAAAGCGGGATCGTAAGGATTCAAGGTAGAGCTGCTTGGTCGTCGCAGTCCCTTGGAATCTTTTTATTTCATTGTATTGTTAACTTGTAATCAAACAGTATTGTATATTCGGTCCTCGTGATCATTCTATGTATTCAGTTAGAGTTCGTGACTCACTACTACCAGCCTTGGGAGGTTGTATATTCATATTTGTTCCGCTGTTAGTTTTGGTTACTTATTAAAAAAATGGCTTAAAAAATGTAATGAAAATCGATTTACCTAGTCTTAGAGACTAGGTGCCATCACGACTCCTGCGGTGGGATTTTGGGTCGTGACAACCATCTGGCCTTCTATGCTCATAATGTCATCTCATATGATGAGCGGAGCTCATTGATGCATACAACCTCTTTAACCTTGGTATAAGGGGTAAGTAGTGCATCACCTTCACCGAGATCTTCTTCTTTTTATCATTTGTGGCATCCTTGTAACGAGGCTTGTTACAAAATTTACAGTTCTCTAGAGATGCATCTTCCTTATAGAATAACATGCAACCATTCTCACGTCAATAAATCCTCTCTTATGAAAGACCCAACTTGGAAACCAATTTGTTTACCGTTTAGAAATCTTTGGGTAGGTCAATGTTACTCGGAGTAAGTTAATTCATAAGCCCAATGATAGAATTCATGCCCGATTGAGAAATAGAACCATCCTACTTAATCTGAAGTAATCGAACAGCAACAGACAACTTGGAATGCACTGAGCCTCCATACAACCGACAACTAGCTTCCTCTAACTCTTTGAAGAACTTCTTAGCCTCGTCATTTGGTTCAGATTGAGCCCCCGGGAACATCTCAAAGGCATCCCTCATCATGTCATTGAATCTAGAATTTTTACCATTATTCTCCACTACAAAACTACCCTCCTCACCACTAAAAGAATTATGAAAATTAACATCATTTACGCTATCAAGATTCTCCCCATGAGCAGTTCACACATAATAATTTTCATAAATCTCTTTTTAAAAAGATGACATAACATCTTCTCCCAATAACTTAACACACTTGCATTTCACACAAGGGCACCTAATCGTTTATTCAATACGAAAATCATCAAGTGTCCTTGGCTTAGCAATAAATCCAACAACCCCTTCTTTAAATTCATCTCTTAACCCCACACGATTAGGATGATTCCTATTATACATCCATCTACGATGCACAAATGCCATCTAGACAAACAAAAAAAACTAGAAGTTGATATATTTATTTTATTTATACTAGTTACTAAGTTATATTCTCCCAAAGGTTATCTAAATAGTTTAATAATATATTTTACTATAATACTTGGATAGTTTCAATATTAATAGGTACATTAAACTATTGTAAGACAAAAAGTCCTAAAACATATAAATTAATCTAATTTATTTCAAAGTAGCATATGATAGCGCTCTAATACTTAATTGACTGCATTTTCTTCATTTTGTTCCAATAATAAATAATATAACTAACATATAGATAGGGCATAGAGAATTTCCAATCGAAAAGCTGAAACAGAGAAGTATTAGCACTTAAGTTGTTCTTAACTAACCTAACTTGAATGTATAAAAATTCTAACTCTTTAAAATATTATTCAACTCTAATAAAGAAGTATTAGCACTTAAGTTATTTTTATATAACAAGAATTTCATACTTGTAGAAAATACCCAAATTATTCTAATTTTTTTTTTTCTGATTTACTATTGGATACATACAAGTATACTAGCTATTTTCACAAGAACATCTAACTAAAAAGAAAAAAAATAGCTAATTAATCTAAACGAATAAATTTTTAACAAGTCACTATATACATACTATATTACAAAAATTATTGCTAATTTATCCATACTATATTACAAATTATATAGCTAATTTATACATACTATATTGCTAAATTAATGCAAAAGAAAAAAAAAATTACCTGGAAAAGAACTATCGGATCTGCTGTCGGACCACCACCACCGGAGGAGAGAAGAGTCGCCGGATCCTGCACCAAAAACGAGTTAAACAACTTAGGAAAATATATTAGGGGGGAGGGGGGTCGGCTGGATGGGGGAAAGGGAGCGGGTGATGGAGGGGGAGAGTGGGAGATAGGAAAATTGTGGTAAGGTACCTAATATGGTTAGATTAGCGAAGAAAATCAAGAAATAGAGCAGGTGGGGCAGAAGAGGAGAGGGGAGGAGAGGAAAAAAAATACTAGAGAAGAAAGAAGAAAAAACGGGTGATGGGCTGTATTAAAAATAGATTTGCGACCGAATCGGTCGCAATTTGAAATTTGAAATTTTCAAATAGCGATTGATTCGGTCGCAAATCCGTTGACCAGACAGACCTCGTTTTTATTGCAAATTTCGACCAAATCAGTTGAAATATTTTTTTTATTTTTTACGACTGATTCAGTCGGAAACCTCAAAAAATATTTTTGCGGTATTTTTCGCGTAATTGAGCGACTGAAAGAGTCGCAATTTGGAGCCAAAATTTTTTTTAAAAAAAATTTAGCATGTATTTTAATGAAGTTTCCGACCGAATCAATCAGAAATTGTGGCTGCATTAAATTGGCCAAAAATATTCAGTCAGTAAATAGCTATTTTTACTAGTGAAATCATTTTTTAGTTAAAAAATAAAACATGTTTTAGTCGGCATTTCATGTCCATAAGACCATATCAAAAATATTTACTGACATTTACGTATTGTTTAGATGGTTGTTACCCGTCGTATTGTATTGTATTATTACCCTAGGTACAATATTTGTTTTGATTGTTAATATAAAATTGATTGTATCGTATTGTTAAATCCATTTTTCGGAACAATGAAAAGCCCCATTTTATGAAACAACCAAATCGATGTGGTGGGATTGTTCCGTATTTTTCTTTTCAATTACGCCCCCACTTATTATTATTCTATATTTTAATTTTACCCTTTACCTTATTATTTATATTATACTTCACCCAACTACATACTTTGTCTCCATCCTTCTGCCATGTATTATTTTGGTTAATTTTCCATATCATTTTTTCTTTATTTTATCGCATCGATGATCTTTGCAAACTTTTTGCTGATTTTATTAACATATATAATTTGCTTAGGTTTCTGCCATTCGAAACTACATGTATTTTTTTCCCAATGACCATATATTTTAATTCTCCTTATTGTGCTGCAACTATATCTAATTTTTTACGGGGATATGAATTATTATTTGTTTTTTTGTATGAAACGAGTTTGGTGCTTTCGCTATTATGGTAGAATGGTGATTCCTTGTGAGGAAGACGGGGATAAAAATAAATTATTTTTATGAGTAAGTCTTTAAAAGTTTACTATTTAAAATAATTGAGGGTATTTTAGTAAACTTACCAGTACAATACAGTCAAACCAAACAATAAAGATGTTATTTAACAATAGCAAACGATACAATCTATCCAAACGTTGTATCCATCAAAACGATATAATACAGTATAATACAATACAACATATTATAAAAGGATGGGTAGCAATGATCCAAACAGAGTGTTAAGTTATGTACATTAACTATATAAATATGGAAAATTAAATTTGTTATAGAAATTTTATATGTAATTACCTTATAATTGTCACAACTCTATTCTAAAACTGTAAGCCAAACAAAAAATAGCAAGTGCATTTAATGGAAGGAATGAACGTTGTTTATTGTAATTCATGTACTGAATAATACAGTACTATTTTTTGTATTTACCTTGTGGAGGAACCAAACAATTCTGCATTCCGTTAGAGTGGCAAAAATACAAAAAGATGATGATGGTCATGCCGATAGCAACATTTTGCAGAAACCAGAAAATTGCTTCTAACTTGAACAATGCAATTTTTGGGTTATATTTGTAAAAAGCGGCGCAGCAGATGAAGAAAAGGGTTATAGAGAAGGAACTTTGTGTCATATTCCCCATATCAGGTACTCAATTGCTAGTGTTTTGGTACTTTCGTTATCTTGGTATCTTTGAGAATGCTCTTTTATTTTGTCACCCTGTGGGTTTATGAGTTTGAATTTCTGTTGTTACTTTTGCTTTTTTGTTTATTTTTTATTAGGAATCTTTGAGAAGGATTTTTAGTTTTAGCTTTTTCTTTTTTGGTTAACTTTGTAAACTTAAACTTGCATACAATTTCTCTGTTTCTATGACTATGTGAGCAGGGGTGGATGTAGCATTTATGATATGGGTTCGGCATAATAATGTAGCTTTGGCCCAAACTCCTATACATTTGTTAAGAAATCCATTAAATATGTACAAAATTTTTGTCCAGAACCCCACTTGATGTCATTCAGAACCCATAAAGTTCAAACCCTGAATTAGCCTCCGGATGTGAGTGTATCATGGAGCTTTTATTATCTGGGAATCATTGTAAAATTGCTCATTTTTTTGAGCCGGTGGACTATAGTTGTTGCAATCTATTGTTCTGTTATGGGGAACTAGGAATCTTGGGAAGATTATTAGATGGTGTTGGTGATCGCTGGAATAAGTTTAGTTTACTGATCATTCTTCTTGATTTTAGTTAACTCTTTAAAGCAAAAATCTGTTAATATCTCTTGTTCGGTGTTGTGATTTTCGTAAGAAAATGTTGCTAATATTGTATAAATGATTATCTGTGTTTCAACATTATATGAAATACAGTGGATCAAGGGAGAACAAGAAAAGATCACAGTGGGAATGTGATTGATTTACGGCTTGTATATGTTGGATGTTTTCTTTTATTTGTTGCTTTATTTATTTAGTGTTAGTAAGAAGTTCAGACTTCAGAGGGTATTTTAGGACCACCATCCCCAACAAACATGCCCACACTTCACAAAGAGAACGCAGTAGTATGAATTAGTTTGTTGCTTAAATACGTATCTGAATCAACTCTCGTGCTACAAACTTAAAACCCATGACTAGAATTTCAAATGTTTAATCAGATGTGAGATATTATTCACTAGGCCTTTAACACAAACCACAGAGTGTGTATGCACTTAGAGAGCTATGCCTGGACTGTATGCACATTATGAGTTTTTGAGATTCTTGGATTGAAGATCAAATGCTATGGCCAAGTGGATAGTTTTCCAATATTAAATAGCACATTATTTTGGACCATGAGTTCCATGAAGCTATAGGTGGTTTCTTTTCCATTTGATGCAGGTGAAAACTAAAGCCTTTACCCCTCTGAAGAAAAGTTTTTATCCTTCTATCATTTGTGATTTATCTACTTTCTGCTTTCTAACAATTCATCTACCTCTCTAAGGAATTGCTTGGATGGAATCTATTTAACTCATATTTCTTTGGGTTTTTTCCTCTTCCTCTTGACTTGAGAATGTTTGAGTCAAATCTTACTGATGTCAAATGGCCCGCTTACTCGTTTCTGCATTTGAGTGTCTTGCGTGGTGCAATGCACAGATTGAACACTGAGTCTTATTCTGTAAACGCATCATTAGGTGGTTTTCAGCATACACATGCTTATTAGACGGTAAACACTTACCCGCACTGGGTTTTTACACCAAAGTGATTCAACTTATCATGTTTAAGTGGCTTAATGAAGTGAAAATATGCATTAGTTCACCATAGTAGTGTATGTTCAAATACATGTTCTGCATCCATTGGTTTGGTGTAAAAACCCGGTATGTCTAGGTTTTTACCCTTATCAGACTGTCCTTGCTCCTGTTCGAATCTTGTTTACCTTCTGGTTTTAAGAGCATACAGTTTTTTGTTGTAAGCCTGAAGGTTCCTTTAATCTTAACCTTCGATTTTACATTTACTATCATGCTAGTTAATGCATAAATGAAGGATTTGATATGTAGTTCTATTTAACGAGATTTCCGCTATATTCTCATGGAAAAATATCCTTATTGCTTTTTGTTCCGCCAATACTTCCCTTTGGCTTTTTTATTTGGAAGACTTAAGGATCCTCTGATGGTCTTTGGTTCATGGAATACTTAATGTTTGTATATGTAGGAGGCCAAGACAGTAGTTGCAAGATGGCTAAGGCCGGAGGGGCCAAGTTACTATAGAACAGTAGGACATTTCTGTACGGGGAAGACCAAGGGCCTAAAAATTTTTGTAGTCAAAAGAACCTATCTTAAAAGTCTGTATTAGGCGTCTCTGGTTTGACTTGTGTTACAAGTAGCAAGGATGATGCTGGGTAAAGACTATTGATGGGATTCAAGAGAGCACCTACCTTGTTGCGGTCTTGCCAAGGCAAGGAATCACAGATGAACTGTCGCAATATAGTTAAAGGTATAAAGTTGAATTCTTGTTAGTTCAGCTTTTGATGCAGTTAATCCTTGCATTGATCTGTTCAAATGTTAGGTGGCTGTATTTTAGATTTTGATGGTGTAGGCAACTGCTAGGGGTTTCCTACTACCACCCAAGAGGCCTTTGTGTTTCCAATAGATCAAGAAAGAGTCAATCTTGATGCAGCTTACCACTTGTTTGATGTGAATCTAGTTAGGTGAATGCAAGAATTTCCCAACATCTGTTAATGAGCAAAATGGCCATATTTGTATCCTTTGGTGTTACAGCTTGTCTTTACTTGCCATACAAAGTGTTCGGAGTCCTATTACTTAATCGCACTTTGTGCTCCCTTTCTTTCTGTAGTTGAGGAAATCTTAAACTCCTTTGGACTTTTTTGTTAACTTACTTTTCTTGTTTATTTATTTTGCAAAGAAAAAAATAAAAAGAACTCTAAGAGAAACTAATTCATATATCTCATAATAAACTTTGCAAACTATGAAGATCTTACTTTCTTTTATTGGACCTTACCTTTAAATCTATCACTCAACAGTTTTTTTAAGTATTTTGTCGACCTTATCAGGACTAAGAGCATTTTCATTTCCTGTTATTTATTTTCACAAAAATGGGGAGAATATGTGTCATTAATTTCTTTTGTGTTAGATATGCATTTATTAAAGGTTTTTGGCAGATCGTATCCAGACTATATTTTTCAGCTAATGGAACAGTAGTGCTTTGGCTACACTTTAGCAAATTGCTTTAGAAGGCAATCCAGACTACTTTAACTATATGTAGATTACGTCTCCAGTCCAGATATCGCAAGAATCGGGTCTATGCTAATGAATATTTTTACATTCCACTTAAATGCATTTGTTTGCCCTAATCATCATTTTGTTTCAGCGCCTCCATTTCTCCTTCATTTGCACCTCTCTCTCTCGGGGGCGCGCACACACACACACCCCTCGCCTGTGTATTGCCTTCTTTTACATCCTTTTCTGCATTCACTCCTTCGTAAAGTCCTATCGTTAAATCCTAGGTTGGCAATCACAGGACAACTTCCTATACTCTTTTTTTCCTGATCTAGAAAAGGAAAATCATCGCAGGCAATCATTTTTGTTATCTCTATCTTTTACTTTTTTACCAATCTCAGGAAGAGTCCGCCATGATTTTTTAGAGAACTTGAAGCGTTTCTCTCAGATTTTACTTCCATTTCTGTTAGAGAAACAAAAGGAAACATCAGTATTTTTGAAGTCCTACTTCTATATCGCTTTATCCTTCAGTTCAGGATTGATGGCTAAAAGAAGTAGAGATGGTTTTATACTTGCCCTTCTGTCTTTTATTTCCAATTATTGTTATTCTCTTTCTCTTACATCTGCTTTTATAGACTGATAATTTTACTCACACAAAATTGTTGCTTGGGCTACTGTTTAAGTAATTATTTTTATGCGAAGCCTAGTTGTATAAATTTTTTCCTGAACTTGTTATGTCGTAGTTGTTAATGAGCTGTTGTTCAGAATACACAAATCCGATATTGGTTTGTTTTTTATTAGTTTGTATAATTACAACCGTAAATTACATCACTAAAGTCATTGGTTGGTGATGAATCAAGTGTAATCAACCCAATGGTTGAAAGGTGAAGCAATGTCCAAGTAACTGTTTGGTCTCTTCTCCTAAGGGCTTTTGCTATTTAAATAATTCCTTTTCCCATGCACTATTCCCTTGTACTTTATTTGGATTTGGTGGTTGAGAAGAACCAGTGCCTTCACATCCTGGCTCTCCTCAAAAGCAATAACTAAGGGTGCAATTAATTCTAGTTATAACTCTATTTTGATTCTTGTGGTGCTCTTAGCAGTCAACACTTCCTGCTTTGAAAATTATAACTCTTATTAGATTCACCAGACAATCAAAAATGCTTATTGTCGGAATGGTAAATTGTGTCACGACAGGATTTGGTAAAAAAGGAACTGATGAGGAACTTCCAAGTCAGTCTCGCTCAAAGGAACACCCACGCACATGTCAAAAAAGAAAAAGTAAAAAAGTAGCTGCTGCACTTGATTCAGCTGTTCTGCTACGACGTTCTGCTCGCCTCCGTGGACTGTCAAATAAAAGGAATGGCAAATCAGATGGAAAGTTAAACTCGACTGACTTTGACTGCTACCTGGAGTAAGTTTGTGGGTTCTGTGTGCAAAATTATGCAAGTATATTTATGTTTGCCAGTTTCTGTTTTGAGCATAACTTCTTGGGGTTATGTAGGAACATATGGAGGGAACTACCAGAGGATAAGAAAAGTTCATTTGCATACCTTGAGTCCATGTGGTTTTATTTATACACAACCAAACTATTCAAGCCTAAGGTGTTGAGGTGGATTAAGGGGCTAGACATATTCTCGAAAAAATATGTTTTTGTTCCCATCGTTCTCTGGTATGTGTTTCTGATTTGTTATCTGGTTATGCCAAAGTTGCATATAATGTTTTTAGTTGTGCTTTGTATACTGAGATGTTATTTATCAGGGATCATTGGTGTCTTTTGATCTTTTGCCATCTCGGCGAAAGTTTAGAGTCAGAATCCAAAACTCCCTGTATGTTGTTACTTGATTCACTGCATATGGCGGGACCCTTGCGATATGAACCTGAGATAAGAAAGTATTTTCCTCGATGAACATACTACCTTAGGATTTTTGTTTTTCTAGTTAATTTACTTGTATGCTTTGTTTTGTTTGATTTGTAGATTTGTTTTGGACATTTTCAAAAATGAAGAGAGGCCAGAGAGCCAGCAGCTGATTAGGAAAATCAAGTTATTGATTCCTAAGGTCACAATACTTTTCACTGATGTTTCTGATGTTACTTACTAATGGTTTCTCATTTAGCATGACTTGAAAATTTTCAGGTACCGCAGCAGACAAATGGTACGGACTGCGGTAAATTTGCTTTGTACTACATTAGCCTTTTCCTAGAGAGCGCTCCGGAAAACTTTAGCATTTCTGAAGGCTACCCTTACTTTGTGAGTCCTTTGTCAAACTATATCTATCATCTTCATATCAATATATCCTCTAATCTCATAATTCTTTCTGCTTTGTAGATGAAGAAAGACTGGTTTACTTCTGACCAGTTAGAAAGCTTTTGGCTGGAATTGCCCACTCTGACCAAGGATTCTGAGGACATGAAGAACACAGCAGTCTCTGGTGAAAGCTTCTCAGGTTCTGAGGATGCTATTATATATTTGGTATAGACATTGTGGGTAAGAAGTAAAATAGAGAGATATATTGATACTATTGGAAGGACAAGTAACTATGGGTCATTGGGATATTTAAGATTGTCTCTTTTGTTCTATATTCGCTCTTTTTTTTTTTTTGGTGCTTAAGGGAAAAAATAGAAAATGAGGACTTCTACATTGTTTGCACTAGAAACAGAGACAATTTGTTTAATGCAAATTGAAGTGTGTGCATGTATGTGTTCAGGGTATTGCCAGTGTATTGTGTTTTGCTAACCTACTGCATGGCTGTAGTAAGTTAGAAAATTCTTGGTCTTTTTTCCCCTTTAATACTCATGTATACGAAGTTCATCTAAGGGGATAAACCGCTCCTACTAAGAAGTTTTTCATTCCCAGATATTGAACCAGTGATATAAGGTTAAGGGTGAAGGGATACCAATTACTTCAAAGACCCAATACTAAACTTAGTTGAAAGATGTGTTTATTTGTTTTCCTTTTTTTTAAAAGCACCTGTTTGTTAGTTCTGCAATCTTTTGAGCATCGTATTGTTTCATTTTGAAAGAAGTATATGCGGTTTTGTTATACAGTCAAACTTTCTCTATAATAGCCTCGTTTGTTTGGAATTTTTTTTTGCTGCTATAGTGAGGTGTTGTTATAGAGGACATATAGTATAACATAAATATAATATTTGGTTCCGAGAATAACTCGGCTTTTATAGTGAATGACTATTATATAGGGATGCTGTTATAGAGAGGTCTGACTGTAGCAGTCTTTTAACTTTGGAATTGATGTACGGGTTGCTAAAGCATTAAAAAGGGCAGTTTGATGTACAAAGCATCCCGTATTTATGCAGAGTTTGGGGAAGGGCCGCACCCTAAGGGGGTGTATTGGAGGCGGGCCGTATTTAAAAAGGGTTGCTAAAGCATTGCATGATATTTTCAATTTGCTTTTAGAATGGTAATCATATGTGGTAACATAGAAGATCATCAATTTTGGATACATTGGCTGCACTTGACGTCCCCTCTTTCATTCTAGGTGCTTTTCTTTAAAGGATAAATTCTAGCAGTGATCCACAGTCTGCTTCCCAGCTACAAAATTTGTTAAATTATCTCCTCCAAAGTCGAATCAACCTCTCATTCCCTTCTTAATCTCAAGCAGTTCAACTCATAACTCATAAGTCAGTTTTGCTTTCTCGCACAACGTGCTCCATCTTAGTCTCTTTGGCTAGTGCCAAAAGGCGAATCCAGAATTTAAATTATATGAATTCAGTTGAACCCGTTACCTATATGCTACATACGCCCCTGCGCGCGTAGTGCCCTCCAAGCCTTGGAATGGATAATGGATTGCGTCTTCTACATCTACACATCTTCTTGTCTTCCTTATAAGATCATTATGGAGTATACTATTAGTTACATAAAAGCTTCAAGCAAAGGTATGCAGATATATTATTTGTTAAACATAAACCTAAATCATTCTTGTATACCGATAGTATACTATTTGTTAAATATAAACCGTAAAAGATTGGAAAATAGCCACTTTAGGTTAGCTATTAGAGTTTAGCTATAATTTAAATTATATTGGCAAAGTAATAACTCATTTATGCGAAAATATAAGTCTGGACAGAAATACACTTATTTAAAACACAGAAAACTCCAGGAATATTCCTGGACTTTGAATATTTATAAGTTCTAAATCAAGGAACTATTTTCGAAGTTTGAATGACGTGAAGCTGTAACTCTCAATTATTGAAGTATGACGTGAATTCAAAAATCATGCATCGTTCCTGATTTTATGAACATATTCTTAAAAACTTTTAGACAATTTTAGGAAAATCATATCTTTTTAACTAAATTAATTTGATGTGATATTTTGTTAAAATTATTTCATATACACCAAATAATTACTCCCTTCATTTCACTTTATGTGACACTTTTTATTAGTCCATTTCAACCAAAATGATACGTTTCTGTAATTGAAAATAATTAAAGTTTAAATTTTTTATTTTAATTATTTTACTATTAATGAGAAGCTTTTATAGCCACATACACATAATTTTTGACCTTTAAGACAACAAGTTTTAAAAGTCGTCTTTTTTTTAAACCTTATGCCGAGTCAAACTGTGTCATGTAAATTTAAACAGAGGGAGTATCACATAAAATATTACAACAGATAATTGAAAGAAAGAAAATTTCACCGGCTAATCTTTTTTTTTAAACCTTTATGCCGAGTCAAACCGTGTCATGTAAATTTAAACAGAGGGAGTATCACATAAAATATTACAACAGATAATTGAAAGAAAGAAAATTTCACCGGCTAATTTTTGTGTAATAATCCAGAGTGAAAAACGAAACTCCTAACTCCTCGAATTTGTTAAATGATAATATTATATTCACTTCTGAATGCAAAATTAATACAAAATCAACAAATTATATTTAGGCAAAGGGTTAGCTGAAATTAGGAGCCAAATCCTTTTTATAGGCAGTGTCACGATCCAATTTCACCTATAGGTTATGATGGCGCCCAACATCACAGCTAAGCAAGCCAACTAGTGAATCAAACATATAATTATTCCGTTAATTATTTTTCGAGTAATTAAACTCTTCTTACTTGCAAGATTTAAGAAAAATATAAAAGGTTCTAATTAAATAAAACCAAGAAAATACTTAATCCACAATTCTACTAGTATGTGTCAAAACCTTGCGTCACAAGTATAGGAGCATCTAGTAGATTATACAAAAGAAATTCAAAATACTGTCTTAACACAAAATAGACAGAAAACAAATACAAAGGGAGACACTAGATGCTGCAGAACGGCTCAGGAGAAGCAGTTCACCACTAGGCCTCGGGATAGCGTGAGCGCGTACCGGTAGGACCGTCTAAGGTTCCTGTCTTAGATCCCGCACAAAAAGTGCAGCAAGCGTAGCATGAGTACGTAAACAACGTGTACCCAGTAAGTATCAAGTCTAATCTCGAAGAAGTAGTGACGAGAGGTCGACTTTGACACTCACTATGAGTCAATAATATTAAAATAGAAATATTTAAATAGACATGGTTTATGTGAATAACAATAATTTTCTTAACAAGCGGAAATAAATAATTCTTTCAAATTCAATAATTTTCAATTAATCATTTATCTTCACAAGCTCCAATAAGATGTCAAAGTATCATGTAATTATTATTATTAAGTACGATTTTTGCCGAAGTCATACAGCCTGATCCAGAGTGTCGTGTATACTCCCGAGGGATGTGCGGCACGATCCATAGATGCATCTATACTGTCGAGGCGTTCGTCCCGCTCCACAAGAAAGGAGGACATTTTCTTCTGAACCTCCAGAATGAAAAGTTATTATAAGGCTAACACATAAGGATGTACAATTTCTATTAACAGTCAAGTAATTTGCACAAAAATTCAAGTATGTGAAATTTCGGTATTTTACTATTTTCTCTAACAATTTTCAATATAATTTCAGTACTTTAATTAAATAAAGGATGTAATTATTATAAGTAATTCATGATTTGAGTCCTAAACTACCCGAACATAGCATAATTAGTAGCTACGCACGGACTCTCGTCACCTCGTGCGTACATAGCCCCCACAATTAGCAACAATATTAATTTAAATCACCTATGGGGTAAATTCCCTCTTACAAGGTTAAACAAGAGACTTACCTTGTCTCAAAGTTTACTTCCCGATCACAACGTCGCGTTAAAGCCTCAATTCGGTGCCGAAAAATCCGAAACTAGCCAAAGGTTATATAAAATAATTAATACATTCTTAACAATTCGAAATTAGAGTATTAGATTAATTGCCCGACCCAAAATGGTAAAATTTCTAAAATTCACCCGGGCCCACGTGCCCGAAATTCAGAAATTTGAGGAGAAAATCGTCACCCATAACCTTATGAACTCAAATATACAATTTCCATCCCATTTCATAACCATTTTCGTGGTTAAAATCTCATTTTTCTAAAAACCTAAGTTTTCATCTAAAACTTTGATTTCCATAATTTACATATTAAAATCTACCCATAATCTATGTATTTAACTCAATATAAGTAGAATTAACTTACCTCCAAGTTGCTAGGTGAAAATCCCTCTCAAGAAGCTCCAAAATCGCCCAAGAATGGAGAAAATGGGCTAAAAAATGGCTGAGCCCAATCTTAAGACATTCTGGCCAGTGATTTTTCACTTCTGCGGCTCGACAGCCGCTTCTGCGGAAGGGACCTCGTAGATGCGGTTTTCCCCTTAGCCGGCTCGTCCGCTTCTGCGATCAGCGGCTCCCTTCTGCGAGACCGCTTCTGCGGTGCGTGCGTCACACCTGCGACCTTCGTCCGCTCCTTCGCTGCCTTCCTCGCACCTGCGCCATCGCAGGTGCGGTCTATTTCTCCGCTTCTGTGGTCACTGGCAGCCCCCCTCTTGCCCGCTTCTGCGGCTCGTCGCTCGCTTCTGTGACCTTGCACCTGCGGCTGTCCATGCGCAGGTGCGGTTATAACAGAAGCCAGAAGTTTCAGCCATTGCTCCTAAGTCCAAACTTGTCCGAGCCTCGTCCGGTTAACACCCGAGGCCCCCGGGGCCCCGTCCGAACATTCCAACAAGTTTGAAATCATAACATGGACTCGCTCGAACCCTCGGAACGCATAAAACAACATCAAAACTAAGAATCATACCCCAAACCAAATTGATTCAACTTAGAAATTTTAAATTCTTTAAACTTATTCTGAACGCGCCGAAACATACTTAAACTACTCGGAATGACACCAAATTTTGCGTACAAGTCTTAAATCACCATACGGAACTATTCCCAGTCTCGGAATTTCGAACGGACCTCGATTACTCCAAAACCTACTCCAAACTAAATTTAAAGAACCTTAAACCTTTAAATAGCTGATTTTCAATATTAAGAGTCGAAACGCTCCCGGATTGTCCAAAACCCGATTCGAACATGCGCCCAAGTCCAAAATCATCATACGAACCTATTGGAATCATCAAATCACGATTATAGGGCCATTTTCTCGAAATGTTGACCGAAGTCAAACTTGGCCTTTTAAAACTAAACTAAGGAACCAAGTATTCCGATTTCAACCCGAACCCTTCCAAATCCCGAACTAACCATCCCCGCAAGTCATAAAACAGTAAAAGCACATACGGAGAGTCTTATTTAGGGTAACGAGGTTCTAGAAGGCAAAACCACCGGTTGGGTCGTTACATTCTCCACCTCTTAAATAAACGTTCGTCCTCGAACGGGTTTAGAATTATACCTGGAGTGCTGAATGAATGTGGATATCTTCTCCGCATGCCCTCCTCGCCCTCCCAAGTCTCTTCCTCGACTGGTTGGCTCCTCCACTAGACTTTTACTGCAGAAATCTTCTTGGACCTCTACTGGTGAACCTGTCTATCAACAATGGCAACTGGTTCTTCTTCATAACCCAAGCTCTTATCTAGCTGAATAATGCTGAAATCTAACACACGTGACAAGTTGGCATGATACTTCTGGAGCATAGATACATGGAAAACTGGCTGAACTCTCGATAGACTGGGAGGCAAAGTAAGCTCGTAAGCAACCTCCCCAAACTCGCCTCAACACCTCAAATAGGCCTATAAACCTTGGACTCAACTTGCCCTTCTTCCCGAATCTCACGATTCCCTTCATCGGCGAAACCTTCAAGAGAACTTTTTCACCCACCATAAATGATAAATCACGCACTTTCTGATCCGCGTAACTCTTCTGTCTGGACTGTGCTATACAAAGTCGCTCCTAAATCAACTTCACCTTTTCCATGGCATCCTTCACCAAATCAGTACTATATAACTTAGCCTCGCCGGGCTCAAACCATCCGATGAGCGAACGACATCGCCGACCATATAGAGCTTTAAATGGAGCCATCTTGATGCTAGATTGGTAACTGTTGTTATAAACAAACTCGGTCAAAGGCAAGAAATGATCCCATTGACCTCCGAAATCAATCACACATGCCCGGAGCATATCCTCCAAGATCTGAACTGTCCGCTCTGACTGCCCATCGGTCTGCGGATGAAAGGCTGTACTGAGCTCTACACAGGTCCCCAATTCACTCTGTACTGCTCTCCAGAAATGTGAAGTAAACTGAGGGCCTCTATCTGAAATGATAGAAATTGGCACACTGTGCAACCGAACTATCTCCTGAATATAGATCTGGGCCAACCTCTTTGACGTATACGTAGTCACAACCGGAATGAAGTGTGCTGATTTGGTCAACCTATCGACAATGACCCAAACTGCATCAAACTTCAGGAAGGTCAGCGGCAACCCAACTACGAAGTCCATGTAATGTGCTCCCATTTCCACTATGGTATAGTCATCTACTGAAGTAGACTACCTGGCCTCTGATGCTCATACTTAACCTGCTGGCAATGTAGGCACCTAGATACATACTCAACTATGTCCTTCTTCATCCGCCGCCACCAATAATGTTGCCTCAGGTCACGATACATCTTCATAGCACCTGGATGAATAGAATACCGAGAACTGTATGCTTCCTCTAGGATCTTTTTCCTCAGCCCATCCACATCAGGAACACATAGACGATCTTGGAGTCGCAGGACACCATCCTTGCCAATAGTAACTTTCTTGGCACCACCCCGTAGTACCGTCTCTCGAAGAACCAATAAGTGTGGAACGTCAAACTGGCGAGCCTTGATCCGCTCAAATAGTGAAGACTAGGCAACAACACATGCAAGAACTCGACTGGGCTCTGAAATATCCAGTCTCATAAGTCTGTTAGCCAAGGACTGAATATCCAAAGCTAATGGCCTCTCCTCTGCTGAAATAAAATCCAAACTACCCATACTCTTCGCCTTTATACTCAAGGTGTCTGCAACTACATTTGGTTTTCCCAGATGGTACAAGATAGTAATATCATAATCTTTTAGTAACTCAAGCCATCTGTGCTGCCTCAAATTTAGGTCCCTCTGCTTGAACAAATGCTGCAAACTGCGATAATCAGTGTAAACCTCACAAGACACCCCATAAAGATAATGCCTCCAAATCTTAAGAGCGCGAACAATCGCAACTAATTCCAAATCATGCACCGGGTAATTCTGCTCGTGAGGCTTCAGCTGACGTGAAGCATATGCAATAACTCACCCCTCCTGCATCAATACGCAACCTAGGCCAATGCGTGAAGCATCGCAATACACTGTATACATCCCCGAACTGGAAGGCAACACTAACACTGCTGCGGTAGTCAGTGCTGTCTTGAGCTTCTGAAAGCTCACCTCACAATCATCGGACCATCGAAACGGAGCACCCTTCTAGGTCAATCTAGTCAAAGGTGCTGCAATAGATTAAAATCCCTCCACGAACCGACGATAATAACCTGCTAATCCTAGGAAACTCCTGACCTCAGTCGCCGAAGTGGGACGATGCCAATTCTGAACTGCCTCAATCTTTTTGGGATCAACTTTAATACCTTCGCCCGATACAATATGCCCCAAAAATACTACAGAGTCTAGCCAAAACTCACACTTGGAGAACTTAGCATATAGTTTTTGTTCATGCAAGGTCTGAAGCACCACTCTCATATGCTGCTCGTGTTCTTCCTTACTGCGCAAGTAGATCAAAATGTCATTAATGAAGACAATGACAAACGAATCAATATATGGTCTGAACACACTATTCATCAAATCCATAAACGTCACCGGGGCGTTATTCAAACCGAAGGACATCACCAGAAACTTATAATGACCATATCTAGTCTGGAAAGTAGTCTTCGGGACATCCGAATCCTGAATCTTCAACTGTACCCCGACCTCAAGTCGATCTTCGAATACACTCTAGCACCTTGCAACTGGTCAAGTAGATCATCAATACGCGGTAACAGGTACTTGTTCATAATGGTAACTTTGTTCAATTGGCGATAATCAATACACATCCGCATAGTCCCGTCTTTCTTCTTCACAAATAGTACCGGTGCGCCCCAAGGAGACACACTCGTCCTAACGAACCCGTTTGCCAACAACTCCTTCAACTCTTTCGGAGCCATACGATACGGTGAAATAGATATAGGCTGGTTACCTGGAGCTAAATCAATACAAAAATCAATATCAAGATCTGGTGTCATGCCTGGAAGATCAGAAGGAAACACATCGAAGAACTCTCAGACTACTGGCATTGAATCAATCGCCGGAGTCTCTGCAGTAGTGTCCCGAACATAGGCCAAATACGCTAAACAACCCTTCTCGACCATGTGTCGAGCCTTTGAGAAGGAAATAACCCGACTAGATGTACCGGCAAACGAACCTATCCACTCCAATCTAGGTAACTCTGGCATCGCCAAGGTGACGATCTTAGCATGGCAATCTAGGACGGCATGATATGGGGATAGCCAATCCATGTCCAAGATAAATTCAAAGTCGGTCATATTAAGCAGTAGAAGATCTGCTCTAGTTTCATAACCACAAAATATAACAATGCAGAACTGGTAGATCCGATCCACAACAACAAAATCGTCCATAGGAGTTGACACATAAACAGGAGTATCCAAGGACTCACGAGAAACACCCAGGAAATGAGCAAATAAAGATGACACATAGGAATATGTAGACTCTGGATAAAATAATACGGAGGAATCTTTGCCGCAAACAGAAATAATATCTGTGATCACGACATGTGAGGCCTCTGCATCTGGTCTAGTCGGAGAAGCATAGAACCAAGCTGGAGCGCTGCCTGGCTGGCCTCCACCTTTAGGACGACCCCTACCTACCTGCTCTCCGCCTCTGGGTGGCCGAACGGATGATGGAGCAACTGGTGCTGTAATCATAGGCTGCTAACCCTGCTGCACGATCCTACCCCGAAGCCTGGGGCAGAATTTCCATATATGACTGAAATACCCACACTCGAAACAACCCCTCGGTACGATGGACTGTTGACTTGAGGTCTGGCCCTGATGACCTGAATACCCACTGGAAGAATCCTGAATAACCGGTAGGCGATAAGAACTCCCTGGCATAGCACTGAAATAAGGTCGCACTTGAGAAAATCGAGGAGGCGGTGGTGCTGGATATGGGGGCCTGCTGGACTGCCCTCTCACGAACTGACCTCTACCCCCAGACGGGGCACCTCTGAACTCTTCAGAATATCTAAGCCACTTATCTCTCATAACCTGCTCTCGGCTACGCTGACACACACCCTCAATCCTCCGGGCTATCACCACAACTAGCTCATAAGAAGTCCCCATCTCAACCTTTCGGGCCATAGTGGCCCGAATACCAGTGTGCAAACCCGCAACAAATCTCTGCACTCTCTCTGCATCAGTAGGTAATAGCATAAGTGCATGGCGAGACAACTCAGAGAACCTAGCCTTATAATCGGTTACTGACATCTGACTTTGCTGGAGCTGCTCGAACTGAAACCGCAACTCTTCCCTTTGGGAGGGTGGAATATACCTATCCAGGAAGATACAGGTGAACCTGTCCCAAGTCATGGGAGGAGAATCTGCTGGTCTGCCAAGAAGATAGGACTGCCACCATCTACGGGCCCTGCCCTCCAGCTGAAAGGTAGAAAAGTCTACCCCATGGGACTCCAATATCCTCATGTTGTACAGTATGCCCTGCACCGATCGACGAAGTCCTTGGGATCCTCATGTTGCTCACCCCCAAAGATAGGAGGATGTAGCCTAGTCCATCTATCCAATAGCTTCTGCGGCTCGCCGACCGCAGCTGGTTTGGGCTCAGGTGTAACTGCTGCCACTGGCTGGGCTCCGCCTACGGGTAGTGCACCCTAGGTCTGGTATACAACAGTTGCTTGCCCATGAGCTTGCTCGGTAGGGGTCTGTGCTCCCCCTCCCGCCTGAGATGTGGCTGGATCTGCCGGAAATAAACCGGCATGAGTCATAGTGTCCATGAACCGCAGCATACGGCCCATGACCTCCTGAAATCCCGGTGCGGATGTGAAATCCATCGGAGCTGGCTCTGCTATGGGCACCTCACCCTGCTCTTCGATGATAGGATCCTCTACTGGATCTACTGGTGGCATAACTGAAACAATTCTGGGACATCCTCGTCCCCTACCACGGGTTGGAGTCCTCCCTCGGCCTCTAACAACAGGGGGATCAACTCTTCCCTGGTCTGGAACCTCAGTAGAGCGCGTTCTCACCATCTGTGAGAGAATAAGAGAAAGATACTTAGTACTACATCAACTGCACGATAGGAGATGAAGAAAGGTAGTTTCCTAACACCCTATAGCCTCTCGAAGATAAGTACACACGTCTTCGTACCGATCCTCAAGACTCTATTAGGCCTGCTCATAACTTGTGAGACCTACGTGAACCTAGTGCTTTGATACCATGTTGTCATGACCCAATTTCACCGATAGGTCGTGATGGCGTCCAACATCATAGCTAGACAAGCAAACTAGTGAATCAAACATATAAGTATTCCGTTAATAAATTTTTGAATAATTAAACTCTTCTTACTTGCAAGATTTAAGAAAAATATAAAAGGTTCTAATTAAATAAAACCAAGAAAATACTTAATCCACAATTCTACTATTGTGTGTGTCAAGACCTTGCGTCACAAGTATATGAGCATCTAGTAGATTATACAAAAGAAATCCAAAATACTGTCTGAACACAAAATAGACAAAAAACAAATACAAAGGGAGACACTAGGTGCTACGGAACGGCTCAGGAGAAGAAGCTCACCACTAGGCCTCGGGATAACGTGGGTGCGTACTGGTAGGACAGCCTAAGGTTCCTGTCTCAGATCCTGCACAAAAAGTGCAGCAAGCATAGGATGAGTACGTAAACAACGTGTACCCAGTAAGTATCAAGTCTAATCTCGAAGAAGTAGCGACGAGAGGTCGACTTTGACACTCACTATGGGTCAATAATATTAAAATAAAAATATCTAAATAGTCATGGTTTATGCAAATAACAATAATTTTCTTAACAAGCGGAAATAAATAATTCTTTCAAATTCAATAATTTTCAATTAATCATTTATCTTCAAAAGCTGCAATAGGATGTCAAAGTATCGTGTAATTATTATTATTAACCCGATCCAGAGTATCGTGTACACTGCCGAGGGATGTGCGGTACGATCCATAGATGCATCTATACTGCCGAGGCGTTCGACCCGCTCCACAAGAAAGGAGGACATTTTCTTATGAACCTCCGGAATGAAAAGTTATTATAAGGCTAACACATAAGGATGTACAATTTATATTAACAGTCAAGTAATTTGCACAAAAAATTAAGTATGTGAAATTTCGGTCTTTTACTATTTTCTCTAACAATTTTTAATATAATTTCAGTATTTTAATTAAATAAAGGATGCAATTATTACAAGTAATTCATGATTTGAGTCCTAAACTACCCGGACATAGCATAATTAGTAGCTACGCACGAACTCTCATCACCTCGTGCGTACGTAGCCCCCACAATTAGCAACAATATTAATTTAAATCACCTATGAAGTAAGTTCCCTCTTACAAGGTTAGACAAGAGGCTTACCTTATCTCAAAGTTCACTTCCCGATCACAACGTCGCGTTAAAGCCTCAATTCGGTGCCAAAAAATCTGAAACTAACCGAAGGTTATATAAAATAATTAATACATGCTTAACAATTCGAAATTAGAGTATTAGATTAATTACCCGACCCAAAATGGTAAAATTCTTAAAATTTACTCTGGGCCTCACGTGCTCGGATTCCAAAAATTTGCGGAGAAAATCATCACCTATAACCTTACGAACTCAAATATATAATTTCTATCCCATTCCATAATAATTTTCGTGGTTAAAATCTCATTTTTATAAAAACCTAGATTTTTCATCTAAACCTTTGATTTCCATAATTTACATATTAAAATCTACCCATAATCTATGTATTTAACTCACAATAAGTAGAATTAACTTACTTCCAAGTTGCTAGGTGAAAATCCGGCTCAAGAAGCTCCAAAATCACCCAAGAATGGAGAAAATGGGCTTAAAAATTGCTGAGCCCCGTTTTAAGACATTCTGCCCAACGATATTTCACTTTTGCGGCTCGACAGCCGCTTCTGTGGCTCCGCATATGCAGAAGGGACCTCGCAGATGCGGTTTTCCCCTTAGCTGGCTCGTCCGCTTCTGCGATCAGCGGCTCGCTTCTTCGAGACCGCTTCTACGGTGCGTGCGTCGCACCTGCGACCTTCGTCCGCTCCTGCACTGCCTTCCTCGCACCTGCGCTATCGCAAGTGAGATCCATTTCCCCGCTTCTACGGTCACTGGCAGCCCCCCTCTTGGCCGCTTCTGCGGCTCGTCGCTCGCTTCTGCGAGCTCGCACCTGCGGCTGTCCATGCGCATGTGCGGTTACACCAAAAGCTGGAAGCTTCAACGATTGCTCCTAAGTCCAAACTTGGTCCGAGCCTCGTCCGGTTAACACCCGAGGCCCCCGGGGCCCTGCCCGAATATACCAACAAGTTTGAAATCATAAAACAGACTCACTCGAACCCTCAAACGCATAAAACAATATCAAAACTAAGAATCATACCCCAAACCAAATTGATTCAACTTAGAAATTTCAAATTCTTTAAACTTGCTCCGAACGCGCCGAAACATACTTAAACTACTCGGAATGACACCAAATTTTACGTGCAAGTCTTAAATCACCATACGAAACTATTCCTAGGCTCAGAATTTTGAACGGACCTCGATTACTCCAAAACCTACTCCAAATCAAATTTAAAGAGCCTTAAACCTTTAAATAGCTGATTTTCACTATTAAGCGCTGAAACGCTCCTGGGTTGTCCAAAACCCGATTCGAACATACGCCCAAATCCAAAATCGTCATACGAATCTATTGAAACCGTCAAATCACGATTCCGGGGTGGTTTTCTCAAAATATTGACCGAAGTCGAACTTGACCTTTTGAAACCAAACTAAGGAACCAAGTGTTCCGATTTCAATCCGAACCCTTCTAAATCTTGAACTAACCATCCTCGCAAGTCATAAAATATTAAAAACATATACGGGGAGTCTTATTTAGGAAAACAGAATTTTAGAAGGCAAAACGATCGATTGAGTCGTTACTGACAAAGGGTTAGCTGAAAATATTTCAACGAATTATATATGCGCGGCAGAAGGGCACTACAATTTGGTGTCGGTTTCTTTCTTTTAGATTCTACAACCTACCTGTTTTGACTTTTTTCTTTCTTTCTTTCTTTCTTTCTTTCTTTTTCTCGTCTTGTTTCTTTCTTTGTCTTTTCATATTTGTTTATATATTTATTCCCGTAAAAAAAAACATTGAGAAGCAAGTTGTTTATATTTTGCTTCGTCTAAGCAGTGTTGTAAGACCCTTAAATCTTTTACTTGTACCTACATTATTTTTTATCGTACTTTAGAATTCTTCAAAATTGTATCAGAACTTCCAAATTGATACCAAAGCTTATGTGAGATCAATAAGAAAATATGAATACTTCATATTGGTTGTAAATAGTTTATGAGAATAGATGCCTATGCTATGAAATGGAACTCATACATTTCAAAATTATTGACATTCATAAACATGCAAGTTGGATTTTTTTCATTGATAATTGTCCTTATTATTATTTTTAATTCATTTATTTTCTTCTTTAAGTTTTTATCATATCGAATTTATTAAAACTTGAATCTTTTGGCACTTTGACATAACCGGAAGCAACATTTTATATGTGGATGAATTAAATAAGCTCTAACAAAAGGTTCTATTTTGAGTTTGTCTCCAATAGGAAATCCATATATAGCACTGCATAAAAAACACTCCATCTCTATATAAATTATATGACTATCTTTCTATTTTAGAAAATACCCAAATGCTAGACACCATTCCATTGATAAGTTATTCTACTTATTGTGTTTCGTCACTCTTTTAGTGAGAGTTGATATAATCGATAGATTTCAAAGCTTCAAACTCCTTTAGGTTCTACTTCTAGCTCTCCTTCGCTAAGTTTTTCTCAAAGTAACCCTTAGAATGTATAACTTTAAACATGTAATGACAATTTTGTGATAATAAGAACATTATGAAGGCAAAATAAAATGCATAACGTTTAAAAAATTTCAAATATAAAAATGTATCGTTCTTTCTTAAACATACTAAAAAGAAAAAAGTCCACTAACTTTTCAAAAGCTACGAACCCGTAGAAATCAGCTGCTTGACAGTTGAACTTTTGATGTCGAATCAATGCCAAAACGGGTATATATAGAATTTGTTGAGCTCTGTCTAGTCAAGTCCATTTTCTATTGCTTCTGGAGGAAGTTCATTGAGATCAAATGAATGCGCTCTTCGATCACCCTTCTCAACATGTAATTTGTGTTGAGAAACAATATTTTTATGCAGCTTGTTGTGATTATTATTTGGCCCGAAGCTATCTGAACGAGGCCACATAAATTGGGACGGAGGAAGTTCCATTTTTTCTGTATAGGAAGATTTGCGAATAATGTGACCGTAACCCTTCTTCCCTCTTTTCCCAACACTACCCCATCTTGGTAAAACATCTTTCAGATCCTCCCCTGGTACTTTGCAAGACGGCACCTGTTCCACATCAGACACAGTGGACGAGGAGGCAGAAACAGATTCAGAATTTAAATTTGATGAGAAACAAAGTTTCCGATTGTTTCTACCCCTTATCTTGTACAAATGGATTCTTTTGTGCCCTCCTAAAGCTTTTCCATTGCTGAACTCTTTCTCACAAAAAGGACACACGTGGCGTTTCATAATCTCCCCTTCTTCTATCTCTATTGGCCTCTTCAACTTCATGTCCAACTCCTTCTACTCTGACCTTGAAATGGAAATACCAAAGAGAAATTATAAACTTGTAATTGTTTTATAAGAGTTATAAGACATTAACACAAGAGAGAAATTAAAGCATATGAAAAGTTAAAAAAGACGGCAGAAGATAATAAACCTGGAGTTAACCCTAAGTTTTTCTCTTCTTTGCTATAACCTCTCAGAGCTCGACATTATTTGACTGAAAAAATAAAAGCTGCCTACCAAGTATATAAGAAGGAAGAAAATAATGAAGAGATAACAAAAATCTAGGAAATTAGGAAGCATTAAGTTGATGTTACTAATTAACCAGAAATGATAACGGATTTTACAATGCATGCAATCTTTACTGGGGATAATATTCATTGAAGTCTTAATTTTAAAACTATCTGACTAAAACTCTAGTTTTCGATTTTGCAAATTTTGGTTTAATTAAGTCTCTACTTTCACTTCTTTTATGTTTATCTCAAAAATGGTTATTAATTCGCTTCTTTGTTTTTTTCTTCTTTTATATTTAGTATTGGTATACGAATGTATAGGAGAATTTGACACACTCGTGAGAAATTGGATATATAAATGGTCGGACGCGTATTTAAGAGATTTTCTCGTTGGTATCAAGGGTCTGTGGATTTTTGTTGCTCTCCATGGAGCTAATTTTGGCCTAATAGGTTAGAACTAAATGCGAAAAGTATGAAAAAACATCTTGGAATGTATTTAACTAGAAAATAAATTATGCTTTTGCGGAAGTATTTAATTATTATGAAATCTCAGATGTCAAAGTGTGAATTTCATATAGTAAAAATAAAGAACGTACTATATAACATACGAAGTATAGTAAACATCGTAAAGGCAAAACCGATCAAAAACCCACTCTTATATGGATAGCGCTTATTCTCTTTCAATCAATAAAATGAAAATTGGGGAGGAAAAAAAAGAGGTATTTAGTAGCAATTTCTTATTCTATTTTCTGAATTTTGAAATTAAATTAGTTATTAGTTTGACAGATAGAACCATGTAGGCTTATGGATTAGTTGCATACACGGTTAAATTTGTCAGCACGTACAACCAATGCCATACGCATGTGAATTTTTGTTTTATAGTGATTATTTGACATAGCAGTATCTATCAAATAATTTGAAAAATTGACTTACATACTCGTGATAAATTACCACGTAAGCTTATGGCATAGTTGCATTTATGGTTAAATTTGTCAGCATAACCAATGCCATACATACAACTGTAAATGAGTTCATATCATGATTAATAACATATCAGTATATGTCAGTTAATTTAATTTATATACATGAGTTAATTAATATACGAGAATTTGACATACTCGTGAGAAATTAGTTTATATGAATGGTCAAACACAGACTTACTATCGAAAGAAAAAGCACATATGCAATTAATTACTTCAAATTTAGTAGGCAATCTCGTATCCAATTTTTGAATTGTGAAATATAATTAAATTCTTTAGTTTGACAGATAGAACCAATGTCATACATGCACTTGTAAAGTAGTTATATCGTAACCAATTATTATTGGAAAACTTACATTGTATAGCCGACTTAAAAAATAATAACTGAACTTTTTTATACATATATATATATATATATATATATATATATATATATATATATATATATATATATATATATATATATATATATATATATATATATATATATTTGGCTAGCAGTTGTAATTATTTTACATCAACTGGCCCTTGATTATTTGGCATATTGGATTACCATATAAAATTTGGAATGAAAATAATATCAACACAAAAATATTAAGGAAATTTTACATCCTTTAGCTAAATAATGCACCCTATTTATTATAAACCAAAACATTTTGAAAAATTATTGTTTAGCCATGTAACGACCCGATCGGTCGTTTTGAACTCTAGCGCGTCGTTCGGCAGTTTGAGGCCTTGAGTAGCTTCAATTCAGGAATTATGACTTATACATGTGGTCGGAATTGAATTTCGGTAAGTTCGGGATTGGATTTGAAAGAAAATTCTAATTTCGGAAGTTTTAAGTTGGAAGGATTAACTAAGGTTCGACTTTTGGAGTAAACGACCTCGGAATCGGGATTTGAAAGTTCCAACAGGTTCGTATGATGATTTTGGTCTTAGGAGCATGTACGGATGTTGATTTGGAGGTCCGTAGGTCATTTCGGCGTCAATTGGCGAAAGTTAGAAATTGGATGATTTTTGGGGAGTTTGACCGAGAGTGTCTTTTTTATATCTGGGTCAGATTCCGATTCTGGAAGTGGGAGTAGGTCTGTAATGTCAACTATGACTAGTGCCCAAAATTTGAGATTAATCGGATTTGATTTGATACGTTTCGGCACAAGATATAGAATTTGGGAATTTGGAAATTTATAAGTTTGATTTGAGGCGCGATTCATGATTTTGATGTTGTTTGACATGGTTTAAGGCTTCGACTAAGTTCGTATTATACTTTGGGATGTGTTAGTATGTTTGGACGGGGTCCCGGGGGCCTCGGGTGCGAATCGGATTGAAAACAGATCGAGTTTGGACTTGGGAGGAATGCTGAAGGAGCTGGCATCTGGTGTAACCGCACCTGCGAGGTTTTGGCCGCAGGTGCGGAGCTACAGAAGCGGTTCTGGGTGAGCTGGGCAGGAGTGCAGGTGCGAGGAAACGTCCGCACCTGCGAAGCCGCAGATGCAGAGGGGATAACGCAGAAGCAGACTTGGCCAAGAAGGCCTGGGGCCGCAGGAGCGGACTTTGGCATGCAGGTGCTTGAGCGCAGAAGCGCTTGTTGTCCGAAGAAGCGGAAGCGCAGAAGTGCTATATGGGCCGCAAAAGCGGAGGTTACTGGGTTGAGTTAGATCCGCACCTGCGATGGATTTTGCGCAGGTGCGGAGCCGCAGAAGCGGCTATTGGACCGCAGGTGCGAAGGTCGGGCTGGGCAGTGTGTTTCTTTAAAATGAGGGTTTGGCTCAATTGCACTTCATTTCGTTCATGGGAGCCAATTTTGGAGCACTTTTGGAGTTCCATCTTCATCAACTATTATGGGGTAAGTGCTTTCTTCATATTGTTAGTTAAATACATGATTTATCAATGTATTTAAGAATGGAAATTTGTAGAAATTGAGATTTTAGTAGAAAATCTAGAAATTTGGTATTTTAAAATTTTTACTACGAAATTGGACATGGAATTAGGAATAAATCATATACTTGAGTTCGTGGTGTTATGGGTAAAATTTATCTTCAAATATATTCGAAATCCGGGCACGTGGGCCCGAGGATTGACTTTATCAACTTTTTGAGCGGAGTTTGGGAATTGTTTAAATTGGTTAATTATGAGTATTAGAATATATTTTGATTTGTTTGCACATTGTTTGAATAGTTTTGGATCGATGTGCTTTGGTTTGAGGTGTATAAAGGCCTTGGAGCCGGTTATGGAACTTCAAAACCTTGTGAGGGTGAAACTACCCCCTAAGTGATATTTATTATTATGTGCAACTAGTTGTGGGTGCTACGTACGCACGAGGTGACGAGAGTCCGTGCGTAGCTAAAGCATGTTTATGTCCGGGTAGCCCTAGTATCTTATCATGTAATAATTAAATTGTTTGAACTCATTCTACTGGCTTAATTAATTGAAGTTATAATTGAAATTGATCTAGAAATAAATATATGTACACTAGGCCAAGCCTTAACACTTTGAGTTGTGGGCGAGTTATTTGAGAAATGGTAAAAATTATACTCATTTTATGCTCATGTGTTGTATTGTAAACACGTGTCTCGTAATTCGGTGATTTCCTTCCTTTTCTTGTGGAGCGGGTCAAACGCCTCGGCAGTATATAGATTCATCTATGGTTTGTGCCGCACGACCCTCGGCAGCGTACATATTATTTCGGATCGGGCTGAACGACCTCGACAGTATCGTGCGTTATATCGCTAGTAGCCCGAATATTCACGAGCTAATCTTTCCACTAATGCCCAGAATTTTATGGTATTTCTTATTTATTTGGTATTGACACTTGGCATGTTCTAAGATATTAAGGAAGAATACAAGATTGAGAAAATTTATGCTTAAAGGGGATATATTGGAAAATTATGAGATTACAGATTTACTTCACTATAGTTGTACACTTCATATCTGTTATGAATAATCATATTATTTATTTGGATCTCTAGTAAGTGTCGATGTCGACCCTCGTCACTACTTCTCTGGGGTTAGGCTAGATACTTATTGGGTACGCGTTGATTTACGTACTCATGCTGCACTTCTGCACTAAATGTGCAGGATCTGACAGGTTCATTGATGATCACCTTGGCACGTAGGCGCACATGTTGAGGAGACTTTATGTGAGCTACGTTCCAGGCTACGCATCGCAGTCCACCGAGTCTTTATTGTACCATTTATTTCATGTTGTCTTATTACATTCGGGACATATGTTGTATTATTATTATATTCCTTAGAAAATTCTCATGCACTTGTGACACCGGGTTTTGGTGGTTCCTACGGGTTGTATGTTGTTGTAATTGCGTAAATATTATCACTTACTCTGTAAAAATCTATTTCATACTATTCAATTAAAGGAAAATTTTGATTTCAATTACTAAAATGAGTAAGTAAGTTGTTAGATTACCGTTGGCTTGCCTGATGGCGGTGTTAGGCGCCATCACGACCTTTAGCCGATTTTGGGTCATGACAGCTTGGTATTAGAGCGTTAGGTTCACTTAGGTCTCACGAGTTATGAGTAAGTCTAGTAGGGTCTTGCGGATCTATGCGGAAACGTCTGCACTTATCTTCGAGAGGCTACAGGGCTGTTAGGAGCACTTCCCTTCTTGATTCCTCATCGTGCGATTTGATTCCTTTGAGGCTTGTGCCTTTATTTCCTTCCTACTTAATCTTATGTGACGTGAAGTGCTTTTTATCAATTGGACGTCGAGTAGTGGTATTGATACTGCAGATGTGGTGTAGGAATTTTTTCCATGCGTGTTCGGGCAGGCTATTATCGTCGCCTTGCGGAAGGATGTTCCGTCGTTTCAGTTCAGTATCGGTACTTTCTATGGTTTCAAGACTATGCACGGATTTTTACGATGTCTATGCGTTGTTATCATGCAATGTTGGTGTAATGGTAAGGTGCTTGGTTACGTGTCGAGGCAGCGAATGACTAGAAAGGAGGATTTCTCAGCGCATGATTTGGAGGTTCAACATTTAATTCCAGCAAAGGAAAGGCAATCGGACGATGGATGTTCAGGTTTTGGTTTATGGAGTGACGAGACTTGGTATCTTCGAGCGTGGTGGGATTCTTGTTGTGACGCGGTGTCGTCGTCCTTGTTTGAACGCATTACGGTTCGCCGGTGTTATGGTCTTTTTTGATTTTGCCTTCGGGGCAGGGTGTCTTGAAATGGTGCCTGAGAGGCGGTTGTCAGAGATAGCAGTGTGCAGCAGTTTAGGATCGAATTGGTATTTCAAATGTTGATGGCTCGAGAAAGATGATCTTCTAGGAGGTTTAGAGTTGGTAGCAATTCATTAGTTCCACTGCTACAGGTATGGATTTGATTTGAGGCAACACTTAGCAACAAAGTATGAGGAAGGATATGGCGGGAGGTGTCTCGCAGCGGATAAATTACTAGCAGGTCAAGCATGAGAAGCGGAGGTCGAGAGGTTGCTTAAGGGAGATGGTTTGGCCGAAGTGGGAATGGCAGAGTAGCATACGGATTCTGTGGTAGGACAGCCACATACTTGAGGAAGATTAGAGCAATTTGGGAGGCATGGTGGAAAGTGACTAGGTCCATGGATTTTAATTGGAATGGTGGCTATCGTACGGAGAAAGATTCAATATGGAACAAAGGAGTTTTCTTGAAATAAAGAAGGGTGTGAAGATTTTATTATCGTTTGGGATGCAACATGGCTTTGAGTTTGGAAGGTATTGTTGCACTTTCAGTTGTTGTCAACAAGGAAGGAACAGACTTGTACAGCTAGTGGACGAGCATGAGCTCAGGAGGGTTTACTGAACTCGTGGTAGTTGTACCCAATGCAGCATCGTTGGAGGATGTCGGTAAGGAATTCCACATGTGGGTTATCTCCTGTGAGCAGGTTAGCGGGTGCGTGATGTTGATAAGCTTCTGCGAAGAATACTACTTGCTACTCGGTATGAGGTCGAATATGTGATTATGACTGATTATTCAGAATGTTCATGAAAGGATTAACAAAAGGCTTCGAGAAATTTGGCGAGTTAATGGTATGGAATCATGGTAATTGAGGAGGAGCTATCGTTGGGAGCTCTACATTATGTGATGGTAGCTTAAAGCTAAGTGGGGGAGCCCTACTGTCTATGACTGGATCGCGTGGTTGTCTGCTGGTACGGTTTCTAGTTATCGATGCGCTGGTGGATTATTTATGACTAAGAAAAAGAAAATGTCAGGAGTGAGTAGAATAAGGAACCCGATGAAGGTGTGCTATACTTTGCCTTATCGATTGAGGTGCAAGATTTGGGAAGACTCTGAGTTTATGTTTCTTATGGATGTAATGTACAAGGAAAGAATTCAGCTGATTGCTTCTTTAAGAGGGTATTCATGTGCTAGCAGAGCGTTGGAGTTTGGTTATGTTCGGGATCAAGTCAAAGTGGGTGACTCTCAAAAAGCGGTCCTAGTGGGTTCAATAATTAAAGTGTAGTGCCTAAGGATTTCGGGCCCGTTGTGTGGTTAAGGACCGAGTTTTCGCAATGGGTTACGAACGGAACTTGGAATGTTCTATGTCATCGTCGGGTATGCGGTGTAGTATTGGACTAAAGGAAGAAATAGCTTCGGATTAGCGAAAGGTCTTGCAAAATGGGTGTACCAGTTGGAGATGCTATTGTGCGCTTGAGAAGGGTATGAGATGGTTCATGGGCATTGAAACGATGTGGTCTCGCGATTCGGGTCACTCGGGATGAGTGCAGATTGTGTTCGTAAGTTTTGAATGGAGCTATTATTATTTCTGAGGCAACTCCAGAGTAAATTAAAAGAAGTTGGGTCGGTTAGTAGTGGTTGAATCAGCATGATTGTGGCAATGATTAGTTCCTTTGGCGTGTGGAGTTATACATGTGATTTGTGGATGTACATGCGGGCTTGACAGCCACCGTAACTGATTGAATTGGGAGATATTTGATTCAAATGGCCTTATTGTGTAAATGGACTGCGGAAGAGTCATGACGGTCTAGACCATGACTTGAGGTTTGTATTTTCTGCAGTTTGGGAATTCGGTTGCGTGTTGCATTAGTTCTTCTGAAATGCATTAAGTGAAAGGTTTCTAGCCAATGAAGTGTTTATTCTAATGGTAATTCAGGGGTTATGATGAATTCTTGTATTCTCGCGTAGAGGTGGTTATGAGTTTCTACATGTCTTTTTCATCTTGGAAGTATTGCGAGATTTGGAACGGGAATATATGCATCATAAGATGTATTGCGGGCACCAGATTCGTGCAATTACAACTATTGTGGTAGGAGGATGTTATTATGGGCAACCGACTTATGTGGTGCATGATGTGATTCAGCATAGGTGCATGATCATGTTTGGGTACGGTGTGTGGTGATTGGTACAGTGTTCGTGTGTCAGGACCAGGCCTTGTAAGGAAATTCGGAAGTTGGAACTTGGTCCTAAAGCTTGTTAGCTAAGGTTATAGGGAGGATTTTCAGTCTGGCTCGAGCTAATGTGTTCAACTGGAATGTGGTGGCATGAGTAGGTGCACGAGGTGTTAAACAGTGATTTTGGACAACTCAGGAGCAGTCCTTAGCATGTTCGAGGACGAACGTATGTTTAAGTGGGGGAGAATGTAACGACCCGACCAGTCATTTTGAGCTCTAGCGCGTCGCTCGGCGGTTTGAGACCTTGAGTAGCTTCACTTCAGGTATTATGACTTGTACGTGTGGTCAAAATTGAATTTCGTGAAGTTCGGGATTGAATTGGAAAGGAAATTCTAATTTCGGAAGCTTTAAGTTGGAAGGATTGACTAAGGTTCGACTTTTGTAAACAACCTCGAAATCAGGATTTGAAGGTTCCAACAGGTTCGTATGATGATTTTGGTCTTTGGAACGTGTCCGGATGTTGATTTGGAGGTCCGTAGGTCATTTCGGCGTCAATTGGCGAAAGTTGGAAATTGGATGATTTTTGGTAATTTGACCAGAAGTGGACTTTTTGATATTGGGGTCGGATTCTAATTTTAGAAGTGGGAGTAGGTCCGTAATGTCAATTATGACTTGTCAGCAAAATTTGAGGTCAATCAAACTTGATTTGATACGTTTCGGCACAAGATATAGAATTTGGGAATTTGGAAATTTATAAGTTTGATTCGAGGCGCGATTCATGATTTTGATATTTTTTGACGTGGTTTAAGGCTTAGACTAAGTTAGTATTCTACTTTGGGGTGTGTTGGTATGTTTGGACGGGGTCTCGAAGGCCTCGGGTGCGAATCGGATATAAAACGGATCGAGTTTGGACTTGGGAGGAATGCTGAAGCAGCTGGCATCTAGTGTAACCGCACCTGCGAGGTTTTGGCCGCAGGTGCCGAGCCGCAGAAACGGCCAAGAGGCTCGCAGAAGCGGTTCTGGGTGAGATGTACAGGAGCGCAAGTGCGAGAAAATGTCCGTACCTATGAAGCCGCAGAGGCGGAGGGGAGATCGCAGAAGCGGACTTGGCCAAGAAGGCCTGGGGCCGCAGGAGCGGACTTTGGCACGCAGGTGCGTGAGCGCAGAAGCGCTATATGGGCCGCAAAAGCGAAGGCTGCTGAGTTGAGTTAGATCCGCACCTGCAATGGAGTTTCCGCAGATGCGGAGCCACAAAAGCTGCTATTGGACCGCAGGTGCGAAGGTCGGGCTGGTCAGTGTGTTTCTTTAAAACGAGGGTTTGGCTCAATTTCACTTCATTTTGTCTGTGGTAGCCAATTTTGGAGAACTTTTGAAGTGCCATCTTCATCAACTATTATGGGGTAAGTGCTTTCTTCACATTGTGAGTTAAATACATAGTTTATATATGGATTTATGCATGGAAATTTATAAAAATTGAGATTTTGGTAGAAAACCTAGAAAATTGGTATTTTTGGATTTTTACCACGAAATTGGACATGAAATTAGGAATAAATCATATACTTGAGTTCGTGGTATTATGGGTAAAGTTTATCTTCAAATATTTTTGGAATCCGGGCATGTGGGTCTGAGGGTTGACTTTATCGACTTTTCAAGCGAAATTGGGAATTGTTTAAATGGGTTAATTATGGGTATTAGAATATATTTTGATTTGTTTGCACATTGTTTGAATAGTTTTGGATCGGCGGGCTTTGGTTTGCTATGTAGAGAGGCCGGTAATGGAACTTCGGAGCATGGTAATCTCCTGTATAACCTTGTGAGGGGGAAAATATCCCTAGGTGATATTTATTGTTATGTACAACTAGTTGTGGGTGCTACGTACGCACGAGGTGACGAGAATCCGTACGTAGCTAAAACATGTTTATGCTCGGGTAGCCCTAGGATCTTATCATGTAATAATTAAATTATTTGAACTCATTCTACTGGCTTAATTAATTGAAGTTATAATTGAAATTAATTTAGAAATAAATATATGTACACTAGGCCAAGTATTAACACATTGAGTTGCTGGCGAGTTATTTGAGAAATGATAAAAATTATATTCATTTTACGCTCATGTGCTATATTGTAAACATATGTCTCGTAATTAGGTAATTTCCTTCCTTTTCTTGTGGAGTGGCCGAACGCTTCGACAGTATATAGATGCATCTATGGTTCTTGCCGCATGACTCTAGGCAGTATACACATTATTCCGGATCGGGCCGAAAGACCTCGGCAGTATCATGCGTTATATCGCTAGTAGCCCGAATATTCATGAGTTAGTCTTTCCACTGACGCCCGACATTTTATGGTATTTCTTATTTATTTGGTATTGGCACTTGGCATGTTCTGTGATATTAAGGAAGAATACAAGATTGAGAAAATTTATGCTTAAAGGGAATAAGTTGGAAAATTATGAGATTACAGATTTACTTCACTATAGTTGTACACTTCATATATGTTATGAATTATCTTATTATTTATTTGGAACTCTAGTAAGTGTCGATGTCGAACCCTCATCACTACTTCTCTGGGGTTAGGTTAGATACTTACTAGGTGCGCGTTGATTTACAAACTCATGTTGCACTTCTGCACTAAATGTGTAGGATCTGACAGGTTCATTGATGATCACCTTGGTGCGTAGGCACACATGTTGAGGAGACTTTATGTGAGCTGCATTCCAGGCTACGCATCGCAGTCCACCGAGTCTCCATTCTACTATTTATTTTATTCTGTCTTATTACATTCAGAACATATGTTGTATTATTATTATATTCCTTTAAAAATGCTCATGTACTTGTGACACCGAGTTTTGGGGGTTCCTACAGGTTGTCCGTTGTTGTAATTGCGTAAATATTATCACTTACTCTTTAAAAATCTATTTCATACGATTCAATTAAAGGAAAATTTTGATTTCAATTACTAAAATGAGTAAGTAAGTTGTTTGATTACCATTGGCTTGCCTAACGCTGACGTTAGGCGCCATCACGACCTTTAGCGGATTTTGGGTCGTGACAAGCCAATTTTTATATTTTATAACAAAATAGAAATATATACAACTGATTCATCAACCCTCTCTCTTTCCCTCAATGCACTCTCCCTTTTCCCCCTCTCTTCGGCAAGGCCGCCGTCTTCTCCGACGACCCACCGCCATGTTCAGATCTATTTAGATTTTCGGTGACTCTTCTTTAGATTTCTTTCTTCTTCGGTGACTTTTCTTCAGATTTATAAAAGCTCAATCCGTAGCCATGGCTAGATTGGTTCTCCTACTCCCTCTTCCACCATCGGGAGTCTGCCATCTCCATCGCGCCTCCGACTCTTACCTCGACGGAGAGAATATATTTGAAACTTTCCGGCATTCATGAATTTACATCTAGCTCTGGTAGCTCGGTGAAGAGAATATCTGAAACTTTTGGTAGATACAATGTGATAGTGTATTCTCAGATCTGGCCGAATATTTTCTTTTGTCTCCATTTTAAATTTTTATACAATGTATATAGTATTTTTCTTGGCCGGAAGATGCCATCTACGACGAACTTTCTTCTCTTATTTGCTATTGAGTCACATACAATGATATAAATACATTATATTATGTACAAAATACACTCAAGTACATTGTATTATGTATAAATACATTATTTTTCCTGTATTTATGTATTTCAAAGGTTATTTTTTATGGAAGATCCCTGTATTTTTTGAATTTTTATTGTTTGTCATTATTTTGTGATTTTTTGTTGTTTGAATACAGTCGAATTGAATACGATAAAATTGAATACAATGTAAAATATTTAAGAATGAATATAACTGAATTGAATATAGTGTATACCGCCGAATTGAATATAGCGGAATACACACTATTTCTTGGTTTTTTGTTGATTGAATACAACTGAATTCAATATAGTGAAATTGAATACAATTCAATATTGGGCTTTATAAATACTGTTGCGCAAATATATGAAATACATAATTAAACAGCTGCAATCCATATTTTTTAGATGGATTACCTTACTGTATTTATAAAATACAGTTGCGCGAATACATGAAATACAGAATTAAATAGTTGTAATCCCTATTTTTAGGCGGATTACCTAACTGTCAAAAATACCCATTTACTATCGAAAATTCTTTAAAGTTACCCTCTATTATACTAATCGAGTAAAATTACCCTTACCGTCTTACTATTGGATAAGAGCGGTATACCGCCGAATTGAATAGTGTATACTGCCAAATTAAATAGAGCGGTATACACACTATTTCTTGGTTTTTTGTTGATTGAATACAACTGAATTTAATATAGTGAAATTGAATACAATTCAATATTGCACTTTATAAATAGAGTTGCTCAAATATATGAAATACAGAATTAAACAACTGTAATCCATATTTTTAGGCGGATTACCTCACTGTATTTATAAATACAGTTGCTCGAATACATAAAATACAGAATTAAATAGTTGTAATCCTTATTTTTTAGGTGAATTACCTCACTGTCAAAAATACCCATTTACTATCGAAAATTCTTTAAAGTTACCCTCTGTTATACTAATCGAGTAAAAATACCCTTACCGTCTTACTATTGGATAAATATACTCCCAAGTTAATGGAGAGGCCACATGGCAGCCATTTAAGCTATTTGATCCATCCAGGTTTATTTTTACACTAACCCGACTCAATACCCGGTACCCATCCTAAACATTAAACCCTTATTCAACTAGTTTAAAGTATGAACCTAACTTTTTGGTCCTTACTTCATCTCCTTCGTTGGAGCCTTTTATCTGAAAATGCACTTTGAAAAACTCAAGAAATGAAGGTCAATCTCTATCTGCACATGTCACGATCCAAAATCTAATCTTGGTCGTGATGGCGCCTATCATGTTACAAGGCAAGCATATTTCCCAAAATATTACTTCTAAATCGATTATAAGAATTTAATAAAACAATACCAACATTTGAATTTCTCATAAACTAAATCAACTCTAAATATAATATAGAAAATACGAAAACGAGCCCAAAACATCGGGGTGTCATTAAGTCATGAGCGTCTAAAACTATAAACTAAGATATATAAACTGTCTAACTGTCCAAAAGAAGAAATGACAAAAGGAGTAACAAGGTCCTACGGACGCTAGCAACTACCTTGCAATCTCCACAGTTAGCCGGCCTGAACTCAATGATCGCCGCGCTCTAACTCACCTGGATCTGCACATAAAGTGCAGGGTGTAGTATGTGTACAATCGACTCAGTAGTAACAGAAATAACTAAGGAACTGAACAATAGTGACGAGCTAAGTAAAACAGTCCAATTATTTATTTTCACAATTTAAAAATAAACAGAAATAAACAGGTAAATTCCATAACTCAGTAAATGCCACAAAGAAGTTTAACAGATAAATGTAGCAACAACACAAATAAATACAACCTCACAACAGTGTTACTCCATCACTCATCACTCACACTCAACACTCAACACTCAAAACACTCAACACTCTGCGCTCACTGGGGGTGTGTACAGACTCCGGAGGGGCTCCCAAAGCCCAAGCGCTAAGCACGGACAACTCAAGTGCTACGCGGACAACTCATGCGCTATGGTATCAATACCTGGACTAGCACGGTCAACTCACGTGCTACGCGGATAACTCACGCGCTATGGTATTAATATCCTCACAACCAGGCCCTCGGCCTCACTCAATCATGTACCTCACTAGCCTCACCATCATCAACAAATAGGGGAACACAGCCCACATCAAGTATCACAACATATTAGTAAATAATAGAGACTGAGATAAACATGTACAATAAGTTCTATGACTGAGTACAAATAATGTGAGCATGAATAAATCCTAAGCATGATCTCTAACATGAAGGCAGACAAGTTCAACAACAAGTAACTACGTCAACACAGATGATGGTCATGAGGCCTCACGGGACAGACCAAGTCTCAATCCCTCGAGGTATACACCCACACGCCCGTCACCTAGCATGGGTATCACCTCCAAATAGTCACACAATATCAAATTCTCCAGGTTTATACCCTCAAAGCCAGAGTTAAAATTGTTCCTTACCTTAACAACGTAAAATCCTACTCCGGAATTCCCTCGTCTCTGGACTCGGTCTCCAAAAGCTCTGAATCTAACCAAAAATCAGAATACTACTATCAACATAGTCTAAAGAATCGAATTCCACAATAAAAACTACATAAATATGCCAAAAATCCGAAATCGGCCAAAACTCGCCCCCCGGGCCTACATCTCGAAATCAGTCAAAAATGATAGAATAATAAACCTCATCCTCTCCCGAGTCTAACCATATAAAATTTATCAAAATCGAACTCCGTTTGGTCCCTCAAATCCCTACCTAAAACTCTCTAAAACTGAAGCCCTAACTCCCTCAATTTCACTTTGAAATCATCAATCAAAACCCAAAAACGAAGATGGATTCATGAAATTGTCACGACCCAAAATTTTCCACCGACAGGACCGTGATGGCACCTAATATTTCACTTGCCAGGTAAGCCAACGTTAGAGAATCATTAAACCAATTCCTTATTTCCATTCATCAAATAACAATAATTAACTAAAATAAAATATAATAAGTGCGGAATATCATAAAACTATATTAATTACTACCACCCGGATCTGGAGTCACAATTCATAAGCATTCTAGAATTTACTACAAGTAATAGTCTGAAAGAAATACAACTGTCTGAATGAAAGAAAATAGTAGGACATAAAAGATAGACGGGGACTTCAAGGTCTGTGAACGCCGACAGATCTACCTTGAGTCTCCGAATAGCGGACCAGTAGCAAATCTCGATCAACCTGAGCCGGTATCAAAATCAGTACAGAAAGTGCAGAGTGCAGCATCAGTACAACCGACCCCATGTACTGGTAAGTGTCGAGCCTAATCTCGACGAAGTAGTGACGAGGCTAAGGCAAGGCACCTACAAATCAACCTGTACAATTTAACAGTGTATATGCAAATAACAGGAATGAAGAACTAAACAGGAAATGTCGGGAAGGAAAACATACTGAGGGGAATACAAGATAAAGAATTACAACAGAATGATCACCAGAGCAGTCAATATACCATGAATCAACAGGAATAGTGAATATAGTAAGGAAAAATGCATGGCATCACCCTTCGTGCTTTCACTCTCAAATCTCACCATAAATTTAATAGAAATGGCACAGCATCACACTTCGTACTTTTACTCTCATATCATGGCACGACATCACCCTTCGTGCATTAACACTCACAATATGGCACGACATCAACCTTCGTGCATTAACACTCACAATATGGCACGATATCACCCTTCGTGCATTAATACTCACAATATGGCACGGCATCACCCTTCGTGCATTAACACTCTCCCTTACCATAATGCAATGCATAAATAACAACAGGGAGATAGAATAACAAGTACAAACCTTGCTTCAATATTTGGTTCCATAATATCAATCTCAACTTTGAAATAAAAACTCAATTATCACTAGAAAATCCGTAAACATGATAAGAACGATAAATTGAACAATACTAGCATAACATGTAGCAATTTGACATAGGAAAAGACAATATAAGAAAAATAGAGAAACATGGAAAACAGGTAAATTTGGCGGCGCATAAGTACTCGTCACCTCACATATACGCCGCTCACATGGATTTCACTTAGCAAGTAATCTAAGGTTCCTAATTCCCTCAAGTCAGGGTTAGACACAACACTTACCTCGCTCCGAAGGCCACCTAATTCTCAATCACAAATTTTCCTTTGGAATTCACCTCCAAACCACTCGTATCTATTCAAAAATGACTCAATAATATCAAATATTGTTAAAGGAACCAATTAAATTGCATAAATTAATTTTTCCAAATTTTCCTCCAAAAAGTCAAAAAATCGAGCCCGGGCCCGCTTGGTCAAAACCTGAGGTTCGGACTAAAATCATTTTACCCATTCACCCCCGAACCCGAATATGTAATTAATTTTGGAATACGACCTCAAATCGAGGTCTAAATCCCCAAATTTCCGAAATTCCTAGTTTCTACCCTAACCCCTAATTCTACCATGAAAACTCTAGATTTTTGGTTGATAATTCAAGGAATGTAATGGGTAATTGAAAGAAAATGGTTTAGAATCACTTACCAACACTTTGGGGGAAGAAAATGACTCTTGAAAATCGCCTCTACCCGTTTGGTTCTTGAAAAATGTAAAAGAAATAGCTTAAACCCGTGTTTGATTCTGTTTTATGCACTGGGTGACATTGTGCATCACGTTCGCGAGGCCATTGTTGCGTTTGCGAAGGGTACTGACTACCAAGCCTTCACGTTCGCGAGACCCAGCTCGCGTTCGTGATGGTTACTCCCCCTGGCCTTCGCATTCGCGAGACGTTGCTCGCGTTCGCGATGAAGGAACGACCACCCCCCTCCCCAGGTCCCCACATGCTTCGCGTTCGCGTTGAGACGGTCGCGTTCGCGAAGGGTAAATCCCCCATCACTTCGCGTTCACAATCAGGCCTTCGCGTTCACGAAGAAGAAGTCTCAGCTTCATCAGGTTAGTCTTCGCGTTCGTGAGAGGACCTTCGCGAACGCGAAGAAGGACATGACAGGCACCAGAATCTGCAGAAAACCAGATTTTTCCCAAGTCCAAAACATCCCGTGGCCTATCCGAAACTCATACGAGCCCTCGGGGCTCTAAACCAAACATGCACACAAGTCTAAAAACATCATACGGACCTGCTCACACTATCAAATAATCAAAATAACACAGAGAACTCTAAATTTAGCACCAATTCAAATGAAATTCTCAAGAACACTTTAAAATTTCTATTTTCTCAACTGGACGTCCGAATCACGTCAAATCAACTCCGTTTCTGACCAAATTTCACAAACATGTCTTAAATATCATAATGAACCTGTACTTGGATCCGGAACCAAAATACGGATCCGATACTAACAATGCCAAATATTAATCAATTCTTAAAAACAAATAATTTCCAAACTTTTAATTTTCATCAAAAATTCATAACTCAAGTTAGGGACCTCCAAATTTAATTCCGGGCATACGTCGGGGTCCCATAATTCGATACGGACCTACCGGGACCGTTAAAGCATTGATCCGGGCCCGTTTACCAAAAATATTGACCGAAGTCAACTAAAATTAACTTTTAAGGCAAAAATTCTTATTTTCATTAGTTTTCAACATAAAAGCTTTCCGGAAACCTGCCCGGACTGCGCACGCAAATAGAGGAGGGTAAAAATAAGATTTATAAGGCTGAAGAGCGTAGATTCGAGTTCTAAAATATAAGATGACCTTTGGGGTCATCACATTCTCCACCTCTAAAATAACCGTTCGTCCTCGAACAAACATAGAAAAATACCTGAGCTGGTGAAAAGGTGGGGATATCTACTCCGCATATTGGACTCGGACTCCCAAGTAGCTGCCTCAATAGGCTGACCTCTCCATTGCACTCAAACTAAAGGGTAGCTCTTTGATCTCAACTGGCGAACTTGCCGGGCTAGAATTGCCACCGGCTCCTCCTCGTAAGTCAAATCCTTGTCCAACTAGGCAGAGCTGAAATCTAACACATGGGACGGATCGTCGTGATACTTTCGAAGCATGGACACATGGAGTACCGGATGAACAGCTGATAAACTAGGTGGCAACGCAAGCCTGTAAGCCACTTCTCCCACTCTCTCTAGAATCTCAAAAGGTCCGATATACCTAGGGCTCAACTTGCCCTTCTTTCCGAACCTCATTACACCCTTCATGGGTGATACTCGAAGTAACACTTTCCCTCCAACCATGAGTGCAACATCACGAACTCTACGGTCGGCATAACTCTTCTGCCTGGACTGAGCTGTGCGAAGTCGATCCTGAATAATCTTGACCTTATCCAAGGCATCCTGTACTAAATCTGTACCCAATAACCGAGCCTCCCCCGGCTCAAACCACCCAACTGGTGACTTACACCGTCTACCATATAATGCCTCATAGGGAGCCATCTGAATGCTCGACTGGTAGCTGTTATTGTAGGCAAACTCCGCTAACGGCAAAAACTGATCCCAGGAATCTCCAAAGTCAATAACACAGGCGCAGAGCATATCCTCCAAGATCTGAATAGTATGCTCGGACTGCCCATCTATCTGAGGATGTAATGTTGTTCTCAACTCAACCCGCGTACCTAACTCACGCTGAACTGCCCTTCAAAAGTGCGAGGTAAACTGCGTACCTTGATCAAAAATGATAGACACGGGCACACCGTGAAGACGGATGATCTCACGAATATAAATCTCTGCTAACCGCTCCGAGGAATAGGTAACTGCCACAGGAATGAAATGCGCTGACTTAGTCAGCCTGTCCACAATGACCCAAACTGCATCAAACTTCCTCTGTGGGAGTCCAACAACAAAGTTCATAGTGATACGCTCCCACTTCCACTCAGGAATATCTAACCTCTGAAGTAAACCACCAGGTCTCTGATGCTCACACTTTACCTGCTGGCAATTTAGGCACCGAGCTACATAGGCAACTATGTCCTTCTTCATTCGCCTCCACCAATAATGCTGCCTCAAGTCCTGATACATCTTGGCGGCGCCTGGATGAATAAAATACCGGGAACTGTGGGACTCCTCAAGGATTAACTCACGAAGTCCATCCACATTAGGCACACAAATACGACCATGTATCCTCAAAACTCTGTCATCTCTAACATTAACCTGCTTGGCACCACCGTGCCACACTGTGTCTCTAAGGACAAGTAAATGAGGATCTTTATCCTGTCGATCTCTGATGCGCTTAAATAAAGAAGACCAAGCAACTATACAAGCTAGAACACGGATGGGCTCAGAAACATTTAACCTCACGAACTGGTTGGCCAAGGCCTGAACATCCAATGCAAGCGGTCTCTCACCAACTGGAATAAATGCAAGGCTACCCATACTGACTGACTTTCTACTCAAAGCATCAGCCACCACATTGGCCTTCCCGGGATGATACAATATGGTGATATCATAGTCTTTCAATAGCTCCAGCCACCTCCTCTGCCTCAAATTGAGTTCCTTCTGCTTGAACAAATACTGCAAGCTCCGATGATCAGTGAATACCTCACATGGCACGCCGTAAAGATAGTGCCTCCAAATCTTCAGCGCGTGAACAATGGCTTCCAGCTCTAGATCATGAACATGGTAATTCTTCTCGTGAACCTTCAGCTGTCGTGAAGCATATGCAATAACCTTGCCACCCTGCATCAATATCGCACCCAGACCAATACGAGATGCGTCACAATATACTGTATAAGATCCTGAACCTGTGGGTAACACCAATACGTGCCATAGTCAAAGCTATCTTGAGCTTCTGAAAGCCCGCTTCACACTCATCTGACCACCTGAACGGGGCACCCTTCTAGGTCAATCTGGTCAATGGGGCTGCTATGGATGAAAACCCCTCAACAAATCGACGATAATAGCCCGCTAAACCCAGGAACTACGGATCTCTGTAGCTGATGTGGGTCTAGGCTAATTCTGGACTGCCTCAATCTTCTTAGGATCCACCTGAATACCCTCTGCTGATACAACGTGACCCAAGAAAGCAACTGAACTCAACCAAAACTCACATTTTGAGAACTTAGCATATAATTGGCTGTCTTTCAGAGTCTGAAGAACGATCCGAAGGTGCTGCTCATGCTCCTATCGACTGTGGGAGTAGATCAAGATATCATCAATAAACACAACCACAAATCCATGAATGCTGCTGGGGCATTTGTCAGCCCAAATGACATCACTAGAAACTTATAATGACCATACCGAGTCCGAAAAGCTGTCTTAGGAACATCGGATGCCCTAATCCTCAACTGATGGTAGCCAGATCTCAAATCAATCTTTGAAAACACCTTGGCACCCTGAAGCTGATTAAATAAATCACCAATCCTCGGCAATGGATATTTGTTCTTGATGGTGACTTTGTTCAACTGCCGATAGTCTATACACATCCTCATCGATCCATCTTTCTTCTTCACAAACAACACAGGTGCACCTAAGGGCGAGATACTAGCTCTAATGAAGCCCTTATCCAGCAAATCTTGCAACTGCTCCTTCAATTCTTTCAACTCTGGCGGGGCCATGCGATATGACAGAATGGAATAGGCTGAGTGCCCGGAGCCAAATCAATGCAGAAACCTGTCGGGTGGCATCCCCGCCAGGTCTGCAGGAAATACCTCTGGAAACTCACGAACAACCGGCACCGAATCTATGGAAGGAACCTCCGTACTAGAATCGCAAACATAAGCCAAATAAGCTAGACACCCCTTCTCGACCATATGCCGAGCCTTCACATAAGAGATAACCTTGCCGGCAGAATGGCCAAGATTCCCTTTCCACTCTATTCGAGGCAACCCTTTCAAGGCTAAGGTCACCGTCTTGGCGTGACAATCTAATATAGCATGATAAGATGACAGTTAATCTACACCAGTATGAAATCAAAATCAACCATGTCAAGAAGTAGAAGATCTACACAAGTCTCAAGACTCTCGATGGTGACCACACACGAACGATAAACACAATCTACAACAATAGCATCTCCCACTGGTGTGGTCACATACACAGGAGCACTCAAAGAATCACGGGGCACAACCAAATAGGAAGCAAAATAGGAAGACACATAGGAGTAAGTAGATCCCGAATCAAATAGAACTGAAGCATCTCTACTGCAAACTGAAACAGTACCTGTGATAACAGCGTCAGATGACTCAGCCTCAGGCCTGGCTGGGAAAGCATAACACCACGGCTGGGCCCCACCACCCTGAACTACGTCCCTGGGATGACCTCTAGCTGGCTGGTCTCCACCTCTAACTGTCTGGCCCCTACCTCTGGCTGCCTGACCCCTGCCACTGGCTGGCTGAGCAGGTGGTGCAGCAACTGGTGCCGGAACCATGGCACGAGAACTCTGATGCTCTGAGCTGCCCGTTGCCCGAGGGCAAAATCTAGAAATGTGCCTCGGATCACCACAAGTATAACATAACCTCGGTTGCTGTGACTGCTAACCCTAAAACTGACCCTGTCGACCTGAATAACCACCCTGATAACTCTGGAGAGGAGGTGCACTAATAGGAGCTGGTGGTGCACTGTAGGCTAGCTAGTCGGAATAATGCATCTGAGGGCCACGACCACCTGAGGCACCGTGGGATGCCTGGAGTGCTGAATGAAACGGCCTGGGAGGATAGCCTCTACCAAAAGTACTCCTGCCTCTAGATGAGGCACCGCTTAACTCACCGGAATGACGAGGCCTCTTGTCAGACCCCTGACCTCCCTGAGTAAGAACTATCTCCACTCGTCTGGCGACATTAGCAGCCGCTTGAAAAGAAATCTCACTCCCAGTCTCCTTAGCCATCTGCAATCTGATAGGGTGAGCAAGTCCATCAATAAACCTCCTTACCCTCTCTCTCTCTCTCGGTGGGAAGCAGAAGAATAGCATGACGGGCCAAATCCACAAAACGGGTCTCATACTAAGTAACAGTCATACTGCCCTGCTGGAGACGCTCAAACTGACGGCGACGCTCCTCTCTCAATATGATAGGCAGAAACTTCTCTATGAAGAGCTGAGAGAACCGGTCCCAAGTAAGAGCAGGTGACCCAGCTGATCTAGTCAACAAGTAATCTCTCCACCATTTCTTGGCGGAACCAGTCATCTGAAATGCAGCAAAATCAACCACATTGGTCTCCAGTATACCCATGTTCCGTAGAACCTCGTGACAGCTGTCAAGATACTCCTGGGGGTCCTCTGAAGGAGCACCACTGAAGTGAACAGGAAAGAGCTTGGTAAACCTGTCCAATCTCCATAAAGCCTCAGAAGACATAGCTGGCCCATCTTTGACCTGTGCCGCAATAACCGGCTGAACTAATCCGATTGGCTGAGCTGCTGGAGCCTGATACTGGGGAGCTATCTGCTCCGGAGCGGGAGTGGTAGGAGTTTGGGCTCCTCCTCCAGCCTGAGAGACTGCTGGTGCCAAGGGAAATGCGCCAGTCTGGGCCACACTCTCCATAAGGCCTACCAAACGGACCAAAGCGTCCTGAAGTACTGGGGTAGCAATGAACCCCTCCAGAACCTGAGCTGGTCCGACAGGAACAGTCTGGGCTAGAACCTCCTCGTCAATCTCTATCCGAGGCTCCACTGCTGGGGCTGCTACTCGGGCCCTAGACTGAGCCCTGCCCTTGCCTCGGCCTCGACCTCTGCCCCGCATAAGAGCTGTCACTGGAGGCTCTGGTTGTTGATCAGCTGAGGAAGCAGTACGTGTTCTCGCCATCTGCGAGAGAATAAGAGTAGAAGAGTTCAATCAATATTGAGAAAGCAAAATTGCACGACAAAGAAGAATAGAAGTGAAACTTGTTCCTAAACTTCATAGCCTCTGGAAGATAAGCACAGACATCTCCGTACCGATCCTCCAGACTCTACTAAGCTTGCTCATGGATCGTGAGACCTAGGCAACCTAGTGCTCTGATACCAACTGTCACGACCCGAAATTTCCCACCGACGGGACCGTGATGGCGTCTAACATTTCACTTGCCAGGCAAGCCAACGTTAGAGAATCATTAAACCAATTCCTTATTTACATTCAGTAAATAACAATAATTAACTAAAATAAAATATAATAAGTACGGAATATCATAAAATTGTATTAATTACTACCACCCGGATCTGGAGTCACAATTCACGAGCATTCTAGAATTTACTACAAGTAATAGTCTGAAAGAAATACAACTGTCTGAATGAAAGAAAATAGTAGGACATAAAAGATAGATGGGGACTTCAAGATCTGTGAATGCCGACAGATTTACCTTGAGTCTTCGGACAGCGGACTAGTAGCAAATCTCGATCAACCTGAGCCGGTATCAAAATCGGCACAGAAAGTGAAGAGTACAACATCAGTACAACCGACCCCATGTACTGGTAAGTGTCGAGCCTAACCTTGACGAAGTAGTGACGAGGCTAAGGCAAGGCACCTATAAATCAACCTGTACAATTTAACAGTGTATACGCAAATAACAAGAATGAAGAACTAAACAGGAAATGTCGGGAGGGGAAACATACTGAGGGGAATATAAGATAAAGAACTACAACAGAATGATCACCGGAGCAGTCAATATACCATGAATCAACATGAATAGTGAATACAGTAAGGAAAAATGCACGGCATCACCCTTTGTGCTTTTACTCTCAATCTCACCATAAATTTAATAGAAACGGCACGGCATCACCCTTCGTGCTTTTACTCTCATATCATGGCACAGCATCACCCTTCGTGCATTAACACTCACAATATGGCACGACATCACCCTTCGTGCATTAACACTCACAATATGGCACTCAAAAAATCCGTAAACATGATGATAACGGTAAATTGAACAATACTAGCATAACACGTAGCAATTTGACATAGGAAAAGACAATATAAGAAAAATAGAGAAACATGAAAAAACAAGTAAATTTGGCGGCGCATAAGTACTCGTCACCTCACATATACGCCGCTCACATGGATTTCACTTAGCAAGTAATCTAAGGTTTCTAATTCCCTCAAGTCAGGGTTAGACACAATACTTACCTTGCTCCGAAGGCCACTTAATTCTCAATCACAACTTTTCCTTTGGAATTCACCTCTAAACCACTCGTATCTATTCAAAAATGAATCAATAATATCAAATATTGCTAAAGGAATCAATTATATTGAATAAATTAAATTTCCCAAATTTTCCTCCAAAAAGTCGAAAAATCGATCCCGGGCCCGCTTGGTCAAAACCCGAGGTTCGGACCAAAATCCTTTCACCCATTCACCCCCGAGCCCGAATATGTAATTAGTTTTGGAATCCGAACGCAAATCAAGATCTAAATCCCCAAATTTATGAAATTCCTAGTTTCTACCCTAACCCCTAATTCTATCATGAAAACTCTAGATTTTTGGTTGATAATTCAAGGAATGTAATGGGTAATTGAAAGAAAATGGTTTAGAATCACTTACCAACACTTTGGGGAAGAAAATGACGCTTGAACGCCTCTATCCATTTGGTTCTTGAAAAATGTTGAAGAAATGGCTTAAACCCGTGTTTGATTTTGTTTTATGCACTGGGAGACAGTGTGCATCGCGTTCGCGAGGCCACTGTCGCATTCGCGAAGGGTCCTGACTGCCAAGACTTCGCGTTAGCGAGACCTAGCTCGCGTTCGCGATGGTTACTTCCCCTGTCCTTCGCGTTCGCGAGACGTTGCTCGCATTTGCGATGAAGGAACGACCAACCCCCCCCCCCCCACAGGTACCCATATGCTTCGTGTTCGCGTTGAGCCGGTCGCGTTCGTGAAGGGTAAATCCCCCATCACTTCGCGTTCACGACCAGGCCTTCGCGTTCGCGAATAAGAAGTCTTAGCCTCATCAGGTTACTCTTCGCGTTGGCGAGAGGACCTTTGCGAATGCGAAGAAGGATATGACAGGCACCAGAATCTGCAGAAAACCAGATTTTTCCCAAGTCCAAAATATCACGTGGCCTATCCGAAACTCACGCGAGCCTTCGGGGCTCCATACCAAACATGCACACAAGTCTAAAAACATCATGCGGACCTGCTCGCGTGATCAAATCGCCAAAATAACACCTAGAACTCTAAATTTAGCACCAATTCAAATGAAATTCTCAAGAACACTTTAAAATTTCTATTTTCTCAACTGGACTTCTGAATCACGTCAAATCAACTCCGTTTCTGACCAAATTTCACAGACATGTCTTAAATATCATAATGAACATGTACCGGGCTCCGAAACTAAAATACGGATCCGATACTAACAATGCCAAATATCAATCAATTCTTAAAAATAAATAATTTCCAAACTTTTAATTTTCGTCAAAAATTCATAACTCAAGCTAGGGACCTCCAAATTCGATTCCGGGCATAAGCCCAGGTCTCAAAATTTGATACGGACCTACCAGCACCGTCAAAGCACGGATCCGGGCCTGTTTACCAAAAATGTTGTCCGAAGTCAACTAAAATCAACTTTTAAGGTAAAAATTCTTATTTTCATTAGTTTTCAACGTAAAAGCTTTCCGGAAACCTGCCCGGACTGCGCACACAAATCGAGAAGGATAAAAATGAGATTTTTAAGGCTTAAAAGCACAGATTTGAGTTCTAAAATATAAGATGACCTTTTGGGTCATCACAGAAATATAACCAAAACTGAGTAGAGAACACTTCGTCAATCCTTATGGTGAAAATCTCCCCCAAAATCTCCCAAATCCGAGCTCCCCAACTCAAAATATGACCGAATGAACAAACCCTCATTTAATATATTTTTCTGGCAGTTATTCTGCCTCGTTTCTCCTGCCAAACGATCTCGAAACTCACTTTTTATACCTCCAGTGGATTCCTTGTGAAATTCTAGTCAAGTTAGACTTTTGAATCACTTAATTTGACCTTATAATGAAGGAGATATGTTGGTTTCAATATTTGCAAATGATGCAGATTTTTAAATACGCCGTCAGTGGCAATTTCATAATTAATCTGAAAAATCTGTCAACCTAATTCTTAATAAAATGACCATTAAATTCTCATACGATGTCCAAATTCGATTATTCTTTTTGTTACGGGTCCGTAATTACACTACAGATCTAATGCTTCAATAAAAAAAGAAATCAGAGCTCATTTGTTCAATATGATATCATTTATGCTTGGAGAAACGGCGTCGAAACATAAGAAAAACGAGCGCAACGCAGCCCAAACCTATCTGAAACTCACCCGAGCTCCTCGGAACACCGTATGAACATACTAACAAGTCCCATAACATAACACAGACCAACTCAAGGCCTCAAATAATGTATAACAATATTTAAACAACGAAACACACCTCAAATCAAACTTTCGAACTTTCGACTTTCAAAAACTCGCGCCGAAACATATCAAAACAACTCGGAATTAACTCAAATTTTGCACACACGTCACAAATGACACTATGAACCTACTCCAACTTTCAGAATTTTATTCCGAACCCGATACCTAATTTTCCACTGCCGACCAAAATCGCCAAATTTCTAACTTTCGCCAATTCAAGCCTAATTCTACCACGGACCTCCAAATTACATTCCGGACACACTCCTAAGTCTAAAATCAGACAACGAAGCTAACTGAATCATAAAAATCCCAATCTGAATTCGTTTACTCATAGGTCAACTTCCGGTTGACTTTTTCTAACTTAGCTTTGTAATTAAGAGACTAAGTGTCTCATTTCACTCCAAAACTACTCTGAACCCAAACCTACCAACTCGATACAACTCAACATAGCTGAACAACACATAAATAAGCAGAAATGGGGAAAATGGGGCTACAACTCTCGGAACGACTGGCCGGGTCATTACATCCTCCCCCTCTTAAACAAATGTTCGTCCTCGAACGTGCCAAGAGTTGTTCTCAAAACAATCAAGAACTCTCTCCGAACCCCAATGGCATAAAACTAATCCGTTAGGACTGAATCCTTCTAACTCAACCAAGCTACGCAGACCACCAAAAACCCAAGGACATTGCCACAAAACACCTGTAGAACTCATTACCTCATACACACCCAAAGAACTAATCATACCCATTACCATGCCGATCCAACCTACTACCAAGATGTCCTATCTATCCGAGTTCCTTCTGAATTATCTTCAAATTGATACTTTGCCCCGCCATAACACCACAATCCTTAACCCAGACTTACCACACGAGACCCAAGCATAAAACCACACCGCCCTAAGGCTTATAAGCCGCTGAATACTCTCTTAAATATCCCCAAAAGTACCACAAGCATGCGCTCACACAATCAACACCTCAGTGCTCAAGCTACAGTCAAAACCCGGCCTTATGTCCTCCAGACTGGCCCGACATCAACACACATAAATCACATCTTGTACCTAATCCAGGGAATCACAAGCCGTCGATGCACAACTGATATCGAGCGCCCATGTGCGCATATGAATGCGTGGAAGGAATTCAAAGAGTTACACTTCAAGCTGAATCAATACCGCACGAAAAGAATTCAAGAATGTGAAGTTTTCCTAAAGGTTCTGCAGCTTCTCGAAGACAAGTACAGACGTCTCCGTACCGATCCGCAAGACTCTACTAAACCCGCTCATGACTCGTGAGACCTATGTAACCTAGGCTCTGATACCAACTTGTCACGACACAAAATCTAACCATGGTCGTGATGGTGCCTATCATGTTACAAGGCAAGCCTATTTCCCAAAATATTACTACTAAATCGATTATAAGAATTTAATAAAACAATACCAACATTTGAATTTCTCATAAACTAAATCAACTCTAAATATAATATAGAAAATACGGAAACGAGCCCCAAACATCAGGGTGTCACTAAGTCATGAGCGTCTAAAACTATAAACTAAGATATATAAGCTGTCTAACTGTCCAAAAGAAGAAATGACAAAAGGAGTAACAAGGTCCTGCGGACGCTAGCAGCTACCTTGCAATCTCCACAGATAGCCGGCATGAACTCAACGATCGCCGCGCTCTAACTCACCTGGATCTGCACATAAAGTGCAGGGTGTAGTATGAGTACAATCGACTCAGTAGTAACAGAAATAACTAAGTAACTGAATAGTAGTGACGAGCTAAGTAAAACAGTCCAATTATTTATTTTCACAATTTAAAAATAAACAGAAATAAACAGGAAAAATTCCATAACTTAGTAAATGCCACAAAGTTTAACAGATAAATGCAGCAACAACACAAATAAATACAACCTCACAACAGTGTCACTCCATCACTCATCACTCGCACTCAGAACTCAACACTCAAAACACTCAGCACTCTGCGCTCACTGGGGGTGTGTACAAACTCCGGAGGGACTCCCAAAGCCCAAGCGCTAAGCACGGACAACTCACGTGCCATCATATCAATACCTGGATCCGCACGGTCAACTCATGTGCTACGTGGACAACTCACGCGCTATAGTATCAATACCTGGACCAGCACGATCAACTCACGTGCTACGTGGACAACTCACAGGCTATGGTATTAATATCCTCAAAACCAGGCCCTCGGCCTCACTCAATCATGTACCTCACTAGCCTCACTATCATCAACAAATAAGGGAACACAGCCCACATCAAGTATCACAGCATATTAGCAAATAATAGAGACTGAGGTAAACATGTACAATAATTTCTATAATTGAGTACAAATAATATGAGCATGAATAAAGCCTAAGCATGATCTCTAATATGAAGGCAAACAAGTTCAACAACAAGTAACTACGTCAACACAGATGATGGCCATGAGGCCTCACGGGACGGACCAAGTCTCAATCCCTTGAGGTATACACCCACACGCCCGTCGCCTAGCGTGGGTATCACCTCCAAACAGTCACACGATATCCAATTCTCCGGGTTTATACCCTCAAAGCCAGAGTTAAAACTGTTACTTACCTTAACAGCGTAAAATCCTACTTCGGGATGCCCTCGTCTCTGGACTCGGTCTCCAAAAGCTCCAAATCTAACCAAAAATCAGAACACTACTATCAACATAGTCTAAAGAATCGAATTCCACAATAAAAACTATAAAAATATGCCAAAAATCTGAATTCGGCCCCCCCCCCCCCCCCAGGGCCCACGTCTCGAAATCAGTCAAAAATGGTAGACTAATAAACCTCGTCCTCTCAAGAATCTAACCATATAAAATTCATCAAAATCGAACTCCGTTTAGTCCCTCAAATCCCTACCTAAAACTGTCCAAAACTCAAACCCTAACTCCCTCAATTTCACTTTGAAATCATCAATCAAATCCCAAAAACGAAAATGGATTCATGAAATATAACCAAATCTGAGTAGAGAACACTTACCCCAATCCTTATGGTAAAAGTCGCCCCCAAAATCACCCAAATTCGAGCTTCCCAACTCAAAATAAAACCGAATGAACAAACCCTCGTTTTGTATATTTTTTTGCCAGTTATTCTGCCTCGTTTCTCATGCCAAACGATCCCAAAACTTAATTTTTATGCCTCCAATAGACTCCTTGTAAAACTTTAGTCAAGTTAGGCTTTTGAATCACACCATTTGACCTTATAATGAAGAAGATATATTGGTTTCAATATTTGCAAATAGTGCAGATTTTTAAATATGCCGTCAGTGGCAATTAGAATCTGGCAACCTAATTCTTAGTAAAATGACCATAAAATCCTCATACGATGTCCAAATTCAACTATTCTTTTTGCTACAGGTCCGTAATTACGATACAGATCTAATGCTTCAATCAAAAACGAAATCGGAGCTCATTTGTTCAATATGATATCAATTATGCTTGGAGAAACGACATCGAAACATAAGAAAATTGAGCGCAACGCAACCTAAACCTATCTGAAACTCACCCGAGCTCCTCGGGAACCCCTACGAACATACTAACAAGTCCCATAATATAACACAGACTAACTCAAGGCATCAAATCATGCATAACAACATTTAAACGACGAAACGCACCTCAAATCAAACTAAATGAACTTTCGACTTCCAAAAACTCGCGCCGAAACATATCAAATCAACTCGAAATTAACTCAAATTTTGCACACACGTCACAAATGACACTACGAACCTATTCCAACTTCCAGAATTCCATTCTGACCCCGATACCTAATTTTTCACTGCCGACCAAAATCGCCAAATTTCTAACTTTCGCCAATTCAAGCCTTATTCTACCACGGACCTCCAAATTACATCCCGGACACACTCCTAAGTCTAAAATCACCCAACTAAGCTAACTGAATCATAAAAATCCCAATCCAAATTCGTTTACTCATAGGTCAATTTTCGGTTGACTTTTTCTAACTTAGCTTTGTAATTAAGAGACTAAGTGTCTCATTTCACTCCAAAACTACTCCGAACCCAAACCTACCAATTCGATATAACTCAACACAGCTGAACAATACATAAATAAGCAAAAATAGGGAAAACAGGGTTACAACTCTCGGAATGACTGGTCGGGTCGTTACAACACATCCACATTGATAAACCTAAGAAAATAAAGGTTAAATCTCCATAAGAGTAAAATATACAACCTGTTTATATTTCTTATCACTTAGATTTAGTTATTGTTGGAAACTTTTTAGAGTGGTAATGGATGAAGAAGGTGGGTTTCTTTCTCACTATTTATCCAAAAATCTGAAAATAAACCATATAATAATAAGAAGAAGAAATGAGAAGAAATTCAGTTTGAGAATTTAATTGCTGAAAAATTTGTTGAAGTAACATTACAAGGAATGAATGGTGTAAGCTTGTGCAACAATTAGAATTCGGGCAACATGTGGAGAAGAAGAGGTTAGCTTTGAGAGAAATTTAGAGTAAAAATAATGGGAGTGACAGTAGCACTGAATTATTTGAAAGGGTAATGCCAAGGAATCCAAGATCAACAGTTTATGGAGGTTGATTGAAAGATATTACAGAGTTCTTTGGTAGGAGGATTTATGAAGCCGATGCATCTAAAAGATCTGAAGGTATGGTTATGTTTGTCTCGATTGAAGACTTGAACTTGGGGGAGGCGTCGCTAGGCATGTTGAATAAAGGTTTTATTTCTAGGGTGGGTACTTGGTACCGAGTCGGGTTAGTGTAAAAATAAATCCTAATAGACCAAATGGCTTAAATGGATGCCACGTGGCCCCTCCATTAACTTGGGGGTATATTTATTCAATAGTAAGATGGTAGGGGCATTTTCGCTTGCTTAGTATAAAAGAGGGTAACTTTAAATAATTTTCAATAGTAAAGGGGTATTTTGACCCTTTTTCGTTAAAAACAGTCGCGTAAAAATATGGAATACAACGCAGTAACAATGAAACCATAGCTACTGTCAGCAAATATGGATATTGTAGCTATAAAATGTTAATAGCCACCTAACTATAGTGATTTCTGAAATTTTCTCAAATATTAATAACTCTAAGTCTCTGATATTTTATACTTCAATACCACACAAGAGGGGGGAGGGGATGATTTGTGTGGACAAATTATAAAAGGGCATGGTTCTTCTACGTGTTCCTTACACTACAGTTACGGAATAATAAATGCAAAAAGTAAAGAACTCAAGTATTTTTTCGTGAAAAACACATGCCTCAAAAAGTGAATAAACCACAACCTACTTCCTTGTAGGATTTTTCCCAATACTCCATTAAATGACTGAGCCAAAAACAGTGTTTATAAAACTCTTGTAAACCTAAGAATTACCTCTAACCCTTTGTGGCAACCAGCTCCAGGCTGTTGCGACAACTTCAAGTTAACTCTAGCTTGAACAATACAACTCAAAGTACATAGTACAATTGCTTCAAGAGAAAGTTGAAAGGTACAACTCGAAACGCCTACTACACTTTGAACTAGAAATAAAGAAAGACACATAAAACTCTTTATGGAACTGGTTCTTCGATCTGGTTTGTGTAGCTTCAGGATCGCACTCTTAAAACTCACGGGAATTGCTCACAAAATGCCTTGCTATTTTGCTCTCAATTCTTCTAAACTTCAGTCTATGTGCATCACATGTAAAAGAGTACACAAATAAATATATAGAGTTAGTAGAATAAGGATTAACTAGAGTTCTAATGCTTTACTCTTCCATGGTGGAAGAGTTCTAGTTATCTTCAACTTATAACTCCTCCCATATCTAGGATAGAGTTATCTTCAACCAAGGAGTCCTGCTAGTTATCAATTATGCAACCTTTTCATTCAGAAAATAACAGATATAACCACTTGTGCTTATCCATTTCACGTGCATGCCTTGTGCCATGTGTACATTGTGTATGCACTTGGTTCATTGCATGTGTTTCCTTGTCAATCATCAAAACAAAACTTACTCAAGCCAACAAATTTACCCCTTTTGATGTTGATAAACTATGTGCTTTTCATAAGCATGAAACCTGTTTCAACTCAGCTCAACATCAACACAATGTTAGAACACTTTCCATTTTACAGTCACAAATCATCAAGGGTTAGGTTCATGTCACGACCCTAGTTTCCCTCCGTAGGATGTCGTGATGACACCTAGTCTCTAAGACTAGGTAAGCCTAACAATTTGCGGAATAACTGAATGTAAAACTGAACTCAAATCTTAACATATGAAATATAACTAGAACTGCGATTTAAATAATTGCAACTCCCAAAACTCGGTAGAAATAAGTCACAAAATTCTAAGAGAAAATACTAAGTGTCTCTATACATCAAAGTATAGAGGGGGACTCTGAGGTCTGCGGACGCTGGCAGATATACCTTGAAGTCTCCATGTATGGTCCAGATCACTGGTATCTGGCCTGGTAGGAAGAACCTGGATCTTCAGAAAAAGATGTGCAGAAGTGTAGTATGAGTACACCACAACAGTACCCACTAAGTACCAAGCCTAACCTCAGTAGAGTAGTGACGAGGACCAGTCAGGGCCCTATTGGAATAAAAGGAAATGAGGCAGAAAATATAATAATACAATGAATTGACTGAGAAATAAACAACGAGAAATTTCATAAAGGTAACAACACAGCAACTAGAGGTAAAGAACAGGGGCGCTCCCGAGGTACTGTCTCGTAGTCCCAAATGTAAATACACAATAGGGGAATCTCCCGAGGTACCGCCTCGTAGTCCCAAAAGTAAATATGCAACAGGGGATCTCCTGAGGTACCGCCTCGTAGTCCCAAAAGTAAATATGCAACAGGGGATATCCCGAGGTACTGCCTCATAGTACCAAAAGTAAATACATGACAGGGGGATCTCCCGAGGTACCGCATTGTAGTCCCAAAAATAAATATGCAACTCATAAATTATGGAACAACGCATTTACGGTAAGGAATCCTATAGTTAAAGACCAAATACAATAATCAAGGAAACAGGTAATTCAACTAAGCATGTTGCACGAATTTCAAGTAAAGGTTAAGACACGTAGACATGCGATACTAGGCTAAACATGATAGCTACACATGCTAAGGCAATTCAGGTAAGGAATTTTAAAAAAGTCCACTTAGTAAGAACCGTAATTTCCACAAGTAGCCCGTGTACGCACTCGTCACCTCGCGTACACAATGCTCACATATTACAAATTATTACAACAGTACCAAATCCTAAGGGAATTTCTCTCACACAAGGTTGGACAAGTCACTTACCTCAAACCAAGCTCAATCAGCTAGTAAGAATACCTTTCCCTTGATTTTTCGACTCTGAGCTGCCCAAATCTAGCCAAAAGAAATTTCATATTATAAATACAACTACAAGAAACTAATTTAAATAATAAATCTACGACTTTAGCAAAGAAACGAAAAATCGCCCCAAAACGTCGACTCGAGCCCACGTCTCGGAATCAGGTAAAAGTCACAAAATACGAACACCCATACTAAAATTACCAAAATCCGACATCAATTCAACTTTCAAATCCTCAAATCTTATTTTTAAATCCCTGGTCTCAAACTCCCAAATTCAACGATTCTGAATCCGACCACACTTTCCTCAGGTCAAACGACAATCGATCACGGCCCGATGAGAAAAGGGTTGATCTCATAATACTCATAAACTAGATGGGAAATTCAATGGGGAAATAATATTATTGAATGAAAATAAACCCAAGTGACTTACCTCAAGAAATCCCTCGAAAATGCTCTAAACATCGCCAAAACTCGAGTTCAAAATGTTTAAAATGAACCAAAAATACGAACGTTTGTATTTAAGTGTACTGCCCTGCACTCCGCTTATGCGGAAACTTAACCGCTTCTACTGTCGCAGAAGCAACCAATCGCTAGCATCTGTGGCTTATTCCGCTCCTGCGTCCCCTCACTCCGCTTCTGCGGACTCATTTTTGCGAGGCTCCAAGCCGTTTCTACAGTCCCAGCTTCCTTGCCCAATTCCGCTTCTGCGGGTGCGCATCTGCGCCAACACGTCTGCTTCTGCGGACAAGCCTCCCAAGCACTTGTCCGCTTATGCGATCACTCTTCCGCAAAAGCGACTTCGCTTCTGCAGCCTTCACGCCGTACCTGCGACCACATATCATCTCCTACAGCCCGCATCTGTGCCTAAATGCTCGCTTCTGCAAGGTCTCACGTGCGGCAAATCTTGCGCAAGTGCGATTGCACCAGAACTGGTGCACTTCAGCCATTCTCACAAGTTCAAATTGATCCATTAACCATCCAGAAACCACCTCAGGCCCTCGGGGACCTCGACTAAATATACCAACCAGTTGTAAAATATCATACGAACTTACTAGAGCCTACAGATCACATCAAACAATACTAAAAATACGAATTGCATGTCGATTCAAGCCTAATGAACTTTAAAACTTCAAACTTCTACATCTGATGCCGAAACCTATCAAATCAAGTACGATTGACCTCAAATTTTGCACACAAGTCTTAATTGACATTACGGACCTACTCTAACTTCCAGAATCAGAATCCGACCCCGATATCAAAAGTCCACTCTCGGTTAAACTTTCCAAAAATTATCCAATTTTTGCCAATTGACGCTAAAATGACCTACGGACCTCCAAATCAATATCCGGACACGCTCCTAAGACCAAAATCACCCTACGGAGCTATTGAAACTATCAAAACTCCGTTCTGGAGCCATCTTCACACAATTCAAACTACGGTAAATTCTAGAACTTAAATTCTCAATTAAGGGACTATGTGTCCCATTTCACTCCGAAACCAAAAACAAATCCTCTCTGCAAGTCGCGTAACCACAAAATGAAATAGAGGGAGCAATAAATAGGGGTTTGGGGCTAATACTCTAAAAATGACCAGCCGGGTCGTTACATCCTCCCCCTCTTAAAACAAACGTTCGTCCTCGAACGAGTATAGTGACATACCTGAAGTGGCTAAAAGATGAGGATACCGGTTGTGCATATCATTCTCGGTCTCCCAAGTCGTCTCCTTGACCGGATGACCCGTCTATTGAACCTTCACTCAAGCAATGTTCTTCGATCTCAACTTTCGAACCTGCCTGTCCAAAATAGCCACCGGCTCCTCAACATAAGATAGATCCTTGTCCAACTGGACTGAGCTGAAGTCTAATACATGAGACGGATCGCCGTGATACTTCTAGAGCATGGAAACATGGAATACTGTATGAATTGCAGAGAGACTAGGTGGTAGTGCAAGTTTGTAAGCCACCTCTCCAACCCTCTCAAGAATCTCAAAAAGGCCCGATATACCTAGGGCTCAGCTTGCCCTTCTTTCCGTACCTCATAACACCCTTCATGGGCAAAACCCGGAGCAATACCCGCTCCCTCACCATGAATGCAACGTCGCGAACCTTCCGATCCGCATAACTCTTTTTCCTGGATTGGGCTGTATGAAGTCATTCCTGAATCAATTTAACCTTTTCCAAAGAATCCTGAACTAAATCTGTACCCAATAGTCTAGCCTCGCCCGGCTCGAACCAACCCACTGGAGACTGGCACCGTCTACCATACAAAGCCTCATATGGTGCCATCTAAATGCTCGCTTGATAACTGTTGTTGTAGGCAAACTCCGCAAGTGGCAAGAACTGATCCCAAGCACCCCCAAAATCCATCACACACAGACGAAGCATATCCTCTAATATCTGAATAGTGCGCTCAGACTGTCCGTCCGTCTGAGGGTGAAATGTTGTACTCAACTCCACCCGAGTACCCAACTCACGTTGTACGGCTCTCTAGAACCGTGATGTAAACTGCGTACCCCGGTCATAGATGATAGATACCAATACGCCATGAAGTCTGACAATCTCGCGAATGTAAACTTGAGCCAACTGCTCTGAAGAGTAAGTAGTAACCACAAGAATGAAATGACCTTACTTGGTCAATCTATCCACAATTACCCAAACAGCATCGAACTTCTTCTGAGTCTGTGGGAGTCGAACAACAAAATCCATAGTTATATGCTCCCATTTCCACTCTGGAATCTCTAACTTCTGAAGCAATCTACCCGGTCGCTGATGTTCATACTTCGCCTGCTGACAATTTAAGCACCAAGCTACATATTCCACAATGTCTTTCTTCATCTGCCTCCACCAATAGTGTTGCCTCAGGTCCTGATACATCTTCGCGATACCTAGATGAATGGAGTACCGCGAACTGTGAGCCTCCCGGAGAATCAACTCACACAAACTATCTATATTAGGCACACATAACCTACCCTGCATCTGTAATACGTCGTCATCTCCAATAGTGACCTCCTTGGCATCACCGTGCCGAACCGTGTTCTTAAGGACAAGTAGATAGGGGTCATCATATTGACGCTCTCTGATACGATCATAAAGAGAAGACTGAGAAACCACACAAGCCAAAACTCTGCTTGTCTCGGAAACATCCAATATGACAAACTGGTTGGCCAAGGCCTGAACATCCAAAGCTAAAGGCCTCTCTGCTACTGGTAGAAATGCTAAACTGCCCATACTCTCCGCCTTGCGACTCAAGGCATCGTCCACCATGTTGGCCTTCCCGGGATGATAGAGAATGGTGATATCATAATCCTTAAGCAACTCCAACAATCTCCGCTACCGTAAGTTAAGATCCTTCTGCTTAAATAGATGTTGTAGACTCCGGTGATCGGTGAAAACCTCACAAGGAACACCATACAAATAGTGCCGCCAAATCTTCAAGGCATGAACAATATTTGCTAACTCGAGGTTGTGGACATGATAATTCTTCTCATGCACTTCCAGCTGCCTAGACGCATAGGCAATCACCCTACCGTCCTGCATCAACACCGTGCCGAGACCAATGCGCGACACATCATAATATACCGTATAGGACTCCAAACCAGTAGGCAACACTAACACTGGGGCTATGGTCAAAACAGTCTTGAGCTTTTGAAAGCTCTCCTCCCATTTCTCGGTCCACCTGAACGGAGCACCCTTCTGGGTCAATCTGGTCATAGCTATTGCAATAGACAAGAACCTCTCTACAAATCTACGGTAATACCCCGCTAAGCCAAGAAAACTCTAGATCTCCGTAGGTGAGGATGGTTTGGGCCAATTCTGCACTGCTTCAATCTTCTTCGGGTCTACCTTGATCCCTCCCACTCGATACTACATGACCCAAAAATGCCACTGAATTTAGCCAGAATTCACACTTCGAAAATTTTGCATATAACTTCTTTTCCCTCAAGGTCTGAAGCACAGTCCTTTGCTGCTCATGTTCCTCCCAACTCCGAGAGTACACCAGAATGTCGTCAATAAACACAATGATGAAAGAATCAAGATAGGGCTGAAATATGCTATTCATCAAGTGCACGAATGTTGCTGGGGCATTGGTCAGCCCAAAAATACATCACAAGGAACTCGTAATGACCATACCGAGTTCTGAAAGCAGTCTTCGAGATATCTGACTCCCGAATATTTAACTGATGATAGCCTGAACGCAGGTCGATCTTAGAGAACACTCTAGCACCCTGAAGCTGGTCAAATAGCTCATCAATATGTGGCGACGGGTACCTGCTCTTCACTGTAACCTTGTTCAACTGGCGATAATCAATACACATTCGCATAAAACCATCCTTCTTCTTTACAAACAAGACAGGAGCACCCCAAGGCAACACACTGGGCCGAATGAAGCCCTTATCAAGCAACTCTTGTAACTGTTCCTTTAATTCTTTCAATACTACCGGGGCCATATGATAAGGTGGAATAGAAATGGGCTGAGTGCCCGGTAATAAATCAATGCTAAAGTCAACATCCCTGTCGGGCGGCATGCCCAGAAGATCCACCGAGAATATATCTGAGTAGTCCATCACTATCGGAACCGACTCGACATTTGAAGTATCAACACTAACATCCCTCACATAGGCCAGATACGCATCACACCCCTTCTCAACTATTCACTGAGCTTTAAGAAATGAGACAACCCTGCTAGGAACATGATCTAAGATACCTCTCCACTCTAACCGCGGTAGACCTGGCATAGCCAACATCGCCATCTTGGCATGACAATCAAGGATAGCATGATGGGGAGAAAACCAATCCATGCCCAAAATAACATCGAAATCTACTATACTGAGCAATAATAAATCGGCTCTGGTCTCAAAACCACTAAGAATAATCAAACACGGCTAATACACATGATAAACAAAAATAGAATCATCCACGAGTGTAGACCGCATAGATAGGTGAACTCAGAGAATCATGGGATACACCCAAATACAGAGCAAAATAAGATGACACATAGGAATAAGTGGAGCATGGATCAAATAAGACTGATGCATCTCTATGACAGACCAGAACAATACCTGTGATGACAAAATCGGATGCAACTGCCTCCGTCCTAGAAGGAAGGGCATAGTATTTGGCCTGGACTCCCCCTCTAGGGCGACCTCTACCTTCTTGACCTCCACCTCTAGCTGGCGGTGCATGTGGAGTGGTAACTGGTACTGTAATCATAGCCTGAGGACACATTGGAGCACGCGGTGCCTAAGAAATCGTTGGAGGTGCACCCCTCTTGAGTCTGGGGCAAACCCTCACCACATGACAAGTGTCACCACACTCAAAACAAGCTCTCGGAGGAAGTTGCTGTTGTGACTAGCTCAGGCCTGATCGGCTAGACTGACCACTGAAGGCACCCTATACAGGAGGTACACTAGACACTGGCGGTGCATAATAGGGATCCTGGGGCCTAGGAGTGGTCGGAGCACCGCTGGTGGCTGGAATTGCTGAATGAATATGGTGACCCATATAACCCTTGCCCTAACGAGCTACAGCTGGGGAACGAGTACCACTATAAGTGCCAGACTCTCGAGACCTCTTGCCCTCTCTCTCCTTCCTCTCTCGAGTCAGCATACCCTCCAACCTCCTAGAAATCCCTACTACCTGCTGGTACACAATATCCATCTCCAACTCTCAGGCCATGCTAAATCTGATACTGGGGTTGAGCCTCTCAATAAATCGACGAACCTGCTCTTAAACAGTAGCAACCAAGGCCAGTGCATGCCTAGCCAAATCAATGAACCAAACTGCATACTCTAACATGGTCATAGAACCCTGGCACAACTGCTCAAACTCTATGCACCATGCATCTTTGAGACACTTAGGAACATACTCCCTCAAGAACATATCTGAGAACTGCGTCGAAGTGAGTGAAGCTGCCTCGGCCGGACTACCCAACTCATGTGCTCGCCACCACTGGAACATAGTAAAAGAAACCCCACTGGTCTCCGCCATACCCAGGACACAGTGGCACTCCTTAAGAAAACCCTGGGCATCCTCTGACTCTAAGCCATTGAAAGTAAGAGGGTGGTACTTCTTGTACTTCTCGAGCCTGAGCTGCTTCACCTCAGAAACTGCTGCCCTAACCTCGGGCTGAACTGGAGCTACCGGCTACATCGGTATGATCTTTGGAACCTAGTCGACCTGGACCCGCTGCTCTGGGGTACCGGCGACAGGAGTCTGTACTCCTCCCCCGGCCTGAGATGTGGCAGAAGCAAGTGGTAACAATCCTGCATGAGCCAAGGTACTGAACATGCTCAGAAATTGGGCTAGAGTCTCCAGGAGGACTGGTGCAGTAACAGGCATTTTAGGTGTCTGCCCCCCAATTGGAGCTACTGGTGTCTCCTCTGTAGCAGCTCGTGCGGGTGCTCTGGCTGCACCACGTGGACGACCTCGGCCTCTACCCCGTCCTCGAACTCTCACGACTCTAGAAGGGGGTGCGGTTGTCTGGTCATCTGATCTTGTTGTACGTGTCCTCACTATCTGTGAGAGAATATAAAGACAAAAATTCAGAATCCGAGGTCAAACTCTCGAATGATAAATAATCGAAGAAGTGAAACTAGTCCTAACAGTTCCATAGCCTCCCAAAGATAATTACTGACGTCTCCGTACCGATCCGCGAGACTCTACTAAACTTGCTTGTGACTCATAGCACATATGAATCTAGAGCTCTGATACCAACTTGTCACGGCCCCAGTTTCCTTCCGTAAGATGTCGTGATGGCACCTAGTCTCTAAGACTATGTAAGCCTAACAATTTGCGGAATAACTGAATGTAAAACTGAACTCAAATCTCAACATATGAAATATAACAAGAACTGCGATTTAAATAATTACAACTCCCAAAACCCGGTAGAAATAAATCTCAAGCTTCTAAGAGAAAATACTAGTCTCTATACATCAAAGTGTAAAGAGAATAAGGAAAACAATATAATAAGGATAGAGGGGGACTCCGAGATCTGCGGACGCTGGCATATATTCCTTGAAGTCTCCACGTACAGTCCAGCTCACTGGTATCTGGCCTGGTAGGAAGAACCTGGATCTGCCAAAAAGATGTGCAAAAATATAGTATGAGTACACCACAACACTACCCAGTAAGTGTCAAGCCTAACCTCGGTAGAGTAGTGACGAGGTCCGGTCAGGGCCCTACTGGAATAAAACAAAATGATGCACAAAATATAATAATACAATGAAATGACTGAGAAATGAACAATTTAAAATTTCAGAAAGGTAACAGCACAGTAAATAGAGGTAAACAACAGGGGCGCTCCCGAGGTACCGCCTCGTAGTCCCAAACACAACTAGGGGATCTCCCGAGGTACCGCCTTGTAGTCCCAAAAGTAAATATTCAACAGGGGATCCCCCGAGGTACCGCCTCGTAGTCCCTAAAGTAAATACACAACAGGGGATCTCCCGAGGTACCGCCTCACAATCCCAAAAGTAAATATGCAACTCATAAATTATGGAACAACGAATTTATGACAAGGAATCCTACAGTTAAAGACCGAATACAATAATGAAGGAAATAGGTAATTCAACTAAGCATGTTGAACGAATTACAAGTTAAGGTTAAGACACGTAGACATGCGATACTAGGCTAAACATGACAGCTACACATGCTAAGGCAATTCAATTAAGGAATTTAAAAGAAGTCCACTCAGCAAGAACCAAAATTTCCACAATTAACTTGTGTACGCACTCGTCATCTCGCATAAACGACACTCACATATCACAAATTGTTACAACAACACCAAATCCTAAGGGGATTTCCCCCACACAAGGTTAGGCAAGTCACTTACCTCAAACCAAGCTCAATCAGTCAGTAAGAATGCCTTTCCTTCGATTTTCTAACTCTGAACGGCCCAATTCTAGCAAAAAGCAATTTTATATTATAAATACAACTACAAGAAACTAATTTAAATAATAAATCTACGACTTTAGCAAAGAATCGAAAACTCGCCCCAAAAAGTCGACCCGGACCAACGTCTCGGAATCATGTAAAAGTCACAAAATACGAACACCCATTCGATATCGAGTTCACACATACCAAAATTATCAAAATCCGACATCAATTCGACCTTCAAATCCTCAAATCTTATTTTCAAATTCAAAGGCTCAAACTCCCAAATTCCACCTTAAATACACACAAACTAGGTGGAAAATTCAATGGGGAAACAATATTATTGAATGAAAATGATCCCAAGTGACTTACCTCAAGAAATCCCTCGAAACTGCTCTCAAAATCGCAAAAACCCAAGCTCAAAATGTTTAAAATGAAGCAAGAATCGCGAACCCTTGTATTTAAGTGTTCCGCCCAGCACCTCCGCTTCTACGGTGTCGCAGAAGCGACCAATCTCTCGCATCTGTGGCTTATTCCGCTCCTGTGTCCTCTCACTCAGCTTCTGCAGACTCGCTTCTGCGAGGCTCCAAGCCGTTTTTGCGGTCCCAACTTCCTTTCCGAATTTCGCTTCTGCGGTCCAAAGCCCGCTTCTGCGGACAAGCCTCCCAAGCACTCGTCCGCTTCTGCGATCGGTCTTCCACAGAAGCGACTCCGCTTCTGTGGCCTTCACGCTGCACCTGCGACTACAGGTCATCTCCTCCAGCCCGCATCTGCACCCAAATGCTCGCTTCTGCGAGCTCGCACCTGCGGTAAATCTTGCGCAGGTGCGATTGTACTAGAACTGGTGCACTTTAGCCATTCTCACAAGTCCAAATTGATCCGTTAACCATCTGGAAACCACTTGAGGCCCCCGGTACCTTGACCAAATATACTGACCAATCCTAAAACATCATACGAACTTAGTCGAGCCTATAAATCACATCAAACAACGCTAAAAATATGAATTGCACGTCGATTCAAGCCTAGTGAACTTTAAAACTTCAAACTTCTACATCCGATGCCGAAAACTATCAAATCAAGTCTGATTGACCTCACACAAGTATTAATTAACATTACAGGCCTACTCCAACTTCCGAAATTAGAATCCGACCTCGATATCAAAAGTCCACTTCCGATCAAACTTTTCAAAAATCATCCAATCTTCTAATTTTCGCCAATTGACACTGAAATGAACTACAGACCTCCAAATCAATTTACGAACACACTCCTAAGACCAAAATTACCCTACGGAGCTATTGAAACCGTCGAAACTTCATTCTGGAGTCGTCTTTACGTAATTCAAACTACGAAAAGTTCCTAGAACTTAAATTCTCAATTTAGGGACTATGTGTCCCATTTCACTCCAAAACCAAAAATAAATCCTCCCGGCAAGTCGCGTAACCACAAAATGAAATAGAAGGAGCAATAAATAGGGGTTCGAGGCTAATACTCTCAAAATGACTGGTCGGCTCGTTATAGTTCATTAGGTTATAAACATCACAGTCTAAAGCAAAGCACAACCTATCTTCTCATTTTTGGTATCATCAAAAAGTTGCAAAATTAAGTTATATAATCAGATTTTAGCAAATCTTACTCATGGCTACTGAGGCTACTTCAAATGCAATCATGGATTCAAGTTTCTCTTAACAATCTAAGAATATTAACCATATAAGAAATATCAACAAATAATTAGATCAAAAGTAGCGATTATCATAGATAAGATTCATCCACAAAGCATAAAAAGAAATAAAGGTATTGAACCATGAGCAAAAAAGACAAAAAGAAATATCTCACTTGGGTCACTTGTTACAAACTAGGCTAGGAAGGGTTTAAGGCTTGGAAGGACTAGGTTCTTGGTTTCTGGTCTGAAGCAGCTTCAACATGTCTTGAAGAATGCTTCATTCTTCTCTTTATCCTTTGCAAGCTCAAACCTGAGAGCAACTCTCTCAATTTCTACTTCAGCCAGCCTCTTCTTCAGCCTCGCAATCTCAGCATCCTTAGCCCCACTCTCCTGCTCCAAAGCTCTTACTTTGCTATTCACAGGCACTTTCTTGGATGAACCATGTTCTTTGGGAGCAACAAGGACTTCATAGTCACAAGCAATCAAAGTGTTGGTCCCAAAGTGATCTTTACTTATGCTAACATCCCATTTCTTGAGGGGAACCTAAAAGTGAGCAAGCACATTAGTGAGTATGAACCCATAGGGTATGACATGAGTTTTAATACCAGAAAGTACCTGTTGCACCATATTTTGCACGAGTCAAAACTAGATTCAACTTGTGGTTTCTCCGTTGATGATAAAAGAGAGTTGCCACCTAATATTTATAGGAATACTAGGGTACCTATTTAATTTCTAAGGTCATTTCTTTATTAGTCTGCTAGTCGGTAAGATTTTGGGTAAAGTTTCTTGTTCTTCTAATGGGAAGGTGTTAGGTACCCCTTAAAATCTACCTGAGGTAGCTCCATAGGACTTAGACTAGGCATAAAGGATTTGTTGTTTATACTCTACTTAACTAGTGTTAGGGGGTACGACATACTATATATATCTAATTTAGATCCTGCTATTTTGCAAATAGGATATGTAGTTTTTAAAGGATATGGGTTTATAAAAGAGTCTTGAAGATAAAGTTTGTATATAACTGAAACAGTTTAAAGTATATACATGATGTTTGTGTTTATAAAACATGTGAGAAGGGGCTAAGTTATAAAATGCTTTGTATTTAAGGAATGCAGTTATTTATGTAACTCTAATGAAATAAGGGTGTTGCAAGAAAATGTGTATAAGATGTACCTATGCTTTAAATCTCAATTCTTAGGCTTTGAAGAATCTTTTAAAAACCTTTTGCTGAGCGGCAACACTTTGTTTAGAAAGACTCGATTTGTTTTAGAAGGCCGGTTTTGGATTCAATTTCTAGTTTTGAAAAGAGAGATTGTCTTCCTTCGCTAAGGATGGCAAGTGGGCCGGTCCAGGCCTGGGATCGGCCCGGGACCGCGGGCCAAACGGGCTAAACGGGCCAGGACCGTTTGGCCCGATTTTAGTGGGCCTAGGCCTGGGCCGGTCCTATGCTTTGGGCCCGCCAGGCCCGGGACCATTTAGCCCGCCAGGGACCGGGACCGGACCGGTTCCTTAGCGGGCCAAACGGTCCCAACAGCTATATTTTTAAAAGAAAAACTTCTTTTTCATAAACAATATAGCCGTTGGACTTTCAAAAATAGCCATTTAACCCCCCAACTTTGTTTTAACCCCAAACTTTTTATAATTACACTTTTTCCCTATTTTCCTTTTTTATAAATATATATACTATATTATGCTATATTTTATATATATATATATATATATATATATATATATATATATATATATAGCTTATATATTATTTATTTAGTATATATACTATACTATGCTATATTATATATATAGCTTATATATTATACATTTTGTTTGGGAAAAAAGTATAATTATAAAAAAGGAAAATAGGGAAATTATAGTGTGATTATATATATATATAAGTGTATAGTATATAAGCTATATAAGATGTACGTATAGTATAGTATATATATAAGTTATATTCATTATAAGATGTATATATAGTATAGTATAGTGTGTGTATATATATATATATATATATATATAGGATGTTAAATAAAATTTAGGTCACAATTCTATAATAAAATTTACAAAGCATAGCCTTAGATATTTTTTTTAACATCCTTTTGTCTCTAATATCTATTTATTTTTATAAAAACAAATCCGTTGGGCCCACTTATCTCACTTAGCCCATTTAGCCCGCGGGCCGGGACCGTTTAGCCCAGGACCAAACGGTCCCGGTCCCGGACCAGTCCCTACAAAAAGATCACTTAGCCCGGGACCGTTTAGCCCGTTTTATTTGGGACCGGTCCGAGACCGGGACCGTTTGGACCTGCCCACTTGGCCCGTTTAGGCCCGGGACCGGCCCACTTGCCACCCTTATCCTTTGCTAAGCTATTTTGGCTTCAAAGTCTTCATGAAATGTTAGTAGAAAAGCATAAGAGATTAATAACATAAGCAATATATGATTAACGGATTAAAACTAATTACTATTAAGCCTAGTGCTTCTTTCTAATCTTATGTCCTTTAGGGCTTGCCTAAGTTGCTTACATGATTCAAGAGGTAAAGTAAAATATTTAATCAGATATGATAAGTGTAGTGTCATATACATGTGAGAAATAAGAATAGCAGAATATAATAAAGCAGTAAAGAGTGAGGAAGGACTCAGGTTTGGGCCTGAAATGAGATAGGCCAAGCAAACAGCAGGAACAAACAGCAACAGACTTCAGACTGCCCAAATGATAGATACAGGACTTGGGCCTGAGTTCTTTGAGAACTCTGCAGGCCCAATTGTAATACATGTTCAAAAAAGAAAGAAGGTCATTATATATGCTACTCTATGCATACAATCATACATGAAATAAATTGGTAAGGGTCTAAATGAACTATAACAATTAATAGTAATCTAAATTATGAAAGTTATACTAATGTGTGGTCACATATGGAAAAGTGATTCACGTTGAAAACTTTTCGTTGTGATTAAACACTAAACCTAAAGGGAGTAATAAATGTCAACATATTAGAGGCTAAGGGTAGGGTTCCATTCATGGCCAAAGCTTTCTTTGGATCCCTGACACTTCAAAGTTTCTAAGGGTCTCAAGGCCCAGGGCAATACTTATGTCAGGGAGAGTAGCTCAACCAAGAACTAAACTCTACTCCCAAATACCCCTAACTACTCATACTCAATCTTCCCTACAGGTTTGAGTGCCAATGAGGCACTTCAATGTAAATCTCCATACCACAATGATACCACACCATAGAAGTATATACATTTCCCATAACAGTTGATAATAAAATACTACAGACATCCAATCATCCTGATATAGTCACAATCTAATAAAAGTACATGATTCAATGTGAATGATATGTTAGGCATGCTCAAAAGAAAATAGCTTCAAACACACATAGAGACAAAGACATTATCAGATTTCTGTTAAGGACCCAAACACTTGGATCATATGTCCTAAGGATAGGGAATATATACTTCAAATATGTAACAGTCCATAAACACAAATATATTTACCCTAACAACCTTCAATTAGACTAATCTAAGATTTGTTTTAACCTAGGTTTTGTCTTCTAGCACACATAGAGGTTTTCCAATTGAAACTCCTAAAGTATGTTAACAAAGATATGGGCTAACAATTTCAATTAAACTTCTAAGGAGCATTAGGAGAGGGCAGATTAACAATTACAGTTAAAACTTCTGAAGAGTATTAACAACATTACAGGTTAAACACTACAACTAATACTTTCTAAAGAGTGCTAATATAGATACAGGTTAACAACTTCAATTAGAGATATAGATCAATAACTTCCACTAAGAGGTTCCCAATTGATGACTTCAATTAGAACTTCCAAAGAGTAATAACAGAGATTCAAACAAGCAACCATAGTTGGGATTTCTACAGGTACTATCAGAGATACCAAACTACAATCAGAACTTCTAAAAAGTATTAACATGGTCACAAACTCACAACCTAAATTAGAACTTCTAAAAGTATTAATAGGATTGCAAATTATCAGACTCCAGTTAGAACTTCTAAAAGACATTAACAGAGTCATAGATTCAAAGCTTCAACTAGAATTTCTAAGAATCTCATGCTATCAGTCCTGCTTTACTCTAAAAAATGGCACGATTACTTCTTTATAAGTATTTTTAACTTCACACTAATCTCATTAAGAACAAAACATGTTGTTATATCCAAACAGTGTCAATAGAAGGTTCGCTTAGAGTTCACAAGCTAAGTCTAATTCAATTAGGAGGGCTTAGTGAAGTTTCAAAGCAGTGTAGGCATGTATATGATCATGAAGGGCAAGCAGCGACATTGAAGAACAAGATGAGTGCAGGATCACAAGGACACACAAAAGGGCACATAACATAGGTCATATTATTTCAAAAATGAAAGTGTTATCATAATAGAATCAAGCTAACAATGTTACTATATGAGCTTCCAAAGGTAGATGTATCATTATATTGGGGGAATCTATTAAGCAAGTCTGGTATGGGGTTTCAGATATAATGGAACTTAGCAATAACACTTTGGCTCAACCAATGTGACATCATAACTTAAATATATCTTATCCCCACCTCATGGCTTATATTAAGTGTAGAGCAATTTCATAATATACACAAAGTGACACAAAGATCCAACTAGCTTAGGTCATGCTCATATAAGCAGTCATGAGTTCAATCAGGTGATTAATGATCCTCTAAAAAATCAATAGAATCACAGAGACATGTCAAGGAGATAAAACGGGTTTAAAGGTCATGAGCTAGTGTATCTAAACTAAGATAACAATATGGTTTATGCTCATACTTTGTTTAAGTCTAGGTTACTGAGTGAACCATTATGAAATGCAAAATAACATTCAAGGCAGATTAGCATAACAATCATAGTAGTACTAATAGAACATTCAAAGAGGTCTAAAACTAGATATTAGGAATATTTAAAAAGTTCATTAGTTGTTTTCAAAGCTAACAGTAGATATGAATCATCAAATGCTTATTAAGATCAACATATAATTCTAATTTTAATGAGTCAAAGAAGTTCATGATCGTAGAATCTATTTAACAGTCATTAGTAAACACATAAAAAAGTCAAAACATAAATGCATTGTTAATAACATCATTCAGCAAGAGGTAGTAGAACAATTCATGTTCAGCAACTTAAACTAATAAAAGAAGAACAAGGTCGAGGTTTTACTGACCTCCTTTGGGGAAGCAAACCAAACGAGTGTTCAAATTAGGCGTTTAGGAAGCCAAAAGCTCAAACTCTGAATCAATAAAAGATTCAGAAGCAGAAAGAGAGAGGAAAGCAGAGATTGAGTAAGAACTAAAACTTATATCAAAAATTCCTAAACAACACTATATTGTGTATTAATTTCTCAGATATTAGGTGTAGTTGGTTTGTTCTTGGTGAGAGAATTTAAGGCCTCTATTTACAGTGGTCGTTGAGCCTTAGGATTTTTGATTCAGAACATGGTAGTGAAGAGTGACGATGAACTGATGATGTGAGCAACATCGACTGATATCAGAGAAGATAGAGGTGAGAACAATGATAGTTTTACTTGAGATAGGAAAACTGTCTGTACAGAGGTCGCTATGTTTGACCTCTAGACCAAGAATTATGATTATAAAAAAGGAGAGGTATGCATGCATGCCATAGATTTGCAAGGATGAAGGAAAAATTAGACAAGTTGAAGTTTTGTCTTTTAGATATAGAGTTTTCAAATTACAGCTTTTGAATTTAATCGGTGTAAGAGGAAATATTCAACGAGAATCACGGATGCTAGGAGACGGTAAAGATGAATCTCTAATAACACCAAAATCACCATACAAAACTATTCCCAGGCCCGAAATCCCAAACGAAACTCGATAATACCAAAGTGTACTTCAAACCAAACTTAAAGAACTTGGAAAACCTTCAATGCACCAACTTTCAATATTAAGCACCGAAACGCTCCCGGGTTATCCGAAACCCGATTCGAATGCACGCCTAAGTCCAAAATCATCATACGAACCTATTGGGACCGTCAAATCCTGGTTCCGAGCTCATTTACTCAAAACATTGACTCGAGTCAAACTTAACTATTATAGGCAATTATTAAGGAACTAAGTATTTCGATTTCAACCCGAACCCTTATAAACCCGGACCAACCATCCCCGCAGGTCATAAAATAGTAAAAGCACATATGGGAAGTCGTAATTAGGGGAATAGGGATCTAAAGCAAAATGACCGATCGGGTCATTACAGATATAATTCTTATCTGGACTCAAAATCATTGATGATAAGGTTGCAAGAGGGTCGGCAAACTCGTTCTGGATCCTGGGAATGTGCTTGAACTCGATCTTTATGAACTTCTTGGATAACTTCTTTACATAGTGCAGGTGTGGAAGGATCTTGACGTTCTTGGTAGTCCATTCTCCTTGAACTTGGTGTATCAATAGATCAGAATCCCCTATGACCAAAAGCTCTTTTATGTTCATGTCCACTGCCATCCTGATCCCGAGGATGCATGCTTCATACTCGGCCATATTATTGGTGCAAGGGAACTTTATCTTTGCTGATGTTGGGTAGTGTTGTCCTAATTCCGAAATTAGGACTGCCCTAATTCCTATTCGTTCGAAATTTGTTGCTTCGTCGAAGAACATTCTCCATCCTAGGTATGACTTTGCAATATCTTTTGCAGCGAACAACACCTCCTCGTCTGGGAAGTACGTAGTGAGCAGCTCATAATCCTTGTCTACTGGATTCTCTGCGAGGTGGTCTGCTAAAGCTTGTCCTTTGATGGCCTTCTGCGTAATGTACACAATATCAAATTCACTGAGAAGAATCTACAATTTGGCTAGTTTTCCTGTAGGCATCGGCTTCTGAAAGATATACTTGAACGGGTCAAGCCAGGATTTTAAATGAGTGGTGTATGCTGACGTGTGATGCCTCAATATTTGAGCGATCAAAGTCAAGGCACATCAAGTGCGCTCTATCAAAGTTTATTTGGCCTCACATAGTGTGAATTTCTTTCTTAAGTAGTAGATGCCATGTTCTTTCTTTAGGTCTCATCGTGTTGTCCCAATATGCATCCAAATGCATTATCTAAGACCGACAAGTTCAATAACAATGGCTTCCCATGCTCGGGAGGAACCAACATTGATGGATTTGACAAATACTCCTTAATTCTGTTAAAGGCTTTCTGACACTCTTTTGTCCATTTTGTAGCTGCATCCTTCTTCAGCAACTTGAAGATAGGTTTACAAATTACTGTAGACTGGCTATGAAGTGACTGATGTAATTCAACCTGCCTAGGAAACTTATCACATCCTTCTTGCTCTTGGGCGGTGGCAACTCTTGAATGGCTTTGATCTTTGAAGGATCTTATTCTATCCCTTTTCTGCTTTCGATGAAACCTAGCAATTTTCTAGCAGGGACTCCTGATGCACATTTTGCAGCGTTTAACTTTAAACTATACCTCCGCAAGCATTCGAAAAACATCCTCAAGTCGTCCAAATGTTTTGAACTCTTTCGGGACTTGACGATGATGTCATCCACATATACCTCGATCTCTTTGTGAATCATGTAGTGGAAAACGGTTGTCACGACCCTCATATAAGTAGTGTCAATGTTTTTGAGGTTGAACGGCATGACTCTGTAGCAGTAGTGAACGCTGTCTTTTCTGCATATTTTTTGTGCATTAGAGTCTGGTGGTACCCAGTGAAACAATCCACGAATGACTATAGTTTATGCTGTGCACAGTTATCGATGAAGATATGTAAAGGGGAATCGTCCTTCGGGCTGGTCTTGTTGAGATCTCGATAATCCACATATATCCTGATCTTCCCATCCTTCTTGGGCACCAGAACGATATTTGTTAACCATGTGAGATAATTGGTACCCTTACTACATTCACCTCGATTGGCTTGGTTAATTCTTCTTTTATCCCCAAACTCAAATTTGGTTTGAACTTTCTGGTATTTTTACTGGCATTCTAGCAGGATCGATAGGCAATCGATGTGAAACAATATTGGTGCTTAACCCGGGCATGTCGTCATATGACCATGCAAACACATCGATGTATTGTCGGAGGAGATCAACCAATTCTTCCTTGTGATCTGCTTCCAGATGGATGCTGATTCGGGTTTCTTTTACGTCTTCTTCACTTCCCAGGTTGACCACTTCTATCTCTTCAAGTTTTGGCTTTTTCTGGCTTTCCAGCTGTTCGATCTCTTGTGGGAGATTATCTGGCATCATACTCTCATCGTATTCCTTGTAATCTAGATTGCTTTGCTCGAGGGTTTTGTTACATGTCATAATCATGGAACGCGAGTTTTTGTCGTTTTGATTACTGAAAAGAAAAACTAAGTATAAATGAAACGATAAATAAATTTGCAATAATTTTAAGAAAACATTTCTTTCACTTCATCAAAAGAGGAAAGTCCGAGCGTTCAAAGAGGAAAATGACAAAAAAGTACAGACACGGTTCAAGCTTCAATTGACGGTGTGCTCTTTTCACAAGTTTTACAATTCAACACTACCAAGACTCCCGGCGAACCAAAGACGGTTTGGCGGTCGAATTCTGCAAGTCCTCTCCTAGTTCGGCATTCCGAATTGCCGGTGTCGTAATATCAATTATTTCACAGCATTCCTCGATCATGGTCACGAACAACTTTCTCATTCCGTCGACGATGTCGTCCTCTAGTGTTGAGCTCTAATTTGTACCTGAAACACACTCTAGTATAAAAGCCTTTTTCCCGAAGCTACTGGTATAACTCTGCCCAGTTTGAGGTTGATACTCTATGCCAGCTCTACCTTTCGGCCCATTCAGCTCAATCGGCTCTGTTATCCCGTCTGATCGGGCTCCTAGCCTGGTTCCTGGTCTATATCCATACTTCATCATTTCTCTCATGGCCATCTTTGATCTATACGGCACTTTATTCCTAGATTTTTCTCTGTATCTTCTATTTTTGTGGTCTGCATAATCTCAACTACATGGAAAGTGACCCTGTCTAATCCCTCTATGAACGGGACTGAATGTTCCAGATAAGCTGATTGGATCCATTCGCCACGGATTGCGATCTCTTGACAACCTCACTCGAACTTCATGCATTGGTGCAGGGTAGACTTAACTGGTCCAATTTGTAGAGCCGATGGTTGCCACCAATGCCTCACTGGTGGTGTTGCTCAGCATGCTCACCCAACTTAACACTTTCATCATGGCATCTTTATGACTGTCAGAACTTATCAGTAAATCCATGATTAATATATGTGTTGGGGTTTTCTTCAGTTGTTCCTCCACAGAGTATTCTTTGGTTGACATCTTCTTCCAAAATTCTGCAGCCTCCAGATCTGTTATATTCCTTCTCTAAATTTGTTCCCTTCCTAGATTACCTTGGTTTACATCCTCATGAGCGTACCACTTCCCATACTTGGTCATACATGAGCCGCTACCCTTCCCAATCTGTTGATATGTCCACGGGACCGTTTTGTATTCCCGATCCTCTTCTGGACCATCACCGTAGGTTTTAACTATATTGTGATCGTTGGAGTCCTTCGAGGTAGGACCCTTGCAGCCTCAGCATTTCCTATTATAATGATGGTTCGTTTCAAGTCATATTCTTCAACTAGGGTGATCATATTAGCTCCTTGATTCTGGTGGTTTGGCAGCAGGTTGCGATTCACATTGGGCGGAGCTGGGGTGTACTGAATGAATCCACTTTTAATCAGTGACTCAATTTCATTTTTCAGTCTGAAGCAATCCTCGGTATCATGCCCCGGTAAATTTGAGTGATACACGCATCATTTGGTTGCATCAAATTATTTTGAGGGATACTCAGGAACCCTTCCTTCTATCGGATGTATCAAACCTGCTCTCCTCAGTCTTTCAAACAATTGAGCCAGAGGTTCAGCAATTGGTGTGTATTTTCTGGGACATCTCTGTTCAAAATTTGGGCGAGGTCGAGGTGCATAGGTGGGTCAGTTTTGATGAGTGGCAGTTTGAACTAGAGCGTATGGTCATGGTGGGTTCAGATTTGTATGGGTTCAAGGTGAGTTATAATGAGGTTGGGGATTGTAATATTGTTGTGTGTTTTAGACTGGAGCGTAGGCAGATGGGTGTGGAGAATGGGTGTTTGGAGAGTATGAGTTGTTTCCATGATGTGGATTGGACTGATAATAAGGAACGATTATTGATACATATGTTTTTTTCTTCTTTCCGCTGCCTATTGATCCTGATTGGATTTCTTTGCTAGCTGTTTACAATGCGACCATAGATTGTATCTTATCGGACTTTATACCTTCTTATAAAAAGTCTCCCATTTTGACAAGTTTAGGGAATTTCTGTCTCATCATGCCTATCATTTTCTCAAAGTAGATCCTTTCTTAAGCCTTGATAAAATACTTATTTAGCTCACAATCATTTAGCGGAGGTTGCGCCCTGGCGTCCTCTGACCTCCATCAACATGTATATTCTTGGAATGATTTAGACAGCTTCTTCTGCAAGTTTACCGGTGTGAACCTATCAAGAGTAATTTCTATGTTGAATCGGAAGCGATTTATAAAATCTTCTGCCATATCCTGCCATGCCCTCCAATTTTGGGGATCTTGTCGAGTGTACCAAGTACTTCCCCTGTCAATCTCCTTATGAACAACATCATTCTTAACTTTTCGTTTCTTCCTACTCCGACTAGCTTGTCACAGTAGGCCCTAAAATGTGCATGGGGATCGCATGTCCCATTCGGATGCTTTTACCCTACTGGCATATCCACATCAAGATGGATGCACAGATCCTCATAGTCTAGACTTTCTCTCCCTCAAACGACTTAAAGGTTCTTCATATGTTTTCTCAATGCTTGTAATTGCTCAGACACCGATTCCTCCTCCTTAAACTTAGCTTCCCTCTCCATTTCGGTATATTGATCAACTTCATAAGGCATTCTAACCGTGACAGGCACTGTGAAGGTGGGTTCTAAAATGGCATATACCGGAGGAACATATGGCTTATGTGCAGCGATATGTGTCGCGGGTATGTGTTGGTTTTGGTTAGTTGTGAAGGTGACTCCATCATGAGGAGGGGTGTGAACTGTGTTGGTGGTAACTTGTGGGTTTAGCGGCGTTTGAACGTGATTTGGTACTTAAGGAGTGTGTATGGGAAGGTTTTATGGGTTTGCAGTGGTTACTGGAGGTATAATCTGAGTGGTAGGGACTGAAGTTGGAGTATTGTTGGCTTGGTGAGTAATGGAAGGAAAATGGTCGGGGATTGAATCTAGAAAAGGAAAGAGGGGTGGTTGTGGGAGCGTCGTCACGGCCAGATATGCCAATTCCCGGATGTGTTGTACTTCATCCCTCAAATATTCTATCTCATGGGCCATCCTGGCCACATGTTCATCATTCCTCGTATCATCCTTCTCTCCCGATCACCCCGGGCTATCAGCTATTACCAGAGCGTGTTCAGTGGGTTATCTGTCGTAGACATCTTCCCTTTTGATCTTAGATTGTACGGTGGTTCCGCAAGTTTTGGGTCAACACAAACCAACTTTTCTTTTGGGGAATAAGAATAAAGTATAAAAAAATAGAAGTCAATTTCAGTATTTTCACAAGTAATGGTCACACAGAGCAGTTAGTTCACATATTCAGGCAAGCATGTTTTCCTACATTTTGGGGACCTCTCTTTGCCGGAGGTAGGCCTAAGTCGCAAGTATTTGACCCATTCGGATTCGAAGCAAATTTTTATTTTCATTGATAGTGTTTGGATTGTAATGGGCGGGAGAATAGGTTAAATCATTATTTCCAACATTCACATAATTACATGGGCTCAAACAAACTTTCCCTTAGGGAAATGAGAAAGTTTGGGATAGATACAAAGTGGGAAAGGGGGGAAATTAAACAACTTCTAGTAACCATCCCCGGAATCATTCCCCATCTCTTCATCATCTTCTGGTTCTTCCTCCGTGTCTTCTTCAAATTCTTCTCCATCGTCATTGAACTTAGATGCTTTATCTGAGTCTTCCTCCAGTTCTGTCTCAAACTCAATCTACATACACTCCACTACTCGGTCATCATCCTCGGCGGGTGGCAGCATATGATCAATAGATCCCGGGACCACTTGGCGATGCATGGAGGTAGTCACAAGATAGTGTGGCAAGATCTCATGATAGATTTGCAAAGTCGTCACTGCATCCTCTAGCCAGGCTTCCTTCCCTGCTTGGTTAGGCTAGCTTGTCTTCTTCGTTGATCCATACGTAATATTCTGGAGTGCACCACAAGTTTTGACCCATTGGCATTGTGACCAGATCATTCCACTCCTTCTAAATCCTTCTTATCCTTGGTATCAGGATCTTCCCGTTGTATTTGTCCTCATACAGTATTGTCCTCGTCGAGAGAGGTACATCCTAAATCAATTCGAACTGCCTGAGAACTCGTAGGAGTGAGTATGACTGGATGCCCTTAAGTCCTATCAGCTCAATGAAATATTTCTGAGGAGTACTTAGGATTGCCCTTCCGCCTAGCCATGACAGGTTCCAATTGACCCATTCTCCGCTTAAGTTGGTCAGTATCTCTCTCCGCTCTTCCTGTCTATGCAGGGAGACCCAATGTCTCATCCTCTCATTGTGACTTCGAATCATGTTGCTGACACCCATAAATTAGTCAAATGTGGCCTCTCGCTGAAAGAAATGCTTTGTGGAACATATTTGAAGCAGCAAGTTACAACCCTTGACGAAATCATATCCTCGAGAACATACGGACAAAGCCCTGAGGATCTTTTCTAACACCATGGGTACACGAGTGGCTTGTAGGCTGCCTCGAAATGTTGCTAGAACCACAAGTAGAAAGTTGATATTGATCAGTCCTATTTTACTCTAAAAATGCATGATTACTTCTTTCTAAGAGTTTTTAACTTCACATTAATCTCATTGAGAACAAGTCATGTTGTTATACCCAAACAGTAGAAATAGAAGGTTTGCTTAGAGTTCACAAGCTAAGTCTAATTCATTTAGGAGGGCTTAGTGAAGTATCAAAGACAATGTAGGCATGTATATGATCATGAAGGGCAAGTAGAGGCATTAAAGAACAAGATGAGTGCAAGATCACAAGGACACACATAGGGGACACTTAACAGGGGTTATATTTTTTCAAAAATGAAAGTGTTATCATCATAGAATCAAGCTAACAATGTTACTGTATGAGTTCTCAAAGTAGAGGTATTATTATTGTAACGGCTGTTTTGAATATTACAGGCATATTCCCCCATTTACTGCTCAAATTGTACTTTACAATTGTTATATAACTTGTCGGGGTAATTGGTTCGGGTCTGGTGAGGTCTTGGAATGAATTGGAACACTTAGTTCCAAAGTTTAAAACTTAAGTTAAAAAGGTTGGTTGGATGTCGACCTATGTGTAAACGACCTCAGAATAAAGTTTTGATGATTCCAATAGCTCTGTATGGTAATTTTGGACTTAAGAGCGTGTCCGGAAAATTATTTGGAAGCTCGTAGCTAAATTAGGGTTGAAATAGCGAGATTAGAAATTTAAGTTTGGAAGTTTGACCGGGGAGTTGACTTTTTGATATCAGAGACATAATCCGATTCTCGAAATTGGAATAGGTCTATTATGTCATTTATGACTTGTGTGCAAAATTTGAGGTCAATCGGACTTGATTTGATAGGTTTTGGCATCGAATGTAGAAGTTGAAATTTCTTAGTTTCACTACAAAAAAAAATGAAATTAGCTATGAACATCGTCGCTAATCTGTCGCTAAAATGCTCGTAGCTAGCAGAATTTCTTAATAATCCGTCCCTAAAGAAGATTAGCGACATATTTTTCTATTTAGCTACAGAATTTATCCGTCACTAAATGAAATTTCATTAGGCTTGAATCGGTGTATGATTCGTGTTTTTAGTTGTTTGATGTGATTTGAGGTTTAGACTAAGTTCGTATGATGTTTTAGGACTTGTTGGTGTATTTGGTTGAGGTCCCGGGGGCCTAGTTTCGGATGGTTAACGGATCAAATTTGGACTTAGAACAATTGAAACTTGTTGCTGCCCACTGATGCAATCGCACCTGCGAAAATTGGCTCGCAGGTGCGAGCTCGCAGAAGCGAGCCTGGTATCATAGAAGCGCGACCGAAGAAGCGACAAAATGGTCGCAGATGTGGCCTGGGCTAAGGGGAACTGGCACCGCAGAAGCGAGTCTGTAGAAGTAGACTTCTTGTCCGCAGAAGCGAAGGAAGTCGTAGAAGCGGTTACTTCACCGCAAATGCAGAACCGCAAATGCGGGTAAAATTCCGCAGAAGCATAACCTCTGGACAGTGTACAAAAACATAGGGTTCCGGCATTTTTCTCATTTTGGACATTTTCAACATGGTTTTGGGCGAATTTTCTGAGAGAATTCACGGAAAATCTTGAGTTAAGTCGCTTGTGATCATTGTTGGTCAATAATATTGGATTATAATTGAGTATTTGCTTCATGTGATTCGAAGCCAACCACTATGTATTGCAAGAAAGTCTTCGACTAGATTACGTGTTTTTTAGGTGAAATTAGAGGATTTGGGCCTAGGGATTTCAATATAAGAATTTAAGATTTGGAGGTCGAGTTGATGTCAGAATTTGGTAAATTTGGTATGGTTGGACTCGTGGTTGAATGAGCGTTCATATTTTATAACTTTTGTTGGGTTCCGATACGTGGGCCCCACATGCGATTTTAAGTTAAAAGATTTGGATTTTTGTTGGAAAATTAGTATTTTCATATGAAATTAATTCCAATAATTTGTATTGACTTAATCGAATTAATTGTAACTAGATTCGAGGCGATCGGAGGCCGATTCGCGAGGCAAGGGTATAGCGGAGTAAAGAATTACACGGTTTGAGGTAAGTAACATTTCTAAACTTGGTTCTGAGAGTATGAATCCCTGAATCTTGTGTTATATCAATTGTTGGAGGTGACGCACATGCTAGGTGACGAGAGTGTGGGCGTGCACCATAGAAATTGTGACTTAAATAAATTATGTGGAGTTGTAAAATTAAAGAATCATGTTATTATCCGAATATTCTCCACGTGTTAGGGAAATTGAGCTGAGACTCGTATTAAAGACCATGTTTAGGCTACGTGCCGATATTTGGGGACCCATAGGGTCGTGTTGCTGTTGAATTTAATTGTTTTAAAATATACATTTCATACTCAGTCTTGTCCATCCATTGTGAGGATATTGATGGGATCGAGCTGCGCGCTGCAGTAGGCCATATCGCTTTATATTTATTATTATATAGATCGGGGTTGCCCGCCTGCAGCAGGCCATATCGGCTTTATATCACGCTTGGGCTGAAGGAGCCCCTCCGGAGTCTACACCCCCCACAGCGAGCGTAGATGATTATATTCGGGATGGACTTCCCAGGGCATGGACTTGCCTTATTTATTTATAATTGTGATGAATTCCCTGGACATGGATCTTGTCCGAATTATTTATATTTGGGGATAAATTACCCCTAGTCTAGATTGGCCTTATACGATATTGATTGACTGACAGACAGTTGATGTATATATATACATGGGATAGATCTTCCCCGGGCTGGATTGGCAATATACAGTATTGAGTGACCGAGTAATTTGTGATCGTGAGTACACGAGGTTTTTCCACTGAGATGTCGTATTCCTCATATTATTCAGAATTAGTCTATTTTACTTGTACTGAGTTTAACTGTTGAACTTGAAAGCATGCCTACATTTCTGTACCGTTATTGCTATACTGGATTGCACCTGCTAAGCTCGTCACTACTTTCAAAGGTTAGTCTTATTACTTATTGAGTTGGTTGTACTCATACTACACTCTGCACCTCGTGTGCATATCCAAGTGCTTTTGGATACGGCGGCAGTTAGATCTCAGAGTGTTATCAGTTGGAGACTATCAAGGTAGTTGCTTGGCGTTCGCTGACCTTGACTCTCTTCCTTTCAGTTATTGTATTGTTCTGTATTTTCAGACAGTGTTGTTATCAGTCAACTTTGTTATCATTTAGATGCTCATGCACTCAGTGACACCGGATTTTGGGAGTGTTTTGTATCTGTAATTGTGAGGTTTTCTATTGAATTCAAATATTATATTTTTGAACTTAAAAGATATTGTGGTTTATTGAGATTTTTGGCTTGCCTAGTATTAAGATAGGCGCCATCACGACATGCGGATTTTGGGTCGTGACAAGTATATTGGGGGAATCTGTTAAGAAAGTCTGGTATGGGGTTTCAGATATAATGGAACTTAGCAGCAACACTTTGGTTCAACCAATGTAACATTATAACTTAAATACATCTTATCCACACCTCATGGCTTAAATTAAGTGTAGAGAAATCTCAGAATATACACAAAGTGACACAAAGATCCAACTAGATTAGGGCATTCTCACATAAGCAGTCATGAGTTCAATCGAGTGATTAATGAGCTTCTAAAAAAATCAACAGAATCATAGAGACATATTAAAGAGATAAAATAGGTTTAAAGGTCATGAGCTAGTATATCTAAACTAAGATAACAATCTAGTTTTACCACTAAACATGCTCATACTTTGTTTAAGTTTAGGTTATTGAGTGAACCATTATGAAATGCAAAATAACATTCAAGGAAGATTAGCATAACAATCATAATAGTAATAATAGAACATTCAAAGAGGCCAAAAACTAGATATTAGGAACATTTAAGAAGTTCTTTAGTTGTTTTCAAAGTTAACAGTAGATATGAATCATCATATGCTTATTAAGATCAACACATAATTCTAATTTCAATAACTCAAAGAAGTTCATGATCGTAGATCTATTTAACAGTCATTAGTAAACACATAAAACAGTCAAAACATGAATGCATAGTTAATAATATCATTCAGCAATAGGTAGTAGAACATTTCACGTCCAGCAACTTAAACTAATAAAAGAAGAACAAGGTCGAGCTTTTACTAACCTCATTTGGGGCAACAAACTAAACGATTATACAAATTAGCCATTTAGGAAGCCAAAAGCTCAAACTCTCAATCAGTAACAGACTCAGAACCAGAAAGAGAGAGGAAAGTAGAGATTGAGTAAGAACTCAAACTTCTACAAAATAATAGCTAAACAACACTATATTGTGTATTAATTTCTCAAATATTAGGTGTAGTTGGTGTGTTCTTGGTGAGTGTATTTAAGGCCTCTATTTATAGTGGTCATTGAGCCTTAGGGTTTCAAATTCAAAACATGGTAGTGGAGAGTGACGATGAATGATGATGTGAGCAACATCGAGTGAAATTAGAGAAGACAGAGGTGAGAACAGTGAGAGTTTTTACCTAAGATAGGGAAACGGTCTGTTAAAGGCAAAAACCACCAGATAAAAGGCCCAATGTCCAGAGGTCACTACGATTGACCTCTGGACCAAGAATAATGATAATAACACTGGAGAGATAGCTATGCATGCCATAGATTTGCAAGGACGAAGGAAAAATCAGACGAGTTGAAGTTTCATCTTCTAGGTATAGTGTTTTTAAATTAGGGCTTTTGAATTTAATCCATAAAAGAGGAAACATTCAGTGAGAATCACGGATGCAAGAGATAGTAAGGATGAATCTCTGGATGGATTCATGACCTTTGTCATGGGCGGCTTTCCAGCCATGCCCCATGACCCCTTGAACGCGTCCCGTGGCATCCTGGCAAGCCTCCCAACGCCCATTGCCATGGTCGGCCCCGTGGTCTCGGTAGCTCCAAGTGACAAGCACGCATGTGCCTCTGTCGCCCACTGATAGCCATCGCCAGCGCCCAGCCACAGGCAGATGCCAACAGTGTTGCGCGTAGACCCTGATGCTAAAGACAAAGTTGCTGCCAACGGACTTGTTTCTGCTTTGTAGAAGGCTAAGTCCTTTTCATTGTAAATATAGAGTAGTTTTACTGCATTTTCTTTAAGTGTGATTTTCCAGCTTTCATAGGTCTAGTCATATAACTTTGGTTTATTTATTTTAACCATTATTAAGGGGGACCAAGCAATCAAACTTTCAAGCAAGCAAACAATTCTCTGTACTGGTGTCCCCCCCTCCCCTCCGACACCGTGTTATTACCGTGTTGTTTTTTTGTAATAGTTTTCATTCAATGCAATCAAGATTTCTTTCAATCTCAATTCTTTTTTCTGCTCTCTCTCTCAATTGATCACGACATTGGTTTTCCCGTACGGCACTGACAATCTAGTCTAGCGTATGGAGGGGACCTCAGTTGGTGGAAAGCAATCGCACTGACATCGGTTGCTTAGCCTTACGTCACCCTTCCAAGGAACTTCAGGAAGGCGCCGCGTAGCAGTTGGTATCAAAGCCTAGGCTCACCATCGGACGAGGGATTACATTGCAATTACCACCATTTTTTACCATGGTGAATTATGGGGATCGCATCGCGACTCTTGAGGGAACGGTTGACGCATTACGGCCCATCATGGAAATGGAGCCTAACCTAAAAACCAGCCTAGTGCAAAGGTTGGACGACCTGGACCGCAGACTGATCCAGGCTGAAGTTGACATAGAAAACATTAGTCGCGACTCTGAAGGAGACCGCCAAACGGCAGCCACAGAGGTAGCCAAAAAGTTTGGTAAATTCGAGGTCCTCCAACAAGAGCGCGCCGAGGATTTAGCCAACAGGGCACAAGAGGCAGACAGGGTTACTGCCATGCAACAAACTATAGACAACTTGACAGGCCAGCTCAACGTTGTCAATGCTGCTTTACAAGGCCTGCTTCGAGAAGGTGGAAACCAAATCGGGGGTATTGTGAACCTCACCCCTGTGGCCCAAAAACTGAAAATTCCTGAGCCAAAGCCATATAGTTGAGCTCGGAATGCCAAAGAAGTGAAAAACTTCATCTTCGACATTGAACAATACTTTGATATCGTAGGGGCCTAGAAGAAGCTAAGAAGGTAGCAACTACTGCCATGTATCTTCAGGGTGATGCCAAACTCTGGTGGCGGGTGAAATACAAAGCCATCAAGGCTGGTGAAGATGCCCTCGAGACATGGGCAGAACTGAAGGCAGCCATACGCCTACAGTTCTTCCCCGAAAATATTGAGTACAATGCTAGGAGAAAGCTACGGGAGCTCCGCCAGACCAAATCAGTACGGGATTACGTGCGGGAATTCTCTGCGCTCATGTTGAACATCCGCGACATGGGGGACAAAGACAAACTCTTCACCTTCCTGGAAGGGTTGAACCCTTATGACCGCATGGAGTTGCAAAGACAAAGGGTAGACACGTTACCTAAGGCAATCCAAGTAGCAGAGTGCCTTGGGGATTATCAAGTGGAAGCCCGAAAGGACAGGCCTCAACAGCCTGTCCGAGGAGGATACAAAGGAGGTCAGCCGAACACTAGTGGCCGTAGCAGAAGTGGAGGAGACCGCAGTGCAACCAAATCTAAGGCTCCTTCCTCATGCAGTACTAGTGTTGCATCTAACAACAATGATCGGGGGAGGAAACCTCCCTCAGGATGCCGTCATTGCGGCGGACCACATTGGAATAATGAATGCCCACATGCACAGATGAACACCCATCAAGTTTTTGAGGATGGGACGGATGACGATGCCGATGATGCGGACCAAACCGAACCAGTAGGTTCATTCAATGCCATTGTTGGATCTATTTTTGAACCCCTAGCAGGAACCAGTGCTGGTATCCGTAAGAAGAAGGACCCATGTCCAATCGCCAAGAAAGGGAAAAAGAAGGCGAACGAGAGGACTCCTCCTCATCAAGAGAGGACCTTAATGTTCGTTAACATGAAGGTAAATGGCAAGCCTATTCGGGCGATGATAGACACGGGTGCTACCCACAACTACTTAGCCTCGACTCAGGTGGAGCGCCTTGGCCTAGTTGTAGGAAAGGGAAAAGGTCGTGTCAAGGCTATCAACTCACCACCTCAGCCAGTGGGTGGAATAGCCAAAGAAGTACCGGTGAAACTTGGCCCTTATGAAGGAAAGTTCAACCTGCGCGTGGTGATCATAGATGACTTCGAGTTGATAGTGGGGTTGGAATTCCTGAGACAAACCAATACCATGCCCGCACCGTATGCAGACTTGCTACTGATGATGGGAGAAAATGGGGCCAAGCCCTGCATTATTTCGTGCATTCCCATGAAGATGGCCGCCGAGAACATCTCGGCCTTGTAGTTGAAGAAGGGGGTAAAAAGACATGAATCCACGTTCCTGGCTACCCCTGCATGGAAGATATAGAACTCTCCTCGGGTCCCATTCCTACACCTGTGAAGGAGTAGCTTCTGGAATTTGAAGACATCATGCCACAAGACATGCCAAAGCGTCTTCCGCTTAGGCGAACTGTGGACCATGAGATTGAGTTGGTGCCGGGTGTGAAGCCACCTGCCCGGGCGCTGTATAGAATGTCACAACCCAAACTCACCGAGCTTCGGAGACAATTGACGGAAATGCTAGACACAGGGATCATCGTGCCCTCCAAGTCCCCATACGGGTCCCCTGTGCTATTCCAAAAGAAACATGATGGTATTTTACGACTCTGCGTGGATTACCGGGCTCTAAACAAAATCATCGTGAAAAACAAGTACCCTACTCCGCTAATGGCAGACTTGTTTGATAGACTGGGTGGTGCGACGGTATTCACCAAAATAGACCTGAGGACAGGTTACTAGCAAGTTCGGATTGCAGAGGGTGATGAGCACAAGACGACCTGTGTGATAAGATATGGGTCGTACGACTTCCTTGTTATGCCCTTTGGCTTGACTAATGCGCCAGCCACATTTTGCACCTTGATGAACTAAGTCTTCCGAGAATACATTGATGAATTCGTCGTGGTTTATTTGGATGACATTGTGGTATATAGCCAGAAACTAGAAGAACACTTGGAGCACTTACAGAAGGTCCTAGCCCGATTGCGGGAGCACGAACATATGCGAAGCTATCCAAGTGCTCCTTTGCTTAGAAACAAATTGACTTCCTCGGACATGTCATCGAGGAAGGGCGGATCAAGATGGACCAGTAGAAGATTCAGGCCATCACAGAATAGCCGCCTCCTAAGGATATCCATGCCTTGAGGTTGTTCCTTGGCCTATGCAACTTCTATCGGCGTTTTGTGAAAAGTTACTCCCTCATTGCTGTGCCGCTGGCAGAACTTCTCAAGAAGGTCACGCCATGGGATTGGGACCCCAAGCGAGCAGAGGCGTTCAATGCATTGAAAAATTGCTATGTCTAGTAGCCCAGTCTTGGCCCTCCCTGACTTGGCCAAGCCATTCGAAGTACAAACGGATGCCTCCGACTATGCACTTGGTGGGTATTGCTACAATAAAGGCATCTCGTGGCGTACGAGAGCCAGAAACTGAAGGATGCAGAGCGGTGCTATGCCGCCCATGAGAAAGAATTATTGGCTGTCGTTCATTGCTTACGCCTTTGGAGGCATTATCTACTGGGAGACCCATTCGTGGTCAAGACAGACAGCACAGCCGTTAGCCATTTCATGACCCAGTCAAAGCTGAATGGTCGACAGGCTAAGTGGCAGGAACTCCTAGCAAAATTTCACTTCAACCTGGAGTACCGAAGTGGGAAGACCAATCATGTTGCTGATGCGCTCAGTCGGAGAGCTGATCTAGCATCGGTGTGTGTACTCACCGCCCTAAGGGGAAGCGAAGTAACCACCACCATAAAAGACCAGATACAGGATCTACTCATCAAGGATCCTGCTGCACAGTATTTGGTTGATTTGGTAGGACAGGGCAAGACTCGCCAGTTCTACACCGAATACGGTTTCCTGAAAGTGAAAGGGAACCGACTTTATGTTCCTAAAGGAGCAGATCTGCAAAGGGTTCTTCTGGCAGAATGCCACGATACTTTGTGGGCCGGTCATCCCAGTGAGGAACGCACCATGGCATTGCTTCGCCGTTCATATTATTGGCCTCATCACTGTGGGAAAGCGTTTCCCTAGACTTCATCACCGGATTGCCCAAGGTCGGAGATCTCACAACTATCTTGGTTGTGGTGGATCGGTTTTCCAAGTATGCTACCTTTATAGCAGCCCCACAATATATATCAGCAGAAGATACAGCTCGACTCTTCTTCTCTCATGTCATCAAATATTAGGGCCTACCTAAAGACATTGTTAGTGATCGCGACTCACGCTTCACTAGAAATGTTTGGACCCAACTCTTGAAGTGTCTCGGGCCAAAATTGAGTCATAGCTCAAGTTTTCATCCGCAATCAGATGGCCAGACGGAGCGATTCAATGGCATGCTAGAGGAATATCTCCGACACTTTGTGACGGGATCGCAGAAGAACTGGGTGATGCTTCTGGATGCTGCTCAACTGTGTTTCAATTCACAAAAGAGCTCAAGTACCAACAAAAGTACTTTTGAAATTGTTACCGGACAGCAACCGCTACTCCCACACACTGTGAACGCCCCAAACATGTCAAAATCTCCTCGGGCTGCTAGCTTCTCAAAAGAATGGAAGCAAAATATGGAGATAGTGCGGAGCTATCTTGTCAAAGCCCAAAAGCAGATGAAGAGGCATGCTGATCAGAATCGTCGCTTTGTTGAATACCAAGTGGGAGAAAAAGTGATGGTCAAAATCCCAATGCGGCACTTGTTTGCAGGGGTCCATGACCCTCGCCTATTGCAAAAATATATTGGACCCTTGTCCATTGAAAGGCGCATTGGGAAAGTTGCATATCGGGTGGATACCCCAGCTTGGTGGAAAATTCATCCTGTTTTCCATGTCAGTCTCCTGAAACCTTTTCAGGAAGATATGGAGAATCCTTCACGAAGCCAACTCACAATACCAAGTATTCGAGGTCCCAATTCAATCGGGCAAAGGCGTGCTGAAGCTATTCTTGATGATCGAGTGATTCACGCCTCAAGGAAAGATCACCAAGAGTTCTTGGTGAAATAGCAGGGATGTGATGCAGAGGAGAACACTTGGGAGACCGGAACAAACCTCAAAGCCTATAAGAGCCTGATTGATGATTACCTTGCAAGGAAGGCACCGAGGACGTCGCCAAATCAAGTGGGGGAGAATGTCATGGGCGGCTTTCCAGCCATGCCCCATGACCCTGTGGACGCACCCCGTGTCCTGGCAAGCCTCCTAACGCCCATTTCCACGGTCGGCCCCGTGGTCTCGGCAGCTCCAAATGACAAGCGCGCATGTGCCTCTGTCGCCCCACCGATAGCCATCGCCAGCTCCCAGCCACAGGCAGATGCCAACAGTGCCGCGCGCGTAGACCCTGATGATAAAGACAAAGTTGCTGCCAACGGACTTGTTTCTGCTTTGTAGAAGACTAAGTCCTTTTCATTATAAATATAGAGTAGTTTTACTGCATTTTCTTTAAGTGTGATTTTCCAGCTTTCATAGGTCTAGTCATGTAACTTTGGTTTATTTTTTTAAGCATTATTAAGTGGGACCAAGCAATCAAACTTTCAAGCAAGCAAACAATTCTCTGCACTGGTGTCTCTCCCCCCGATACCCCGACACCGTATTTTTTTTCTGTAATAGCTTTCATTCAATACAATCAAGCTTTCTTTCATTCTCAATTCACTTTTCTGCTCTCTCTCTCTCAATTGATCACGACATTGATTTTCCCGTACGGCACTGACAATTTAGTCTAGCGTACGGAGGGGACCTCAGTTGGCGGATAGCAATCGTATTGACATCAGTTGCTTAGCCTTACGTCGCCCTTCCAAGGAACTTCAGGAAGGCGCCGCGTAACACCTTGCACGAATTCGTGCAAGGTCTTCGATTGATTTGAGCTGTGAGGTTGAGAGAAAAGGAAGAGAAAGGGGAAGGGGGCGGCCGGGCATGTGGGACAAATGATTAGGGTTTGGGAGATGGGGGAGCCGTCTCTAGGTTAAGCTTAGGAGGTTAGATCTGGGCCATTGATCTTTTAGATCAACGGTCCTAATATTTTGGGGTTAAAACATCTTTATGGAAAATTTTGATGGTCGATGGATTCTTGTGATCCAAGGGTTAGGATTGAGTCTCTAGACATTTTAATTTTAAAGGGAAAATAGAGATAAAAATCGTGGGTCGTCGTTGATCACAGAAACGGACGGCCTAGATGATTTGTGTTTGTTTTGTGAGTGTGGAAGACGAGTGACGTGGCAGGTCATGATTGGTTAAAAAGTAATGGCAAGGATTGCCAACAGGGATTGAAGGGGTTGTTTGGGTTGGGTATTTTCGGACGTGGGTTTGTATATTGGGCCAAAATTAGTTTTAAATAGCCAATATTTGTTTAATTAAAGAATTGCAATCATAGCCCTTTGGCTTTTAACCCTTTTAAAATTAATTTAAATAAACTTAATTATTTTCAATAAAATATAGTAAAAATTATAATTATCAAATATACTACCAATTATTATAATTAATTATGTATAAAATACCTTATTTTCTAAATTGTAACACTAATTCTGAATTATTAGCACAGTAATCTAATTGATTAGAAATTAAGGAGTAATTTATTAAATTGATTGTAAAGCCTATGTGACATATATGAAAATTATTTTTATAATCTAAAAATAGTAAGCATGGTATATTTATAATTATAACATTGAATTATCAGTTTTAAAATTACTAATACTAAATTAATTTTGTAAAAATAAGTATTATTGATTGAAAATATTTTCAAAACATTCATTGTAATTATTAAGTATAAATAAATTAATTTTAAAAGGGAGGGTCAAAATTGGCCGTCAACAGCACCCTATCAAGGAGCTAGATTATAAACCCCGGCCAATTGATTTGCCTCCACTATCCAGACACTCCATAAGAACTGGGTCCATGAAAGTAGCAATATGCCTTCTCTCTTGTCTGGGCAAAACTACTTTGTTGACAAATTCAAAAAGCACTTTGTGGGCAAGTTTTATTTCACTCCTATAAACAGTCCTGAGTTGCAACTCTAAGTCTCTATCAGCAAATTTCTTGGTGATGGCAAGGGAGGTTGGTAGGTTTTCTAGGCTAGGCCATTTTAACTTTTTGAAGTCATTGTACCCTTCAGCAGGTACCCCTAGAATCTCTCCTAGTTTCTTGTCATCAAAACTCACTTTCACTCCCTTTCACTACACTGGTTACCCTTCCATTCTTGATTTCATAGTTTGTAAAGAACTCCATAATTTCAGCTCGGGCTAGTTTGCCTTCCAGCTGAAGGACCATGTCCTTCCAGCCCTGAAATTCTAATTTCTCCAACAGCAGCACCATTCCTTCCTCCTCCAAATCTCTAAGGAGTCTACCCTTCAAAATTGTTTTGTTTGCCAAACTTCACCATCTTGTCCTGTTCATCATCAGTCTCCTCTTCTTCCTCACTCTCTTCTTCCACTACTAGCACTTTTCTTGATTTTCTAGCAGACCTGGTTCTTTTTGCCAAGGCAGAGGGTTCTGTATCAGCAGACTTTGCAGGGGACTTCTTTTTGGAGGTCTTTCTTTTCTTAACACTTGGAGTCATAGCCTTCATTTCTGGGGTTCTCCTGTTTGGCCTTCTTTCAATTTCTCCTTTATTTTCTTGATTTGTTCACTGCCAGCGACTACTTTATGAGCAATCATATTTAGACGTCCTTTCTTGGGACTAGGGGTGGTTGAAGGTGTGGGTTATGGTGCTTTGGGTGGTGAAGAAGCGTTCTCAGTCATCTATGGATTTCCAGATGGGTTGGCTATTAGATGAGTGTAGAAGAAATGAGAGAAGGTTGAGAGAGTTTGGAGTCTTGAATTTTCAAAGATTAGGAGTAAAGAAACGGGTAAGGCCTATCAATTTAAAGAGGGAGAGATGAAGTGTGTAACGGCAACATTAGAAGTCTAATCAACTTGGGAGTGTCCGTTTGAAGAGACGTTGGACTCTTTCCCAAATATTTAGGCAATTATGGTGTGTGGGATTTTGTATTGAGAAACTGGTTCGTTGGTAACTGATTTTTTCAAAAAGGAGGTTAGGATTAAGTAGGACTCTTTCAAATCATGATCCAAATACAATTATTCCAATATATGCGGAGTGGAGAATACATACCTTATAATTTTGATGAACCAGGTTCTTTACTGACGTTCTCTTGTGTAAGACTAAATTTTTCAAGAAAATAAGGGTAATATCATTGGAGATCAGTAAGATATTTTAGAACATGGCACAAGAGTATACTTAATAAAAGTATTAGACTGAGCAATATCTAATCTAATTATTTACAAAATTCATAAATTATCTAATCAATTATTGAGTTTGAATTGGTTCCTTTTATGTGATCTTAATCATACCTAATTCTAACACATTCCTTTCAAAATGATCTTTACTTAGATCTTTTGTGAAGATGTCAGCTATTTGCTTGTCAGTAGCACAAAATTCCACAGTGATCAAACATTTCTCATAGTTGTTGCTCAAAAAGTAATGCCTAACATCTATGTGCTTAGTTTTTTTGTGATGAACCAGGTTCTTGGTCATACTAATTGCACTAGTGTTGTCACAAAAAATAGGGATACAAACTACATCAATTCTAAAGTCCATAAATTGTTGTTTGATCCACAACAATTGAGCACAACATGAGGCAACAGACACATACTCAGCTTCAGTAGTAGACAAGGCCACATAATTTTACTTTTTGGTGGCCCAAGACACAATACATGAGCCAAAAAAGTGTGCCATACCTGAAGTGCTCTTTCTATACGCAAGAAAACCTACATAATCAGCATCAGCATATCCCACTAAGCTAAAATTACTACCTTTTGGATACCATAGGCAGAGATTAGTGGTGCCTTTTAGGTATCTCAAGATCCTTTTGACAGTCGTCAAGTGTGACTCCTTTAGATTTGCTTGGAATCTAGCACAAAGTCCTACACTGAAAACATGTTAGGTCTACTAGAAGTAAGATATAACAAAGAGCCAATCATTCCCCTATACATCTTCTAATCAACAGATGAATCAGGTTCATCCAAATCCAATTTTGTGGTTGTTGTTATAAGAGTGTCAATTTCTTTGGAATCTTCCATCAAGTGAAAGGAACTGGTTCTTGTTTCTTGTCATGTGCTTTGAGCAGCCACTATCCATGTACCATATTTTGTTGCTCCCCTTCACTTAGACCTGCAAAAGGAAATCAGAGGTTAGTCTTAGGAACCCAAACTAGTTTTAGTCCCTTTCTATAGGCATAAGGATAAATCAAATTCTCTTTAGCCCAATTTGGCAGCCTATTTTTCCGTAGAACAAATTTTTTATTCTTTTGATCTGCCTTTTCTTTTGCAGTGCAATCACTCTTATAGTGACCAGTGTTATCACAGTGTGTGTAAATTTTATTTTCAGGGAGTGTAAGGTACTTGCTTTTGGGATCCCACTTAGGTGTAGAGTTCCCAAAGCCAAGTCATCTTTTGTTGCTTCTATGATGTACTTGTAGTCATGAAAGTGCATCAGAGGACTTGTTCCATTTACAAGTTCTGTCTAGCTCATGCTTAACTTTGTTCAGGTCCTCATTTAAGACTTGTTCCTCCCTTTTATACAACTCATCTATCATTTTACCTACATTCTCTTCTAAAGTGAGTTGTGTGTCACTAGCTGTCTTTTTACCTATTCCTAATTTCAATTTTAGATTTCAGATCTAAGTTGTAGGACAGTTGTATCAAGTGCATGAACCTGGTTCTTTAACACGGTATTTTCACTTTCGGTTTCACAAGCCCTAAATTTCAGATTTTTGCACTTAGCATTCAAAATGACACATTCTTTTGACAACTGTTCCTTTTTACTATTTACATCATCATATTCATCAATCAGCTCTAGTAGTAATTCAGACAATCTTTCTTTAGAAAGAAATTTAATCTTGTCTTTGAGATGAAAGACACTTACCTCAGTTTCTTCATCAGATTCTCCAATAGTCATTAGTGCTCGTTCATTATCGTCATCATCTGAGCTTTCGTCTAAGCTTTCTTCCCAAGCAGCTACCATAGCCTTGGTTCATCCATTGTTGTTGCCTTTCTTGGGATGAACCTGTTTCTTGTTCTTGTTACTTCGTTCAGCTCTTTCCTTCCTCCACTCAATCTCCCACAACGGACAACTCTTGATCATGTGATCAGTCTTTCCAAACTTGTAACAACCATCATTGGTTTGTTTCTCCGAAGCTCTTGCCTTGCTGTAGTTTTCACTTCTTGAAGAGCCCTTTCCTCTCCTTAGGTACTTCTTGAAGTCTTTGGTGATCATTGTCATTTCATCCTCTTCCAAATCAGAACCTTCAGTGATTCTGAGTGCCAAACTTCTTTCCTTCTTAGGTACATCCATTTTCATAGTTTTTCTCCTAAGTTCATAAGCAGTGAGATTTCTAATTAATTCATGCAAAGGGAGTATAGCAATATTCTTAGATTCCTGAATAGCAGTGATCTTGCTTTCCCAAGTAATTGGCAAGATCCTAGTAAGTATCTTCTCAACTCTTTATTCTTCAGGGATAATCCTGCTAAGAGATTTTAGTTCATTTATCAATGTAGTGAACCTTGTGTACATCTCCTGAATGGTTTCTCCATCCTTCGTAGCAAAGTTTTTATACTGAGAGTACAGTAGAGTTCCTCTTGATCTCTTCACCTAAGTTGTTCCTTCATGGGCCACTTGTAGTGTGCCTCGAATTTGCTTAGCAGTGAACAACATTGGATTCTGCTGTACTCATCTGGACCAAGTCCACAAACAAACTATTTCTTGGCGTTGGCATTCTTTTCCCACTTCTTCACATCCTCAGCATTGCAATAAGTTCTTGTCTTTGGCACATCTACTCCTTCAGTATTTTTCTTCAAAGTAGCCGGTAGACCATTAGTGACAATGTCCCATAGCTCATAGTCTTCTCCCTGTATGTGATCTCTCATTCTTGACTTCCACCAAGAGTAGTACTAGCCATTAAAGAATGGTGATCTTGCAGTCGATTGCCCTTCCCAATTTTCAGATGGTGCACCCGTCTTGATCTTTTCCTAAGGTGTTAGCCTCTTCAAGGATAACCCGCTCTGATACCAATTGATATTTTATACTTCAATACCACACAAGAGAGGGTGATTTGTGTGGTATCCAAATTTTTGCGTGCACAAATTATAAAAGGATATGGTTCTTCTACGTGATAGTTACGGAATAATAAATGCAGAAAGTAAAGAACACAAGTATTTTTGCGTGGAAAATCATCGATTCAAAAGGTGAATAAACCATGACCTATTTTCCAATAAGATTTTTTCCAACACTCCACTAAATCACTGAGCCAAAAACAGCATTTACAAAACTGTTGTAAACCTAAGGATTACCTCTAACCCTTTATGGAAACCAACCTTAGGCTGTTGCGATAACTTCAAGTTAACTCTAACTAGAACAATACAACTCAAAGTACCTAATACAAATGCTTTTAGAGAAAGCTGAAAGGTACAACTCAAAACGTCTACTATACTTTGAACTAGAAATAAAGAAAGACATATAAAACTCTTTATGTAACTGGTTCTTCAATCTGGTTCGTGTAGCTTCAGGATCGCACTCTTAAAACTCACAGAAATTGCTCACAAAATGCCTTGCTATTTTGCTCTCAATTCTGCTTAACTTCAGTTTATGTGCATCACCTATAAAAGAGAACACAACTCAATATATAGAATTAGTAGAATAAAGATTAACTAGAGTTCTAATGCTTTACTCTTCCATGGTGGAAGAGTTTTAGTTATCTTCAACTTCTAACTCCTTCCTTATCTATGATAGAGTTCTCTTCAAGTAAGGAGTTTTGCTCCTTATCAATTATACAACATTTTGTTCAGGAGTGCATGCTTTGTGCTTGAATCTGCCCATGTCCTGTGTACATTGTATATGGACCTAGTTCATTGTATGTGTTCCTTTGTCAATCATCAAAACAAAACTTAACCAAGCCAACAGTCTCCAACTCTAATTCACATCCAATGGATTTGCTCTCAGGCCCACAAAGAAGTTAAACTTTGGGAACAGTATGAGATTGAAAAGGAAAAAATAAATGAGGGTAAGTCAAAGATATAATTAACCAAGTGAAAAAAGATTTAATCTCAGCTGGATTAATTTTACAAAAATATATATTAGTGGAAATTGGAGAGGAAAAACATGGGTAATATTGTCATCTAATTAAAAGACCTGCTTTTGTTTGTTGTACCATGTTTACTAAAATGTAGTACCTTTGATTGTATCTGCATTTTCATAAATTATAATGTTATGATTTGCATACTGGAGACTTAATTTCATGTGTTAGTAAAGCTATTACTACCAAAATCAACTGCTTATACTGATATCTTTTATAAATATGACATGTATATATGTCCTCTATATTTCATTTACATTATTGTAAGACAAAATATCGTTTATTTTAAATTTTTCTTTATATTTGTGTTTTCATTGTGGAGATGCATCATTTATAGACAATTCCATTTAAAAATTCTCACAAGAAAAGTTAAAGAATAAGAATTTGGCAATTGTTTGGATTTCTAGTACACAAGCGTAATGCTTTTTTCGGCAAACCAAATAAAAAAGATATATGCTAACAGAAAATGGAAAGGATGTGAGATCATTGAAATGGACAAACGGTCCCAAAATTTATTTAAAATTGTGATAGTCAAATGACCAATAATTGGCAAGCAATTCCCTTTTAGAAATATATACTTTTAGCCGTTTTTAAAATAATAGTCGATAATATAATATATATATATATATATATATATATATATATATATATATATATATATTATACACCTTTTTCTTTTGTTAGCAAATGCAATTAATTTTGGCCAACGGCCAATTTTATATTTTGCACCCCTTTTTTGGGGTGAAAAGTTAATTCAGATGGCAAATAGCTACTTTTATTTATAGAAGGAGTATCAAAACCTTAGAAAACGTGAATGGTAAAGCACAATACTGACTGATATTATTTTGAAGACTAGGACGTTATAACAAGCAAATAGAAGATTTCTATCAAAGACATAAAGCTAAGAGCAGATTTAGTCGTAGACTAGGATACAACAACAACTAAAATCGAAGGAGTAATAGCATAAGAACAGATTAATTAGCTACCAAATTTCGAACCATACGTCATAATCCTCAGAATATTTTGTTTAAAAATAATTAAGAAGGGATCACAGGATTGTGCATCGATCTCTCTTACGGCTTTTCCTTCCGTTGCTTTGTGAAATTGAGTAGGCTCTTTTACTTTCTTCAATCCTCCTCCGCCGCCTGCTGTAAATATAAAAATGACATGACTTTCCGAATTAAGGAGTTAAATTTTCTCAGCATTTTAATTAAAAATGTAACTTATATATACTAGAACAATTATATTATAATGCTATGCAACCTGTTGTAACAAATTAACTGCCTTATGTCCAGGTTACTGATATTGTCTAGCTATAACATTTCTTCATTTCCAGTCATTAAAAGTTAAGAATTAAACTCATTTTCAGTACTTATTTTGAAGTTAAAGTTTATGCAAATGCCTCTACACTTTTCTTCTCCATTCTAATGTGTTAAAGCGAAGCTTTTATTATGTCGATCCAATTTTGCGCAATCAGATGCACGTAAAACACAAGCGTTTTTCTCATGTGGAAAAAAGAACAAACTTTTATGACAAATAAAGATCAAGAAAAAGCACGATGCTCATGCTTGATGTTGGTAATAGCAACCTTATCTTTTATTTCTCTTTTTCTAATTTTTCCTTGCTTTCTAACTTAATGACACTTTTGTTTCAAGTATGTAGTCGCCTTTTGTTAGGGAACGTTTTACCCCCAATGTGAAATTTTTCGGCGCGAATCCAGATTTAGTCGGGCCTCAATGTGGGTACCGGACACCGGGTGGGGAACCAAAAAAAACTTTTTGTTTTACTCAAATCTAATTTTTTTTTTTTAACGGGTGCAAGGAGGGCCAAAGTAAAGAAGAGTGTTGGGAGAGGAACTAAAAGTTTGCACATAAAAATTAGGACAAAAATATTTTAGTGTTTTCGAAGATGATAGTAAATTCGCACTTTGGACGAAAAAGAAGAATATGCTTTTATGGTTCTGAAAATTTGTGTCATGCTGGAAGAAAAGATGATAAAAAGAATATTCAAGAAACTAGCACGGAGAAATATAAACGATCAAAAAAATGAAGGAAAGAACGAAAAATTGGGGGGGGGGGGGGGGGGGGGGGGGGGGAAAGGAAATAGATGAAGAAAGGAAAGAGACGAAGATTTTGCTAATTTAACCCTTTGCAAGAACTAGATAGAATTTTTATGAATATATAGGTACACTAGTTACTCAAAATAAAAACCTTAGAAAGATATGTTATAAATATGTTAAAACATTTAGAAAGATATGTTATAAATATGTTTATTAACTTACAAATTTTAAAAATACTACCTCAATTCAATTTTATGTAGCAGGATTCGAAGTAAGAAGGTTAAACTATTTAAATTTTGGTGTAAATTTGATCATAAATTCTTTAATATTTTAAAATTAAATTTAAATATTTAGAAACTACATAAAATTTACTTTAGGTCAGAAGAGTTTCAGATTTAAATATTTTAAAAATCATTTTCAAAGAAAAGCCTTTTTTGATTCTCGAAATAGTAATAAAGCCGCATAAAAATGAAACAAATAAAGAATATCTTAACGTATGAAATGATATGGCACGTTTTTTGCCAAAAAAATTCTCTACTAACCTACACTACACAAAAAGGAGAACCCAACTCAAATCGAATAGTATCTCTTTTGTTCAACAAGTAGTAAAAAATCTAATCGAGTTAGTTTTGCGTGAAACCTAACCCGATCTGAAACAAAAGCAATAATTGTAAGATTCCTTTCTCCTTTTTATTCTTTTCTGGGTGGGAAGTCCAATCTACCAGGAGGGAATAGATGTTGTGTTGAGTGCTCACTTTCCCTTCTATAATCCACTTGTGTTAGGACAAGTTAAGCTATATTTGTACTGAAATGTCACTTTTTCTATCAAAATGTTAGTAATAGATTCTATTCCCGCTATAAATGCATTTGGATAAAGGGAATTTATTCGAAAAGGAAAGATAAAGAGATTTGAAAAGAAAGTAAGATCAGTAGAAGTCTTCTTTAGCAAAAGCTTCATTTGGGACATTTCCGAGAGCAATAGTTTCCTTTCCCTTTTATTTTATGACAGCACTGTTTGAGCCAGCTCTCGCCCACTATCCCACCGAGTACCTGCTACAAGTAATGGGTAACTCCACCCGCCAAGAATTAGACAGATGAGAAGAATTAGACAGATGAGAAGAAACTTGAACATGATCTCCAAGGTTTGCATCCAGGTTATTGACCATTAGACCAAACCTAGGTGTATAGTTTCGTTTCCTTTCTGGGTAAATTATTAACCAGACAACAGAAATACTTAATTTCTTTTCATTCCTTGCCATTCTTTTTTAAACACGAACCGTACTCGAGGCACAACGTTTTGAGTTGGTTTAGTGGCCACGGATCCAATCTTCAACTATGATGGAGCTCAAGCTCAACATTTTCCACAAATAAATGTAAAGGGGGCTTGAAAAACAACCTCAATATAACTTAGTTCCGCACCTTAACTCAAAATTGTAGAAGGGACAAGCTTTCTTTATGCCAAAGAAAGAAAGCTTTATGATAAACCCAAAAGACAGGCGCGCAAACGATGTTAAGAGTATAACCATATAAGTCTCCTATACCTACATAATCTTAGACGACCCTGATACGGAGTGTGGTTTGTTCAAGTCTAACGGAACACAAAAAACTACTTGTTCTACTAGATGATCATTGTACTTCAAAAACTCCGAGTAGTCTCAGAGAGCATAAATTGCAAATTAACATAAGCTAAGAGTTAGAATAAAAGCAAACACATGCGAAAATCTAGATGAAATTACTCATTCAAAAGGAAAAAAAACAAAGACAATCAAGGTCCCCACAATTGTGGTAGGTTTAAAATCAAATGTTTGAAGAAAATACCAGTAGTTACTAACAAACAAGCTACTAATATAGGAATAGAGCAAAAAAGCATATACCAAAGAACATCATTACGAAACAATGAGAATAGAACAGGCAAGCACCCAGACAAAGCTAATAAGCCAAAGAAGACATCCTAACCAGAAATAGAAACCTCATCAGACTTATCCGCCGTTTTCCTTTTTGTTGTACTTTAATTTTAAAGATTAAGTTGGATTCTCACTTGGCCATCATGACCTTGACGAATTCCTCATAGTTGATCTGCCCGTCGCCATCCACGTCAGCTTCACGAATCATCTCATCAACCTCTTCGTCAGTAAGCTTCTCACCTAGGTTTGTCATGACATGGCGAAGCTCAGCTGCAGAGATAAATCCATTCTGATCCTTGTCAAACACTCTAAAAGCTTCCTTGAGCTCCTCCTCAGAATCAGTGTCCTTCATCTTACGAGCCATCAAGTTAAGGAACTCAGGAAAGTCAATGGTTCCATTCCCATCAGCATCGACTTCGTTGATCATGTCTTGAAGCTCAGCCTCGGTTGGGTTCTGCCCCAATGACCGCATCACAGTTCCAAGCTCCTTCGTAGTGATGCAACCTGCAGACCACACAATTATTAAGCATGTTAGGTTTTAAAAGCTTATAATTACACCAAAACAGTTGTTTCCTTTTTCTTTTTCTCTTGTTTCAATGAACAAGTGGAAATAGGCTTCCACGGTTTTATGTTCTCAAAGTATACGAAGGAGCAGCAGAAAAACGAGGTACATCATAATAATAGAAGCCTATGAGTGATCCCAACAGCAGAAAATAAAGTTAAACATCATTAACACAGCATCCCACGCTTCAATCTCCAATATAAGGAAGAAAAGTAAAGAGACTATTATTTCCAAACAGAAAATGGAAATCAAATTGGCAAAAACAATTGAACTGAAAGTAGCTGAAGGCGTCAGTCGTTTCAAGAGGCAGCAGCTACTCATATTCGAGTACTAACTATTGCTACCCAACTATAATCTACTTACTTATTACTGCTATCTTCTCAAGTTGCATATTTATCGACTTTTTATGTTTACAGTCACATATATAAAGTTCTAAACTTGGGTCTTTCTCTAAATAATCTATTAATTGCTGAATAGACATACACCTATAGACTAGAATGATCTTTACCAACAAGGTAAAGCAATAAATAGAAAGTAGTGAAATCCAAAATTACAAACAAGGTACCACATTGAACAAAATGGAGAGAATTCATCTTGAAACAAAGACAAAGAAATCATAATTCACCAGTAGAATCCACCAACTAGAAGCAAACCAAAATAAAATGACCGACCTATTTAACTGATTTAACATATATGTAGCCCCAAAAATAACAAATCCGCAAGCTCAACAACCAAGAAAGATCAAGGAATTCAACACATTGAACCAAATTATAAAAGCCACAAGTTTCACATAGATCCATCTTCACATTCATTTCTATCAAAAATCGAGTAAACAAAATTGAAACAACCAACTAAAGAAACAGCATCTCGCCTACAATTTTCACGTAACGAACATCAAAGCATATAATTAGCTGCAAATTATCATCAAATCATAGATCACAAAAATGTCAATCGAAAGCAACATTAAAAAATGGGCAAAAATAGGAATGGATCTGAGAAAAGAAAAAAGAAGTATAAAAAGGGGAAAGAGCAGAAGCAGACCATCGCCGTCCTTGTCGAAAAGGCTAAAGGCTTCTTTGAACTCAGAGATCTGATCGTCAGTCAGCTGATCCGCCATTATCTCTTTGAATTATTTTACTGGAAATTTGAAATAAGGGAAGAAGAAAATGGGGGAGTATGTGTTGTATAATGAACAAAAATGGTGAAGGGAAAGAGGAGTTAATATAATGGTCCAATACTCCAAAAGGGTGCATCGTGGGGTGGCCGAGCATCTGATGCTCATGCTTTTCTTTTCTTTTCTTTTCTTTCACTGAAAATAATAATAGTCCTTTTAGTCAACAAGGGAATACTCTATAGTGGCTAGTTTGGTTGGTTAACAATTGTAATATAGAGATTAATAATCACATGGTCCTATGGTTTCAATTCAAGTATAAAAAAATTTAATCTTTTTATAGAATTCAACATTTAGTTTTTGGTTTCAAATTCTTTATAGTAACTAATATAATCTACATAACTAATAAAATGTTTGGTTTTCTTTAATAAATATATAGCATAAGTAATGCAAAGTGTAGTACCGAAAATCAAAAGTTGTATTACTAATTTCAGAGTAATTTATACGAATATTTATGTAGGATAAGAATATGTGTATTACCATACGTGATTAAAACTTAAAAGTATCTAAAGATACAAATGTCCTTAAAATAGGCCATTTCTACCTAATAACAATCCATATATTATAATTTACCACATAACAATCTATGCATTATAAGTAATCGTATAACAATCTCTACATTAATATATTTATCACATTAATAATCTATGTCTTATAATCAATGTATAATTAGACTGCAATAGGGACGAGACATAAATTATATAATCATGTACATATGTTTGGTTTATCATATTAAAAATCAGATATAAGATATATAAATTGTATCTCAAGCATGTGTTTACGAATATATCCTTGATTTTTCAATGGCATTTTATACGGTGTGGATGACCTGTCGGAATTGTTTGACCAAAAAATGTATATCTTGGTTCAAATAATTAAATTTCTGTAATTAAGAGTTAATCTTAGTTAACAATAATATCCCTAGATGGAGTTTTCAAAGAAGAAATAACTATTAGACGGATTGGGTCGGACAATGGCAATAACATGTAATAACTGTTCTAGAAAGCAAGAGTAATAATGTAGCATTCAATTACAATGAATAGTAATAAACGGCATTTAAGTAAATAGGAGAAATGATTCACCCAATTAATGATGGAATAGGTGGATGTTCCTCCTAACAATGACGAATGACAGACAAATCCTTGAATATTTGAGTTATTCTCGGATCTGATGGAAAAGTATGGACAAAAATCTTAGTGAAAAGGTGGTGTTTGTATCTTAGCAAGAGAGAGACGAATCTTTTAGTCAAAGTGTGTTCTTTACAAATGAATATCACATGCCCCTATCATTATTTATTTTTCTATTTATATGGGACATGTGCCTAAGAAACCCTAATAGTACAAGTGCAGAGAATATCTACTAGAATATTCTCTTTAGTATCGTATCTCGAAAACTAGCCGTTACAGCTCTGTCAACGGTACTCGGCCTCGACCTCGTCCCGTGTTGGCACCTCAACTACAGATCTTGTTGATAACGACCCTTGTTGACTACGGATCTTGTTGACTCTTCGACTACAGACTTTGCTGCTTCTTGGGCCATCTCGACAAATGACAACTTGGGAATTCTTTTCTTAGTATTATCTTGGATTAAATATTCCAAAGACAGATTTTGACTCATACAGTTAGTCCCTCCACTTATTGAGGCCGACTTCAGTCGGGTTCAATGAGCGAATTTTGTTCGTCGCGGTCGGAACAAACGAGCGAGTTGTGCGGGTCGTAGTGGTTACGGCGAACTGGCAATGTGGGTCGCTTATTTCAAATGCTTCAATTTTTCCGGTTGGTTCGTTGGAGTTATGCTGTCCACGAGTTAGGATGTCGTCGATGTATTGCTTTGTTTCGTGTGTATCCTTTGATTGAACATGTCGCTTTGGTTACGGCTCCAGTAATGATGAATCATTTTCGATTCTGGTGCCCAGGTTCTTATAAATAAAGATGTTAAGGTGTGATTTTGAAGTTTCAAGCTTTCTACTTCGAAACCCCATATCTCTTTCTTTCTCTTTTCTGGCTTGATACTTCTCTTCTCTGTTACGGTGGTTTCCATCGTTCTCAATTCTTCATCATTTGATACTTCTCATTTATCTGTTAAAACATGACTAATATACCTTCTGAATCTAGCGAGGGAAGTGATATGGTCCCTTTATCGATAGTTTTTCCTCCCTCACGAGGGGAATGCACGTGTCGCCGTTAAGGATGGAGGCTTCCCTTTGGTGAAGGAGATAGTTCCTCGCAACCCTGACACCAAGTCTGATTTCTCCAAAGCACCTGACGCCGACCATGGAGACTTTCGGTCGGTGATGACGGAGAAGGAATTGGGGGAGCTTAGGGCTAAGTTCGGCATTCCCGATCACCTTGAATTAATCCCGGCTGGGTGGTAGGTGTCTAATAGTACTGGTAGGTATCTAATTTCAGAGTAATTTATACGAATATTTATGTAGGATAAGAATATGTGTATTAATCCCGGCTGGGTGATGGCCAAGGAGGCAATGTTGTTGAGGACCAAGTTGGCGGGGACGTCGAAGGCTGTGATGGTGGTGGCCAGTAATTCTCTTTTGATTTTTGTTTGTGTATGTTTTTGCTGGCGTCTTCGCGAGCCTATTGTAAACAACAGTTTTTTTGTATATGAAATGTTAGAGTGTTTCCTTGCATTTTCTTCTCTTCTTGTGGTTTACTTTCTATACTTGTGTATACTTTTGTTACTTTTTTGGAGTGTGGTCGAGGGCCGACAGGAGTTTGTTCGAGCGAGGTCGAGTATACTATTTTATTAAATTGAGTCCATAGGCCGGTAGGTGTTTGTTCGAGCGGGGTCAACCATAACCTTTTGATAGATTGCGTCCAAGGTCCGGTAGGTGTTTGTTCAGCGGGGTCGAACATAACCTTTCGTTGGATTGCGGTTGAGGGCCGGTAGGTGTTTATTCGAGCAGGGTCGAATATAACCTTTCATTAAATTGCGTCGAGGGCCAATAGGTGTTTAATCGAGCGGGTTCGAACGTAACCTTTTATTAAGTTGCGGCCGAGCGCCGATAGGTGTTTATTCAAGTGGGGTCGAATATAACCTTTTATTAAGTTGCAGTCGAGGCTCGGTAGGTGTTTGTTCGAGCGGGGTCAAACATAACATTTCATTAAACTGCGTCTGAGGGTCGGTAGGTGTTTATTCGAGCAGGGTCGAACGTAACCTTTTATTAATTTACGGTCGAGGGCTGGTAGGTGTTTGTTCGAGCGGGGTCAAACATAACCTTTCATTAAACTGCGGCCAAGGGCCAGCAGGTATTTATTCGAGCGGGGTCGAACATAACCTTTTATTGAATTGCGGCTGAGGGTCGGTAGGTGTTTGTTCGAGCGAGGTCGAACATAACCTTTCATTAACTTATGGCTGAGGGCCGGTAGGTATTTTTTCGAGCGGGGTCGAATATAACCTAAATGCGAGAAAGATGTGCTCATAAGCGTAAAGTTTATTGCCTTGACATTGTTGCTTTGGTTACATACTTAGAGAAATTTACAGATTTTTGGGTGTTGGATGGCGTTCCAGTCCCAGTCTATCTAGTTCCTTCATTGGTCGATCTAGAGAATATTGAGAGGTCGAGCAATAAAATAATAACCACGTCCCTACCTTCGCGTACTTCAACTCGAATCGTTCCCTTCACCATCTCGTTAAAAACCTCCTTCAGAAAACCCAAATGAGGAAAAAAAAGTACGGCTTGGGGGACACTTTTTCTCTTAGAAGTTGAAGTATTTGAGGTGGATGATATTCCAATTGTTTGGTAATGTCTTTCCTTCCATTGTCTCTAATTGGAACAAAACCTTGTTTTCTTTGGCTATAATTTAATATGGACCATCCCAATTTGCTCCCAGCTTGCCTTCTCTAGGATCTTTGCTCGCTTGAGATTTAGATTTTAGTACGTAGTCTCCGACTTTGAGCGGCCTGGCCTTTTCTTTCTTGTTGTAACAGCATTCTGCTTGTTGGTTTTGGGCGACTATTCTTATGTAGGCCATATCTCTTCGTCGAGTTCCTGCCTTTTGCTCCCGTCGTTACTTGTTCCGCTCTTATGAGAGTACCTTAGGTTGGGTTCTCCGATCTCGACTGGTATTACTGCATCAGTATCGTAGACCAAAGAGTAGGGCATCTCTCATGTGCTTGTTTTAGGAGTTTTTTGGTAGGCCTACAATACTTTTGGTAGTATTTCCAGCCACAGTGCCTTGGCGTCTTCGAGCTTCTTCTTCATGATTTTTAGTATTGACTTGTTGGAGGCCTCTGCTTGTCCATTACCAGCGGGGTGATATGGGGCCGAGAGTATCCTCTTGATATGTTATTTCTCGAAGAATTCAATGGCTTGCTTTCCTGTGAACTGAGGTCCGTTGTCATAGTTGATTTCTTTGGGAAGGCCGAATCAGCATATGATGTTTTTCCATATAAAGGTGATTACTTCCTATTCCCATATTTGGGTGAATGCTCCTGCTTCTACCCACTTAGAGAAATAGTCAATTAAAAAAAGAATCGTGCATTACCTCGCCCTGCTGGTAGGGGGGCTACGATGTCTATTCCTCATTTGATGAACGACAAAGGGGATGTGACTGAGTGAAGATGTTCGCCTTCTTGGGGAATCATTGGAGCGTACTTTTGGCATTGTTTGCATCTCTTTATGAAATCCATGACATCTTTTTTCATGGTGGGCCCGTAATATCCTGCCCGTATCAGGCATCTGACCAGTACCTGATTGCCGAAGTGAGCTCCGCAATAGCCTTCGTGAACTTCTTCAAGGACGCACTGAGTTTGGTTCAAGCCCAAGCACTTCGGTAGAGGGCCGCCGTAAGTCCTCTTGTACAGATCATTGCGGGGGATACTGTACCCGACCGTTTGCATTCTTAGTTTCTTGGCCCTTTTTTATCGCTATGGAGTGTTCCATCCTGCAGGTATGCGACAATATGATTGCACCTGTCCCAAATTAAGTTTATAGTTCTTACCTCGACTTGTTCTAGTGTTGAGTTGAGGAGATGGACTCTATCTCTGGTTGTAATGCTTTTGGTGGTAGCGGCTAGTTTGGCGAGGCCATCTGCCTTGATATTCTGTGCTCGTGGGATTTGGTCAAGCTGACATTCGTAGAACTCAAGCAGCAGCTTGCAGATTTTGGTCTGGTATTTTTGCAATCTTTGTTCCTTCATTTGGAAAGTCCCTGTGACTTGATTGACTACAAGCTGGGAATCCCAGTGCAGGTCAACCATTTTTCTCCATATTTGAGTGCTAGTTTTAGACCTGCAATTACGGCCTCATACTTGGCCTCATTGTTAGTCATATCCGAGCATCTTATGGACTGGCGAATCACTTCGCCTGTTGGGACTTCGAGTACGAGTCCCAGTCTGGACCCCGATGCGTTGGATGCGCCATCGATGTATAGGACCCAAAGGTTTTGTGTTTGGATGGAGGTTTAGACGGCTTCCCTTTCGACTTCAGGCATTATCTTTGCGCTGAAGTCGGCTATGAAGTCGGCGAACATGTGTGACTTTATCACCGTACGCAACTGAGATGTGATATCGTTCTCACTCATCTCGATAGCCCATTTGGCCAGCCTTCCCAATAGTTCGGGTTTATGTAAAATCCTTCTAAGGGGGAAGGTCGTGATGACCGAGATGGGGTGACATTGAAATATGGTCTAAGCTTCCGTGAAGCTACGACTAAGGCCAGAGCTAATTTTTTGAGGTGTGGGTACCTCATCTCGGCGTCGACGAGTGTTTTGCTAATGTAATAGGTGGGAGATTGTGTACCTTTGTTTTCTCAAATTAAGACTGCGCTTACAACTACCTTGGATACGACCAGATAGACGAAGAGATGCTCCTAGGCTCAGGTTTTGAAAGCAAGGCAGAGACGATAGGTATGCCTTTAGTTCTCGCAAGTCCTGGACACATTCGGAAGTTCATTCGAGGTTGTTATCTTTCTTGAGTGCGCCAAAGCATTTATGGCACCTATCCGATGACCGCGAGATGAACCTTGATAGGGCAATGACGCGACCGATCAACCTTTGGACTTGTTTCTTGGTGGTTAAGAATTTCGGTATCCCCTCAATAGCTTTGATTTGGTCTGGGTTGACCTCTATCCCTCGTTGTAATACTAGAAAACCCAAGAACTTTCACGAGGCTACACTAAATGCGCATTTCTCCGGGTTCAGCTTCATTCCATACTGTCTCAGTATGTCGAAAGTTTCTTTCAAATGATTGATGTGATCTTATCCCCTTTTGGACTTGACTAGCATGTCATCTATATATACCTCCATTGTTTTTCCGAGCTAGTCTTTGAACATCTTTGTCACCAACCTTTGATAAATGGCTCATGCGTTCTTTAGTCCAAAAGGGGCATGACCCTGTAGCAATACGTTCCTTGGTGGGTGATGAACATGGTTTTTTGATGATCTTCTTCTTTCATAAGGATCTGGTTATAGCCTAAGTAAGCGTACAAGAAGCTTAGTAGCTCATGCCCGGCCGTTGCGTCGATGAGTTGGTCGATATGTGGCAATTGGAATGATTCCTTTGGGCATGCTTTGTTCAAATATGTGAAATCCACGCACATCCGCCATTTCTCATTCTTATTTTTTTACCATCACTACGTTAGCGACCCACTTGGGGTACTTCGATTCCTTGATGGAACCATTTTCTAGCGGTTTTTCCACCTCCTCGCGCATTGCGTCATTAATTGTAGAGTTAAATTTACGTCTGACCTGTCTCACTGGGGGTGGAGTGGGTCAACATTTAATTTATGCGTGATGATTTACTTTGGGATGCCCGACATATTTGCATGGCTGAAAGCAAACAAATCTGTTTTAGTTGTTAAGAATTGACTGAATTTACCTGGTTCCTGAAGCTTGCAGACGATATAGACCTTCTTGAATGGTCGTTGAGATCCAACCGAATGGGGTCGAGGTCTTATATAGTTGACCCAGCGGCTTCGACCATATCAGGGTCCTTGATGACGTCCTCTATCTCATCTTTCTCCGACCTCGACCCTGTTGATTGTTATGCCTCTTTTTCTTTGTCTTTTCTTTGTTAGGTGGTCATGTTGTCTTAGGCAATGCGGTAGCATTCCCGTGATGTGGGTTATTCTCCGCGTATGCTGTAAATCCCTCATGGAGTTGGGAATTTAATCACTTGGTATAAGCTGGAGGGGATAACTTTTATGGGATGTATCCATGGTCGTCCCACTATGGCATTGTATGCAGTAGCTTGGTCAATGATTTGGAACGTCATCTCCAGAGTTACGCCACCGGCCAAAACGGGGAGTGTAATTTCCCCAGATGTCCGTTCAACGGCATTGTTAAAACCAGTTAGCGTGATGCAGCGCGACACTATCTTATCTTAGAGTCTCATTTGGATAAGTACTCGGGGATGGATAATGCACGCACCACTCCCGTCATCTACCATAATGTGTTTAACATCGGTATCTAAAATTCATAAAGTAATAATAAGGGCGTCATTATGAGAAAACGGCAAACCGTCGGTATCCGACTTATCGAAGATGATACTTTCTTCGAGATCGTCGTATCGTTCGTGGGTGATAGATCGCTTGAGTTTGTGGGTAGTGGTGAACTTCACGCTATTGATAGAGTCGTCATTGCCGCCGCCGATAATCATGTTAATGGTGCGAGCTGGTGAGGGCGGCTTTGGTGGTCCTTGGTGTTCGCGTCCTCTAGCGAAATTGGTTATTCCCCTGTCGCTTAGAAATTCTTTGAGGTGCCCTTATCGCAACATGTTTATGACTTCTTGCCTGAGGGCGATGCAATCTTCGATTTTGTGCCCTCGTTCTTGGTGGAACTCACAGAGGGCGTCGGATTTCCTGATGTTAGAGTCCGATCTCCAGGGCATAGACTATCTCTGTATCTCGAGTATCAAAGAAGTGTAAATTTCCTAAATGTCCAAGTAGCCTCTTCATTATAGATGTGGTCGACAACACACCGATAAGAATGACTATACTAGACACGGCTCCGAGACATCCTATGACACTTTAAAACCTTGGGCTCTGATACCAAGTTTGTCATGCCCCAAACTCGGGGAGCGCGACCAGCACTCAACCGAGTAAACCCGGCTGAGCAAGCCTGTTAGATTTCATTCTACCCAAACTCATTCATGAAATAAGAGGAGATGTACTCCATTAATCAAACACTGAGAAGATTTCATTAACAACTTCCATTTCATTTCCATTAGCAGCTTCATTCATAATTTCCAAAATATTACGAGTTTATAGAATTAATCGAAAAACATGTTTGCCAAATAGCAACATTTATAGTTCAATCCCAACATCATACACCACCCACAACCTGTCCACGGAGCCTCTAAGTATGACAGAAGAATAGTATGGAAGTGCCGGTAACAAGGCCCCCGCAACACCTCAAGACACAAAGTGTAACATCAAGTGACATCGGGCCCGGAATAGAGTAAGGCTCACCAAAACCTACTGAATAAGGAGTAACTGCTAACGAGGACCAAAATTGCCCGCTACTGAATCACATGCATCTATTGAAGATGCAGTGCCCCTGGCAAAAGGGACGTTAGTACATATGGAATAGTACTAGTATGTAAAGCTAACTGTCCACTTTCAAAATTGAATGCCAATATAAGAAAGGTAAAATCATAGAAACAGCAAGTCACAATCAATGATATCCAATTGCCAAGTTAAAACATAATAATTTCCAAAATACGAACTTCATATACAATTTTGGTTGGGAGATCATTAGCACCGATATATCACTATTCACAATGTCACCTTTTACAATGCCAATATTCACAATACCAATACCACCGTACTTTTAGCACGGACTCCGATCACGACCTGATCGGCTAGGCCATCTCATTAGAGACGTCAACCATAATCACTATCAATACCAATACCACCGTACTTTTAGCACGGATTCCGATCACGACCCGATCAGCTAGGCCATCTTATTTGAAGACATCAACCACAATCACAATCTAAATCATAATTTTTGTACAAATATACCACCGTGAATGTAGCACGAAGTCTGATCACAACCCGATCGGTTAGGCTATCTTATTTGGAGACATCAACCAAAATCACAATTTCAATTATAATTTCCAGCACAATCACCACCATGTGTGCGACATGGTGTCCGATCACTACCCGATCGGCTAGGCTATCTTATTCGAGACATCAACCCTTTTATATCAATCAATATCATCCCAATTAAGAGAAATAATTGTATCACATCAATCTCATCCCAAATATGGGGAATAATTCACAAAAATAACATAGGTGTAAATGTATTTTACCTCATCATCTTTCACATTGTATAAATCTCCACTAGTATTTTCACCCAATAACAACAACAATATTTCTTTGGCTCTTTTGGCCATTCACAAGATTCTTTATTCAAGGCACGATGGCCATATTTAATATTCTACACTTTCATTTCTCCCCTCTCATATATCATCATCATAAAAATCAACATACATATAATATTCCAGAAATCACAACTTTAAGTTCATTAGAAATGAATAATTTAAGCACAATAGATTTCTTTTCGAGAAATGGAGTAAAATAATTGGCAATTGATGCGCAAGTTAAAATCATCAACAAATAACACACCATTTATTCTTGACATATTTTCCCCCACAAAGGGCAATACACAATTCCACTCACGAATATGTAAGAACGTAAAACACATTGAAAATACTCACAAATCAAAGCGTCTGTTAAAACAGCCACATATGAGCATGACTTGAGTTCATAAACTTTTAGGCAATTCTATTTTCAGTATCAATTTTGGAACAGTTGAATCAAAGCTCATTTCATAATCTTTCTCACATCATCTTATTTCATTGGCACCATTGGCCACAAGCATAACTTTCACTCTTGGCACATTGGCCACACTTTATATTCCCAATTTACTTATTTCACTTCCAACCATTTTTATAGATTATCAACAATAAGACATTTCCAATCAAGACTTTAGGTACACATATGAGCAATTAAGAGTCTTAAGCATATTGAGATTCTCTCACACAATTTGGCATCATAGCCTTCATTTGAAACATGTCTCAAAGACATAACATTTTAATACACATATAATTCTTGAACACATTCCCAAAGGATAACATAATGTGATAGGAATATTCGTAACACGTTTTGAATACATAATTCTCGACACTTTTCTTATTCTGGACAATTGAATTTATTGGGAACATCTCGGAATATAGGATAAGGAACTTGAGACAACCATATTTGAAACTTATGGGAACATCATGGAATTCAATTCTAAGAGAGTAGTTTACCCAACATACCTTGCTTTGAGCTTTTCTTAAATTACTACAACGTTCTGAAAATTCTAGCAATCCCAATCTATTTTGAGACATAACAAAATTGAACCATTATTAGGAAGATATTCATGGTCTCAGTTCATTTGAGTATTTTATCAAACGCTATGTATGCATTAAGGTTTCAAGGTCCTTTTATGAAGGATTCCATCATCCCACAGCCCATTCTTTACCATTTTTAGTTCAATAATCTTCCTACACCCTTTGATAACACATGCATGTAAGATAGACAACTCCCATGCCCAAAATTATCTTGATAATTACCCAATTCTAGACAAAATTTGAAATTGAGGGTTAGGGTGTAGAATCTTACCTCTGGGATGAAGATCTTGTGGGTTATCTTTATTAATATTCCAAGATTTGAGCAAGAATTGAATAATAATTATTAAGGAACACCTTCTCACTCTAGGGCACTCTCTCTTACTCTAAAATGTCAGATTTTTGGTAAAACAAATGGTACAAATTGCCTATTTAACGAAGTTGGGTCGGGTTGTAAAAACCCGCTCCGGAACAAGGTCTGCGATCGCATAATCGATATGCGGACCGCATATCGGCCGCATAATTGATGTCCAAAACTAGCAAAATATATGCCTGGGTCTGCGGTCACTATGCGGCCCGCAGACCTGTTCTGCGATCGCATAGTCGACCGCAGAATGGCATCCAAAATTTCCCCCCTCCTACCTCACTCTGCGACCATTATGCAGTCCGCAGAGTGATTCTGTGAACGCATAGTAGGCCGCAGAAACATCCTCTTTTGCCAAAATATTTCCTTTACTTTTCAGTGCATTGTTCATCCTCAAAAGTTCGAGTCGCGGCGAGCAAGCTCGCCGCAAAGAATTTATATAATCCTCAAACACGTAAGGCCAATTAGGCACCACGAAACATTATTTTCTTTTTCAAAAATTTTACTGGGCTTTACACTTAAGTGCTTCGAAATTTTCCGGAGTGTTACACATAATGAGTCACGTGAACTTTAGGATCGGTCATGCCATCATATATCCTGAGGTAGGGCGTCATTTTGAAGGTCTTTGGTATGGAATGAGGGGCTGCGTCGTCACTGTACGGCTGCTCGACGAACCGGCTGGCATCCCTTTTTGGCAGCAACTTAGGAGCGCCCGGTATTTTATCGACCCGTTCTTGATGTTCTTTCATCTGGTCTCAGAGCGCCTTGTTTTCATTTTCCATTTCTTCCATCCTTTTTAGAATGACGGCGAGGGCGTTGTCACCTACACTATCAATGACATTGTGAGTTATACTTGTCATTGGAGGGAGGGGTTGGTTGCACTGCTCGTCTGTCTGTTGTATCGTGCAAGTCCTTGCGGTTTTCTGCAATCATGCCTAGAGCGGGTTTGTTGAGGACTCTTTTTAGCATGTCAGTTAGCCACCCCTCAAGGAGTTTTTTCACGGCTGGGGTGTCCCTTCCTCTATAGACGTGGAGGCTTCATTACCACAGGGTTTTGTTATGTTGCAGTGTGGGGGTGGTGACACATCTCGTCTAGGGGACGCACCGGGGGTCGTGCCCTCATCTGTCATTTCATAGCTTTCGTTGATGACATTCATGAGGTTGGTTGGGAGGTCACTTGTTATCCTCGTCCTTTCTTCTCGGTTACCTTCCATGTAGGGTTTTGTATACACAAAGAAATGAGGTCTTGGGTTTTTTGACATTAGTGACCTGTGTTAATTGTAGATCTAGAGGACACTAAAAGTTTAACTAAGAAATCCCCACAAACGGCGACAAATTGTTTGAACAAATAATGTATATCTTGGTTCAAATAATTAATTTTTTGTAATTAAGAATTAATGTTAGTTAACAATAATATCCCTAGATGGAGTTTTCAAAGAAGCAATAACTATTGGATGGGTTTGGTCGGACAATGGCAATAACATGTAATAACTGTTCTAGAAAGCAAGAGCAATAATGTAGCATTAAATAACAATGAATATAAATAAATGGCATTTAAGTAAATATGAGGAATAATTCACCCAATAAAGGATGGAATAGGTGGATGTTCCTCATAACAATGATGAATGGCATACAAATCCTTGAAAATTTGAATTATTCTCGGATCTGATGGAAAAATATTGAGAAGAATCTTAGTGAAAAGGTGGTGTTTGTATCTTAGCAAGAGAGAGACGAATATTTTAGTCAAAGTGTGTTCTTTACAAATGAATATCACATGCCCCGATCATTGTCTATTTTTCTATTTATATGAGACATGTTCCTACGAAACCCTAATAGTACAAGTGCAGAGAATATCCACTAGAATATTCTCTTTAGTGTCCTATCTCGAAAACTAGTCGTTATAGCTCTGTCAACGGTACTCGATCTCGACCTCAACCCTTGTTAGCACCTCGACTACGACTCTTGTTGATAACGACCCTTGTTGACTACGACTCTTGTTGACTCTTCGACCACAGACTTTGTTGCTTCTTGGGCCATCTCAACAAATGACGACTTGAGAATTATTTTCTTAGTATTATCTTGGCTTAAATATTCCAAAGACAAATGTTTACTCATACAAGAATTAAGAACAATTCTAAGAAGCTGAAAATCAGAAACTCGGCCTACTGTTTCAAGCATTCATGCAAGACTAATGGATAAGTTGTTGTTTTATTTAGTTCTTTGGCAAACCAAAAAGGGGAATGACAGCCGAAAAAGACAAGAAGTTCATTACTATTATAAAATAAAGATTGTAAAGTGAAGACAAGTATAGAGAGAAACTGATATATTATTCAAACTTCAAACTTATGTTCATAATGAACTGAAAACTCATCTATTTATAGAAGAAAGGAAGCAACTGTGAGGCTTTTCAGGAAGCAGTTGCAAGGCTTTTCTTTAGCTGCTTGTAAGCTGTCTACATGAGCTGCTTGCAACCTGCCTGCATGAGCTGCTTGTAAGATGTCTGCATGAGCTGCTTGCAACCTGCCTGTTTAATAAGAAGTTGCTGCAAATCATTTCATTGAGTTGCTTGCAACCTGCCTGCATAAGCTGCTTGTAGATAAACTTCAACAGAGTATTAAATGGATAATCTTCTTCAGGAAGATTATCCATAGCGGAGTTGTGAATGGACATCTACAATATAATATTTTCATAACACTCCTCCTTGGATGTTCATTAAAAGATAATGTGCCTCGTTAAAACCTTATTAGAAAAACTCCTGTGAAAAAAAATTCTAGTGAAGGAAAAAGAGTACACATATTTAGTAATACGCATTTTTAGATGCCTCATTAAAAACCTTACAAGAAAACCCCTATGGGAAAAAGCTTAGTAAGGAAAAAAGAGTATATCGCGTATTTCACTCCCCCTGATGAAAAGCTTGTTTCAAATATTTGAGTCTCCGCATTCCAATCTTGTATACCATCTTCTCAAAAGTTGAAGTTGGCAAAGATTTAGTGAACAAATCTGCTGGATTGTTACTTGAACGGATTTGTTGCACATCGATTTTACCATTTTTCTGAAGATCATGTGTGTAGAATAATTTTGGTGAAATGTGCTTCGTTCTATCTCCTTTTATAAATCCTCCCTTTAATTGGGTTATGCATGCAACATTGTCTTCGTATAAAATTGTGGATCTTTTATCACATTCCAAACCACATTTTTCTTGAATAAAATGAATCATTGATCTCAACCATACACATTTCCTACTTGCTTCATGAATAGCTATTATCTCAGCATGATTTGAAGAAGTAGCAATAATTGATTGCTTTATGGAGCGCCATGATATGACAATACCTCCACATGTAAACATGTACCCGATTTGAGATCGACATTTATGGGGATCAGATAAATAACCTGCATCTGCATAACCAACAAGATCTGCACTACCTTTGTTAGCATAAAACAAACCCATATCAAAAGTTCCCTTTAAATATCGCAAAATATGCTTAATCCCATTCCAATATCTCCGTGTAGGAGAAGAGCTATATCTTGCTAGTAAATTAACATAAAATGCTATGTCAGGCCTTGTAGTATTAACAAGATACATAAGTGCACCAATTGTACTAGGATAAAGTGTTTCAGGACCAATGAGTTCCCCATCCTCTTCTGGAGGTCGGAACGGGTCCTTATTCACTTCAAGTGATCGAACAACCATTGGTGTACTCAATGGGTGCGCTTTATCCATGTAAAAGCGTTTTAAGACCCTTTCTGTATAGGCATATTGATGCTTAAAGATCCCGTCTGCTAAATGTTCAATTTGCAGTCCAAGACAAAGCTTTGTATTTTCAAGATATTTCATCTCAAATTCTTTCTTAAGATATTCAATTGTCTTTTGGAGCTCTTCTGGAGGTCTAACAAGATTTATGTCATCAACATAAACAGCAAGTATAACAAATTCTGATGTCATTTTCTTTATAAAAATACATGGACAAATAACATCATTTATGTAACCCTCTTTCAACAAATATTTACTATGGCGATTATATCACATGCGCCCAGATTGCTTTAAACTGTACAAAGATCTTTGTAATCTGATTGAATACATTTCCCGAGATTTTGAATTTGCTTCAGGCATTTTAAATCCTTCAGGGATTTTCATGTAAATCTCATTATCAAGTGACTCGTACAAATAAGTTGTAACCACATCCATCATATGTATTTCAAGCCTTTCACGTAAGGCTAAACTGATGAAATATCGAAATGTTATGGCATCCATAACGGGTGAATATGTTTCTTCATAATCGACTCCAGGTCGTCAGAATCTTTGTGCGACAAGGCGAGCCTTGTATCTTTCAACTTTATTTTTGTCATTCCTTTTTCGCACAAAAAACCATTTATGACCAACTGGTTTTATACCAGCAGGTGTTTGGACTACTGGTCCAAAGACCTCTCTTTTAGCAAGTGCCTTCAATTCTGATTGAATTGCCCCTTGCCATTTTGGCCAATCAGATCTTTGTCGACATTCTTCGACAAATCGGGGTTCAAAATCCTCACTATCTTGCATAATGTTAAGTGCAACATTATAAGCAAAAATATTATTCACCACTATTTCAGATCGATTTAAATTAATCCCATCAACAGTAGAACTTATTAAAAGTTCCTTGCTCACTTGAGTCTCGGGTTCAATGATTTCTTCAGGAATCTCAGAACTAATCAGATCTTGGGTCTCTTCAGGAGATCCCTTTATAGTATTGTTTTGAACATTTGTCGATTTTCTTTTTCGAGGATTTCGATCCTTAGAACCCAAAGGCATACCACGCTTCAGGCGTGCTTTAGGTTCACTAGTTCTCATGCTAGTAGATGGTCCTGCTGGGACATCAATTCGTATAGGCACATTCTCTGCAGGGATATATGACTTAGTTATCATTTTCAAATCAGTAAGCGCGTCTGACATTTGATTTGCTATATTTTGTAAATGGATGATCTTCCGGACCTCCTGATTACATATAGGAGTACGTGGATCAAAAAGAGATAATGATGAAACTTTTCACACAGTTTCTCTTTTGATTTTCTTTATATCTCCCTCTAATTGTGGAAAATTTATTTTATCAAACCGACAATCTGCAAATCGAGAAGTAAATAAATCTCCCGTCAATGGTTCAAGATAGCGAATAATAGAGGGTGATTCAAACCCAATATATATTCCTAACCTTCTTTGTGGGCCCATCTTACTACGCTGTGGTGGTGCTACTGGCACATATACAGCACATTTAAAAATTCGTAGATGGGCAATATCTGGTTCATGACCAAAAACTAATTGTGAGGAAGAATATTTATTATAATATGTCGGTCTGAGACGGATAAGTGATGCTTCATGCAAGATAGCATGGCCCCAAACAGTAGTGTGCAATTTTGTTTTCATAAGTAGTGGTCTTGCTATCAATTGCAGGCATTTAATAAATGACTCTGCAAGGCCATTTTAAGTATGAACATAAGCTACAAGATGTTCAACTTTTATCCCAACTGATAGACAGTAATCATCAAAAGCTTGAGATGAGAATTCTCCAGCATTATCAAGGCGAATAGCCTTTATAGGATAATCTGGGAATTGCGCCCCTAATCAAATATTTGGGCTAATAGCTTTGCAAACACTAGGTTGCGAGATGATAGTAGGCACACATGAGACCATCTTGAAGATGCATCTATTAGGACCATAAAATATCTAAACATCCCATTTGGTGGGTGAATAGGTCCATATATATCCCCATGTATACGTTCTAAAAAAGCATGGGATTCAATGCCAACCTTCATTGGTGATGGTCTAGTGATCATTTTGCCGTGATAACAAGCATCACAAGAAAATTCATTATTTGTAAGAATCTTCAGGTTCTTTAATGGATGTCCACTCGAATTTTCAGTAATTCGTCTCATCATTATTGATCCAGGATGGCCTAAACGGCCATGCCAAAGCACAAAATATTTGAATCAATAAACTTCTGGTTTAGGATAGAGTGTGCTTCAACTTTACTAATCCTTGAATAGTATAAGCTAGAAGATAAAGTTGGTAACTTTTCTACAATGCACTTCTGGCCAGAAACATTCTTTGTAATACAAAGATATTCCATATTCATTTCATTTGCAGTCTCAACATGATACCCATTTCGGGAGATATCTATAAAAATCAACAAGTTTCTTTGGGACTTGGAGGAGAATAATGCATTGTCTATTATAAGTTTTGTTCCCTTAGACAGAAATATAATGGCTCTTCCAGAGCCTTCAATCAAACTTATATTACCAGAAATTGTTGAAACATTTGTTTTTTCCTTATGCAAATAAGAAAAGTATTTCTGATCCTTGAATATGGCATGGGTTGTTCCACTATCAATTACACAAATATCTTCATGATTAGTCTTTGATCCAAACATAATTTGAGGATTATTCATATTCTTCAAAATGACATAAATAAAATATGTTATAGTAAACATCATTATCAAAGCATAACTTTTATTTATGTACAACAATTATATTTCTACAGATTCACCACCGATCATATGACTTGTTTCTCCTTCTGGGAGTGCAAAGTAATCAGCTACATCCAAATGTATGAAGTCTAAATTATCTTCAGAAATAAAATTTACTTTAGCATTTTTTTATGCCTTCTTCAGGGAGGTTTGATAAAGCTCAACCAGGTGCTTTGGCGTACGACAGGTACATGACCAGTGCCATTTTCCTCCACATTTATAGCAGGCATGTTCTGGCTTTGCTGCTTGCACCGCTTCATGTTTTTGTTCCTTCCTTTTCCATTGCTGGTGGTGAGGAGGGTTCTTTGGTGCATTATTATTACCATGATTAGAGTTTCTTTCCCGACCACGGCCATGACCACGACTGGGGCCACGACCTCTTCCACGCTTAGCTTGGTGAAAGTTCGTCTCATTTACTTCAGGTAATGAACAAGAACCCGTTGGTCGGCTTTCATGATTTTTCATTAATTGCCCATTATGTTGCTCGGCTACAAGAAGATGTGAGATAAGTTCAGAATATTTTTTGAATCCCATCTCTCGATATTGCTGATGCAGGAGCATATTTGAGGCATAAAAAGTGGTGAAAGTTTTCTCCAACATATCATGATGAGTAATATTATCACTACATAATTTTAATTGGGAAATAATTCTGAACATAGCAGAGTTATACTCACTGATAGATTTAAAATCTTGTAGCCTTAAATGAGTCCAATCATATCGTGTCTGTGGAAGAACGACCATCTTCAGGTGGTCATATCTATCTTCCAAATTATTTCGCAGTATGACTGGATCTTTAACAGTAAGATATTCCATTTTCAAGCCCTCATCAAGGTGATGGCGTAGGAATATCATTGCTTTGGCACGGTCTTGGTTTGATGATGATTTTTGTCTTTGATGGTGTCTGCCAGACCCATCGCATCAAGATGAATTTCGGCATCAAGCACCCAAGACATGTAGCTTTTGTCCGATATATCCAGGGCTACAAATTCAAGTTTAGAAAGATTTGACATTATTTAGAAAAATAAAGTTCGTACCTCTGATACTTTCAAAGTATTTGCTCGAGATGGTAGAGTCTCGTGCTGATAACGTGTTATAAAATAAAGACTGTAAAGTGAAGACAAGTATAGAGAGAAACTGATATATTATTCAAATTTCAAACTTATGTTCATAATGAACTGAAAACCCCTCTATTTATAGAAGAAAGGAAGCAGCTGCGAGACTTTTCAGGAAGCAGCTGCAAGGCTTTTCTTTAGCTGCTTGTAAGTTGTCTGCATGAACTGCTTGCAACCTGCATGTTTAATAAGAAGTTGCTGCAAATCATTTCATTGAGTTGCTTGCAATCTACCTGTATCAGCTGCTTGTAAGTTGTCTGCATGAGCTGCTTGCAACCTACCTGCATCAGCTGCTTATAAGTTGTCTGTATGAGCTGCTTGCAACCTACCTGTTTAATAAGAAGATGTTGCAAATCATTTCATTGAGTTGCTTGCAACCTGCCTGCATCAACAGCTTGTAGAAAAACTTCAACAGAGTACTAAATGGATAATCTTCTCCAAAAAGATTATCTATAGCGAAGTAATGAATGGACATCTACAATATAATATTTTCATAACAATTACATCATTTATGTATCAAGCGATTAAGGACGATGAGCACAAGCATCAATTGTGTCACTTTGTGTATATATGTCAAATATATTTTTTATATATTATAGTATTAAGTTTAATATTCTTAGTGAAATTTTTGGCTTCTATCATTAGTTGTTTTTTCACATTAGTTTTCAACTTTAATGTTACTTATATTATAACTTGGTTTACACCAGCACTTCAAGGTGTGCTAGATACACATTATACACTTATTGGTTGTTTTTTAACATTAATTTTCAACTTTAATGTTACTTGTATTATAACTTGGTTTACACCAGCACTTCAAGTTTTGTTATATACACATTATACACTTATTTGTTTTAGATGCAAATATTTATTTTGTAAGAATGTGTCAAATAATCATTTCGTGAAAAATAAAAATAAAAACAAATAAATATTTTATGTTCCTCGTTACATGATTGAAACAAAAAACGTGTGACAAAATCTATAGGATTTCATATTATAAAATTCTAAAAAAACAAATCAGTGTAAAAGGAATAGCATATGTTCTGTCTAATAGTACTTTTGCGCCTTTCATGTCATAAAGCGAGCACACTTGGACTTCATTTTCCCTTCACATTCGCAAGTCGCAACATATATGAGGATAAGGAATATAAGAAATTGCGAAGTAGTAATGTTGTAGTTAGAGGTGTACAAAGGAAACCGATAAATCGCACTAAACTGATAATCTGAGTCGAACCGAGGAGAATAATCCGACTATTGTTCGATTTGAGTTAGTTTTGTATTGGAAAAAAAATCTGACCATAATTGATTTGGTTTGGTTTTAACTATAAAAAGTCAAACTGAAACCAAACCAACCCGATACTACATGTATAGAAATTTTAAATTTATTTAATACATAAAAATACTTTTTGTAATGTAATTTATAAATATTTTTTAAACTTTTTCATAGTTTTATCTTTACCGTGTTATTTTCAAGGTTAGACCTAGAACTTTTGAATACTCCAACAAGTTTTATAGCCCATAAATATTCTAAACCAAAATCAAATCAATACTAACAAAAGATATTCAATTCAATACTAGAAATGACAATGTGTATCTATATTTTTTAGTTTTGCAATGATTTAGATAAAAATACATAACCTATTTTTATTTTTTCTTTAGTGTTTAGTCATGTAATTAATAGTATTTATTCGTCATACTTATTTTAGCATGATTAGTACTTTTAGATTATGTTCGTTTTTATAATGACTTATTAGTTAGCAATATCTATTTTGTACGATTCTATTATCTTTATTGTTGAATATTTTAGGATAATAGCATGACACATCTCATATTTTGAATTATTTTCTTGAGAAACACCTTATATATTTGTATCTTACTAGGATTAAATAAATATTTGGGGCAAAAATTATATGTTTTGTGCTATGAAAACTTTACCGACGAAAAATTCGAAAATCCGAGAAAACCCGAAATTAAAAAATCTGACTTTCGTTGGTTTGATTTGGTAATTGAAAAACCCGAACCAATCCGGTCTATGTACACCCCTAGTTGTAGTGATTTGAGATATGCATTAAAACATCTATATATATTTGGCTGTAAATGTAGTTATTGTCGTAAATTAACTTGAGATCGTTGTAGAAGGGGAGTTATCATAGCTAGTAAAGTTGCTACCATGTGACCAGAAGATCACGGATTCAAGCCGTGAAAACACCCTCTTACAAAAATACAAGGTAAGGCTGCGTAGAATAGACCCTTAGGTCCAACCCTTCCCCGAACCCACGCATAGCGGGAGCTTAGTGCACCTGGCTACCCTTTCTTTCTTTCTTTTTTAACTTGAAATCGTTGTAAAAACCCATAAACTTCAAATCCTGAATCGGCTTTGTTAGTGGCCTCATTTTTCTTCTCTTTTTTTTTCCCTCAAACCCCACTCCCACTGTTCTCCTTTGCACCTTACAAAGGAAATAGGACAATTCTAGTAGTCCAAATAAAAAGCTAAAATCCGCATGGGGAAAAATGTATTTAAGGTAAGAGACAGAAGTGGATGAAGATAGAGGATACTTACTTTTGCATGCATATTATATTGACATCAACTCCTTTTACATCCTTGTTTGAGACGTACAAAAATCCTCAGGGCCTTGGGGGAAGGGACGGGAGCGAGAACTTAGAAGATCACAAAATAATTCCAAAGCCATGCCGAGAATTCACAAGATGTTCCACTGCTAGGGGCTTGCTTCCATGTATAAAATGCAGTGCATAATTTCTAAAAGTAATAGACTGCAGGTGCATCACTTCTAGCTGGATTCAGCCACCCGCGAAAGAAACTCAGCGTCTTTCCAAGGTATGAATGATTCCTTGTTGGTGAGATTCTAGCAACAGCCAAATGAGAAGATACGGTGCTTTATTATACGACTAAATTTGTCAGTGAAACATCAGGTTGCTAAATAAATCATATGATGGTTACAATACAACAACAATATGCCCAGTATAATCACACAAGTCGGGCATGGATGGTTAAAATGATTATTGAAATTCAAGTATGGGATTTATATGGTTGAGTGTTCGTCCTGAAACTACTTGTACTAGTCAAATGGGATCAGCACTCGCGTAAACACATAATCCTTATATTCAACCAGTGTATGAATACAACAATTTCAATTCTTCTTAAAGCTTCAATGGGACGAAGTTGTCAATTACCCAAATTTTCTGATCACTTGAAAGTTTAAACATAGGTCACTGCAGAACTAGGACAAGATGCAAAAGGGCAATGGTGTTTTGTCTTCTCATATTAACACATTGGATGTTTCTCTGAAACTTTGTTCTAATTATTTATAATAAAGAAAAATCATGTACTTATAAGTTACTGAAACTGAAGATTTGAGAAAGAAATAATCTAGGATGATGAAGCTGGCATTGCCTACAAAAGCACAACACATGGTAAGTCTGTTATGTTTTTTGCTAGTTCTGAATTTGTCATCAATTTAATCATTACCTAAAAAGGCAGCCCCGTGCACTAAGCTCCCGCTATATGCGGGGTCGGGGGAAGGGCCGGACCACAAAGGTCTATTGTACGCAGTCTTACCCAGCATTTCTGCAAGAGACTGTTTCCACGGCTCGAACTCGTGACCTCTAGGTCACATGGCAGCAACTTTATCGGTTACGCCAAAGCGTTACGCCAAGGCTCCCCTTCAATTTAATCATTACCTAGTTTAGTGAAAAGCATAGGAAACTAGCCCAAACAAGAGTTTAAACTGAACCACTGTTACTTTTCAATTTTCATAAGGTGAGGCAATTAGGTACTTGCTGATTTCATCAACCTCATCATTCGTTTGTTAATGTTGTTAATAAAAGTATTACAATGTTAGTAACTTTTTTTCTCCATAATTCAAATTCTAACTAGCAACTTTAAGGTCTCGAGATAGCGTTAAACCTTGTATTTAAAACATACATCCACATAACAATATCTTTTGACCAACAACCTTCTTTCATTGATTAGCACCAGATAGATGTAGGAATATCAAGAACCCAAGCCAAAAGGAAAACATCAATGTATTCTTCACTACTGTGCTGAGATGAACCACTCACCTGTAACCAAAAGAAAAAGCCACGCAAGATCTTCAACTTTTTCCTATTATCATTATCAACTTCTTTAAGACTTTTTTGAAGGTCTGCAAGTATAATTTGAAAGATGTACTATTATGTAATGACAGTATAGTGAAATTAAAGTAAAATTATGGAAGCACAAAGTTTGAATGACTTCATAGTGCCGAAACTGCAGATAATTCAGAGAGAAAGAGCCCACAAAAGTAAGGTGAAGGTGAAGATTGGCATTGATCTGAATCATCAAAATTCCAAAAGTAAGAAAAGGAAAATCTCCTACATCAGTTAACATTTCTAGCAATCGACAATGCCCAAATATCCCAAACAATCTAAGAACAACTAGCTTTCAGCAAAGAGCTCCCATTGTTTCAATAGGCAAACTGTTTCGAAAAATGTGGATTTTTGTAGTTGAAGGAACAATGTAACACAACTTACAATATAATCTGGTTTCCTTTGTCACTCAACTAGAAATGAGCTAGTGTTTCTATGCCTTTGGGTTCCAATTCCCAAGAGAAAAGAAGAGAAGGGTTACTCCTCGATGGACATACAAGAAACAATAATTTTTTGTCATTGTTCTAATAATATTAAAATTTCAATCCCTTTATCAAAAATAAAAATGCAAGAAGCTCAATCAGTGGTGCACTAGTTGCAAATGGTCAACTTATCATATAGCCTGGAAGTGATACCCTAAGATGGTAAATTGGTAACTGGTAAGCTTCTTTATAAAACGTAGGAAACAAATTATTTTTTGCAGAACGACTTCCAAAGTACAAGATAACATTGTTTCATTTTTTTTCTTGAGTGGTAAGATTGGTCCGAAATATAATCAAGAAATTGTTTTTAACAAATTTCTTGACAAAATCCACCCGTAGCATTATATCAATATTTCAAACCTAGCGAAGCATGACATTTATGGCTCAATACATGGGTGTAGAAAGTTGGAGAAAGATAATAAGTACTCCCTTTGTCCCATTTTATGTGACATCTTTTCCATATCAAGTAACAATTCAACTTTAAATTTTCATTTTTCCCTTAATGAGATGATTACTAGCCACATAAATTTCTATGGACGGTTTTAGACCACAAGTTTCAAAAGTCTTCCTTTATTTCTTAAAATTTGTGACCAGTCAAACATCTTCACACAAATTGGGACGGAGGGAGTATTTGAATTTCACCAAAACATAGATTTCGTTGCAGTTTTTTTGCCATCATTAAGTTTCCCTAATACGGTGCATATTAATGACCTAAAAGTTTTGCAGCTTGACGGACACTGGCTTCAAACGTAATATAAGGTGAAATATTCTCGTATCTTTTTTGAAGATGTTCTGAGGGACGAGGATCTCACTCTAGGAAAAGTACAAAACTTTGTGAGAAACTAAAAATTGGGGCAGCTAAAGTTGAAAAAGTATTCTTAGTTTCTTACGGTTCATAAGTCATAATTTTCTCTATTTCTTTTCCTTTCCGTATTTCATTAACACGTAAGCGTACTGTCCTACACTTCACCATTGACCTCCTCAAATTTGGAAGGTTGTAAAAACATCCAACAGAAAAGTATGAAACAATACAAAAAATAAATTTTACACCTTACTTGGAGCAACTAGTCAATAATCAACCTAATTATGCTATGGCCTATGGATGGTATAAGTGAAAAGAATTCCATAAAATCTTACAGCTAACCTATTCTTTTAATGCCACATCTCTTTGGGTTGGTCATCCTTTGTACTACGGTGACATCTTAAAACACTTTGTATTATTCTTATTGCATTGACAGCATACCTTACAGAAACTAGCAAGACATCCAAAGATGAAATCAGAGACTGCAAAATGTAAAGTGTTTTAAGAAATTACTCCAAGCAATTTGAGTTCAAGGACAGATGACAACCATTATCCAAATATTTACTAATGTTTGAGAGGGTATTAATTCACCTGAACAGCAGGTTATGTTAGACATATGCAACAGAAACCACGCAAGGTGCAGTGCTACCGAAACTTTGAAAATACTGGAAATCATACTATCGAGACGATGAAAAGCCAACTTACAGGATGTTGATCTTACCTGCATGGTGATCCAGATATGACTTTCCCATTTTCTGTGTCTCATAAAACTTCATTTTCCCATTACGCAAGTCCATATGCTTTAGCACTGGTTTTTTAGCATTGACATCAGTCCATAGTTCTTCGTACTCATTTGGATTGTAAGGCTTCTTTAGAAGATCCATGACTTTCTGTCTGAACTTAGACCGCACATTTCTCTGTGGATATGTATCCTCGATCTTAGTATTCATTGAAGCTCACTAACACACAAGTATATGAGGAACTATTTCCAGAAACTTGAAAACGAGCAGGTAAAGGCGAAAGAGAAAATAGGGAGGAGAAACAAAGGTCGGAAGAACATACTCTCCTGGTGTTTTATTAAAGAAGCTGAAAACGAGCAGGTAAAGGCGAAAGAGAAAATAGGGAGTAGAAACAAAGGTCGGAAGAACATACTCTCGTGGTGTTTTATTAAAGAAGCTGTAAGGTAAAATCTTCCTACCTTGTTGAGCGTACCACCATTGTCGTAAAGGATTTCAACATCATCTTCCACGGCTTCATATTCAATAACGGTACCGCTTCTTAACGAGGCTTTCAAGCCCCAATTCTTACATTCAAGATTCTCCAGGAATAACCTATAATCTTCATCTACATCAGATGCTTCGACTATACCGGTGACATTAACTGGTCTACTCCCTTTTTCCATCATCTTCTCCTCACCTGACTTTATCTTAGTCTTGGATTTTCCCTGCCTCTTGGATGCACCATGTTTCCCCGTGCTAAGCTTCCGGCTCACAATCCCAATTTTCCTCTGAGAAATAGGATCGACAGGCTCAAAAATCGCATCCACGTCTCCCATGGATCTATTGCTACTGAGCAAGTTTTCCTCATCCACGGCATCCTTTTGCATCTCCATATCCTTCTGTTTTTCTTGATGCAAACATTCACACCCATGATTACACCCACACTCTTTCTCATACTTTATGAACACAGGAAACCCATCCTCTGAATCAACTTTAAGCACATATGACTTTCCATCAGGCTTAGCATTAGCCAAAAACATCATGTACTGCGGGTCAGCTTCATCCTCATCCTCATCCTCAACCGCATCAGCGCTGCCATCATTTCCATGTTCATTTGTGTATGACTGAGAAGTTATATCATAGTTGTAGAGAAACTTTAAAAACTCGACATAATCTTCATCAACATTCTGTGATCTTGAAATATGTCGCATTAGACGAATATTACCACTAATCTCTAATTTCGGTTGTTCACACGAATACTCTGCCGAGACACCACAGCTCCTCAATCCTGGCCGCCCCATTTTTAATGGAATTCAGCTCCAACAAACGAACAGCCCAGAACAACAAAACCACTGCTATTTCACCCCAATTCCCCTCATAATTCAGAGACAAAGAGATTCATTAAATTTCATAAATTTCACCATCTATGTGAAGTGTAAGTATTCTGCTAATAAATCCAACCATTAGTAAGCAAAAGGAATAATCAATGTCCATAAAAAACAAACCATAAAAAGCGAGAGGAATATAATCAATGGCCATGGATTCAAAAGACATGACCATGAAAAAATTTGAATTCAAGAACTCGTGTGTATACGTACACATATACATATTCATATGCGTGTATGTCTGTAGTCTGTACTTAAACAAACTCTTCATTGCCTTGTCATACCAGCTCCAGATGTGTATGACATGGGTATCCGGACTCTTTACTGATACTTCCAAATAGACTACAAACCCTTTAAAAGTTGAAGATACTCGTACTACTGTCTTCGTTTCAGTTTATGTAAATCTTTTCATTTTTGGAAAGTCAATTTGACTAATCTTTGAAGAAAAAACGGATTAGAATAAGCCAATATTTTAAAGTTAAAATTCATAAACTATACAAGAAGTACAATAAGTTGCAATTCTTCTCATGTTAATATGATGAAAAAATGCATTCCATGATAATGGTAAAAGTTTACAAAGTTTGAATCTCGAAAGTGAAAAGGTTCACATAAACTGGAAGGATACATGGTACCTTCCACCAGGACAGGTATGGGATAACTCTGAACCCTGGTACTCCATAGTTTTTACCCACTTCATTGACAACTCGACCACACGGTTGGGTGCACATTAGTCTAAATACTTCAAAAAGCATTTTATCCAAGGTTCACACACTCAAACGACGAAAAAAAAACTAGAATCCAAGAACTCAAGATGTGTTGAAAGAAAAGAAAAATCTATAAAATCCCACAACGGCCAAGTAAATACCATACTCTGGACGGGCTTCCATCAACCCCTTGAAACAAAAGCCACACGACATACGCATGTCCTCTTGGATGTTTTCCACTTCCTTATTTAATTTTTTATTTTTCTTTTGTTATTTACTTCCTCTGTTCCTAATTTATAGGATGAACTGTCCTTTTTCCTTTGTTTCGAAAAGAATAATACTTTTATATGCTTAGAAATAATTTTACCTTTAACGGGGAGAGAGTACATTACATAGTTGTGGAGTCGAAGGGGCGAGGGAAGCGAATATAAAGATTGGAGTTTTCCACCAAAGTCAGATGAGCTATCCACAGTTCTTTGGGCGTTCTGTTACTTTAATAAACAAATAAAAAAACCAAAATTCTGCAAACGTGCAAAAACCGAACAAACCAAAGGCATGGTATAAACAAATCAATGTATCGTCTCAAAAAGAAAATCAATGTATGTCATTTGGCAAACACACACACACACGCACATATATATCCACACACACACTAGTGAACAATCCCAAGAAATAAACTTGTAGTTCCCCAGAAATAAAGGGACAGGAGCAAAGAAGGGTGAAACTTACAGGGAAAGGAATAAGAGAAAAGAGAAACAGAACCCCCACAAAATCTCGTGTGTTGCCTGAAGTAGAAGTGTAAGAATGAAAAAGACAACAACCCAATTAATGGGGGGAATTGAGTACTGTGCTATGAAAAGCCGTCTTTTGCTCCCCGAATTAATGTATTATATTCATGTGATTAGTGATTGAAGTATAGTACCCATACTTTCTCTTTTTATTTCTATAATAATATACCTCTAACTTCTTTTAATTTACTTACTAGTTATGAATATTATTCCTTATATGATGGAAATATTTTAGAAATTAATATTTGTGTACGATCTTTATAGAGTATATATATGGATATCAAAATTGAGCCGTAAGATACCCAATCGTAAAATTGGCTTATTGCCTTATTAGTATTAGGTTATCGTATTAACAGTTGGTGAACATATTAAAATTTTATAGTAATGTTTTATTGGTGCGAAGATAAATTATTATTCCGTTAAGAATTATTATATATTATATTTCTACTGGTATGTATATAATATATTTTAGAAACCCTATATAAACTATGCAGTGAGTTATACGGTCAATACTCTCTATAACAACATCCCTATGTAACAGTCATTCATTATAAAAGTCAAGTTTTTCTCGGAACCGATTTTTTAAGTTATATTTTACCTCTCTATAATATTTTTTTACCTATAATAGCAACAACCATATTAATAGCAGAACGTTCTTTGTAAAATTACCCATCTAGAAATGTCATATAAGATCTCTAAGATTACTAATAATAATTCTAAAAACACATAATCTTTTGTATTAAACAAAGTTTCTATCTGCATAAGATATAAGATTTGAAGATTTGCACATGATATTTTTTCCATTGGACAAACTTCAAAAAATATTTTGATAAAATTTAACTATTAAGCTCTTAGATTGTCTTCAAGGGAAAGTTATTGGATACTTTTTTGCTGAAAATTTGGACACAAATCTTCGCAAACTCAAGCGTTATATCGATATTAAGAGAATGAAATCAACGAAACAAGTTACAATTACAAAGTTCTTCCATCAATCTTGAAAGAATTTATTTTTCTAGGTAGCTTTAAAATGTCTGTCTTAGAATTTAAATCTTTATACGTTTAGTTATGAATTTATTAGCTTTTTAAATATTTAACTAGTGAAATATGCATATCTTTTAAGATTTTAAATTTGAATAATTTTTTTATCTTTTATATGTAATACTAAAAAAGGGAAAATAATTATTTTTTTGGATAATTTTTATCTATAACAATCAAAAAATATTTAAAAGTCAAATGTTGTTATAAGTGTATAATAATTATTCACTATAAAAGTAAAAAAATATCGGAACAAACGAGACTGTTATAGAGAAGATTGACTGTATATGCACTACAACAATAAATACACGAACATCAACTTTGATTCCTTATGCAGAATCATATGAAAACAAAGAAGCAAGATTTCCATTGCTGCATGCTTCAGCTATATGATTATATCATCAGTTGTATTTTAGATTTGTTATATTCTTATTTCTCGTTGAGACTTTATATTGAGATCTTCTTTTCTAATTTATCTGGTGTGTTTTGTTTCAGCAGAGTTTCATAGAAACTGCAAGTAAAATAAAAAAACTACTCGTATAACATACTTAAGCAATTATTATTTAGAATATTACATTTAGATTACAGTTTAAATGTTGGATACAATTCATTTATGAAGAACTTGTGTCAATTCATAGTGGACTAACTTTTTTCAAGGTAGAAATGTAGTATTATTTTGACTTTTTTTATATTTTAGGTAGACATAACTTCTAGCTTGGTATACTTTGTCGATTTAATTTTAACTGATAAACCGATCGATAATCGCTAGCTCAATATCAAACCAACCATTATCATATTGATTTGCTAGCAGATTAATATATTTTAATAAATTGAACCGTTAAACTTAAACATCCAACCTATCCGCCTGATAAGTAGCCCTAATTATAAGAGTTTACATGTCTGGTTGTCGGTACAAGGAATATATTTATAATTGAATCATATTAGAGGGGTTTTAGTGTACTTTACACAATATTTAAACCTTCTATAATGAAAATAAGATAGAATCATTTGGTATATGATTTTCATTTATAGGCAAAATACATAACTTACCCCGAAATATAGATCAAATCCCACTGACATATTTTTTGCGGATGAAAATTACCTATACATTGGACCTTTCTAAAGTGCAGCTAAGACACACCTCTTTGTCTAAGTGGCCAGCGCGTGTTTTACAAACAAAATGAGGCGGGTGAATAATAAAAAACTGCATATCTGGGACTTTATTTCAACGGTCCAAGATTTAATAAAATTATCCTTTTTTAACCCACCCACCACCTGACCCACCTAAACCTCTCCACCTTCAGCCATGGCTAAAACAAAAAAAGCAAAGAGCAAAACAAATAGATACAAAAAGATAAACGATAATTTGTGGTCACTTTCACACTATGAATCCAAACCCATAACGATATCACCAGGGCCGCCGAAGCAACAACAACCCCATGGCAAGAACCACCTCAAAGACCACCACAACTAATCCATAAACTTATAGCTAAAAATTTTGACACGCTTAATCTATTACCAGAGGATGGGCAAGGCAATTCTAGTCCGTACATTATTGTGTATTTCAACAACAACAAAAAAATTAGAATTTCAACTTTTTGTAAAAATCCTAACCCAGAATCGCACGAGGCTCTAGAATACCATTGGATAAAAAGTATTTTCTGGGATCAATTGATTGGGGCTTCTGATTGGGGTTTCTACTTTTTAGTTTGTATTAGAAGGTGAAGGTTTGGATTCTAGGTGGTCGACGACAGGACTATAATTTTCTGGAGAAGAAAAAGAGATGAAACCGAGGAAAGAGTTAAGGGGTATAGTTGTAATTTTAAGTATTTATTTTTTAAATAAAGAATAATGACACTTGTAAGGCCTCGTAAAATTTCGTAAAGGAATTTAAGGTTTCGTCATGTCAATATAGGCTTACGTGTTTGAGAATTGTAGACTTAGGAGGTAGGCTAAACTCCTCTCTTAGAATTGAATCCCACGACATACATGTAATTTATGTAAGTCATGAGTTGTTCATTATAAAATTGGCTATTCCGAACAAGTTTGTGTTGAAAGATATATGTTTAATATGTATCCCAAATGCTTTTATCATATTATGTTATCATTTGAGAATGTGTTCAAAGTATAGGTTGTGCATTAAAATATTTCGACTTCAAGTCAAGTTCAAACGAAGGCAATTATGCCAAATTTTGTGAAAAATCTCAATTTGCCTAAGACTCTTAATTGCTCATATGTGTACTAAATACGACCGACGTGCCAAGAATGATTTTATGATTATGGCCACTAGTGCCAATGAATGAAAAGATGTGAAAGAAGTATGAAACGAGATGATTGGTAGAAAATAATGATGTCGATCCACATATCATTGTGGTGAGACGGCCTAGTCGATCGGGTCATGATCGGATGCCATGCCGCACACATGGTGGTGATTGTGCTGGAAATTGTGATTATGGTTGATGTCTCGGATAAGACGGCCTAGACGATCGGGTCGTGATCGGATTCCGTACTAAAAGTACGGTGGTATTGATATTGTGAACGATGGAATATTGGTACTAAAGATCTCCCAACTTAAAATATAAAAATTTATTTGAACACTGTCTTGGTCCTAACTCGAGGTTTGATGTTGTTTGAGGCTTCCACTAATACTATGATTATTCTTGCTTGTATTATTAATCGTTTTATTGGGAGGGTGTTTTGTCATTCATACTAGTACTATTCCATATGTACTAACTCCATTTTGCCGGGGGCGCTGCATCTTCAATGGATACAAGTGGTTGCACAGCAGGAGACATTGATAAAAAAAAGTGGTACACCCTCTTCCCAGCTGACTTGGTGAGCCCCACTTCATTTCGGGGTCATGTATCTTTGGTTCCTTGTGTATTGTGTTTGAGGTATAGCGGTAGCCTTGTTGCCGGCACTATCATAGTACTCTTTTGTATCTATTAGAGACTCCGTAAACATAGTGTGAGTTGTATATTAGTGTTGGGGGAAGTCAAACAAGTTTTGATGTGTTTGAATTACTTGTTCCGCTTCATACCATGAAAATAGGTTAAAATGAAGTAACTAATGGTAATAAATTGGTATTGTACACATGATCTCTTTATGTCTAATTAACGAAAATATGTATTATCTTTATTCATAAGTGAGTTTGGATAGAAAGTCTCTAACAGGCTTGCTTGACTGGGTTTACTCGGTTGAGCGCCGGTCGCGCTTCCCGAGTTTGGGGCGTTATTGGTGCATGACATTACACATATTCTGAAAAACTGGTCAAGAAAAAAGTGATGTGTATTAGACACATTTTATAAAAAAATTGAATGTGTAAAGTGAGTTTTGTTCGCAAAAAGTGTAACATGGATTTGGTTTATAGTTTAGGGGGTAACTTATGTATTTTACCCCATTTATATAATGGTTTTTAGTACTGGATCCTGAAATAGAGAGGTAACTGTTATATTTGTGTTAGATATTTAATATATCGAAAATCTAAATTTTCTAGGGATTTTAAAGTGCTTGATTTTGATAGAGGGTTAATCGTTATATTTGAGTTGGTTTTTCATTATATCGGAGAGTTGTTTTTTACTTTCAAAATACATGGGTATATTGGCAATTGAGCTATACTAGAAGAGTTTTTTAGTAGAATATAATTTACTAAAAAAAAAAAAGTGCTAACATCAATTCGGCCAGGAAAGAATAAAATTCTACAAGTGATAGGTTCATCAGAGTAATAATTTACAAGATAACATTTTCATGGGAGTGAAACTTGAAGACATGACTGAAAAAGAAGATTTCACTAATTAATGAATTGAGAAAATAAATATTCAAAAAATGAAAAATATCACAATAAATCTTGAAAATATTATAGCTTGAGACCTTTAATTAGGGAAATAAATCTAAACTAGGCTACGTGACTGAAAAACAAAAATTACTTTACTTTACTACTATTAATAAGCGAAAATTTGAGCTGGCTCCGATTACAAAAAGAGCTGCATCCGGTTACTATTTGGGTCATAAGGGTATTTATGTAGTTACAGTGAAATAGAGCAACACTATAGGCTAAAAGGGTTGATTATTGTAGCTCATCTACAAACAATGAGGACCCACTTCCCCACCGCAACCCCTTTAACTCTTCACGTCTACTCATTGTTGTTGGTGCCATTTGACACATTCACAACCATTAAATACGTAGAGCAGCTTGTAAAACCTTTTTTGGGAGGGCTGGCAAATTAGCTTTTAAAGAAAAGTGTAAGAATAAAAATAACTACTCATATTTCTTTCTGGAGCAACTAGCGGTAATGAGAGGGGATTGATCTAACTGTGAAAAGAATGAGTTTAGACTAGTTAAATGCAAAAAATAAATCCAACAAAAACAAACAACACTGGCTACACATGATTATTAAAAAATGTCTTATATTCAGCCGTTTCAATTCTGTAGGCATACAAAAATTATTGAATTTAAATTCAATAAAATAATTTGGACTATATTTAAATCTACTAGTCCAAATAAATATTATGGGCTAAATATAATTGGATTAATTATTTAAGTCCAATAAAAATAATTGGGTTAGCCTATTTAATTGAGCTAAAATGATGAGCCCACTTCATTAAGCCCAAGATTTCATCTTCTTAGAGGTCCAGTTTGGTGCCACGCGTCAAATGACGTGGCACGCCAAGTCAAACAAAAGACCTAATCGGATCGTGCCACATGTCAGAATGACAAGGCATTACAAATCAAATTAAATAGCTAATGAAATCGCACCACGTGTGCAAGTGATATATTCTGGCCAATCAAATGCGGCCTTGTCACACTTCAATTTGATTGGTCGGAAAAAGTTTGTTCTTATCATAGTTCTTTCCTCCCACAAATATAAATAGGGATTTTCATAACTCATAAAAGACACCAGTAGTTATAACAAGAAGCAAGAAAGAGCTCGTGGATCAAACGTTGCAAATTCCTCCACAAGTTCAAGTTCAAGCAATGAAGTTCAAGTTCAAGCAATCAAGCTCAAGCTCAAGAACGAAGAACAAATAAAGATTCAAGGAGTACGAGTTCAAATCAAAGTTCGTGCTAGTTGAATTCAAGATCATCGTTCGTGGCAATAACTACATATTCAAGATCAGGCTCAAGGGCCCTTGAATTTATTTATTATTGGAAAGAAGAATCAGAGGAT